>NW_011495035.1:2816351-2839494 GCF_000754665.1 Bison bison bison | reverse complement strand
ATGAAATTAAAAAGGCTTACTACTTGGAAGAAAAGTTATAACCAACCTAGACAGCATATTAAAAAGTAGAGACATTACTTTGCCAACAAAGGTCCATCTAGTCAAGGCTATGGTTTTTCCTGTGGTCATGTATGGATGTGAGAGTTGGACTGTGAAGAAAGCTGAGTGCTGAAGAATTGATGGTTTTGAAGTGTGGTGTTGGAGAAGACTCTTGAGAGTTCCTTGGAATGCAAGGAGATCCAACCAGTCCATCCTAAAGGAGATCAGTCCTGGGTGTTCTTTGGAAGGAATGATGCTAAAGCTGAAACTCCAGTACTTTGGCCACCTCATGCAAAGAGCTGACTCATTGGAAAAGACTCTGATGCTGGGAGGGATTGGGGGCAGGAGGAGAAGGGGACGACAGAGGCTGAGATGGCTGGATGGCATCACTGACTCGATGGACATGAGTCTGAGTGAACTCCAGGAGTTGGTGATAGACAGGGAGGCCTGGTTTGCTGCAATTCATGGGGTCACAGAGAGTCAGACACGACTGAGCGACTAAACTGAACTGAACTGATGAGTAATCATTGGCTATCAACTGTATTATTGTTTGAAGAAGACACTTTTAGTATTACCTCCTAAATAATTTTGTAGTCCATTAAATAGGATGTTTCTGGCTAAAAGGCACAAAGAAGCCCATCCTGAATGACTTAAACAATAAGGAAATATGTTATATGACATAAGAGGAAGGCGTGAAACTAGCAGTAGTTCAAAGATGCTATCTCTGTCACACACCTGACTCTGCATCTCTCTGCCCTAGCTTCCTCATGCTGTGTTGTGCTTAGTCACTCAGTCGTGTCCGACTGTCTTCGACCCTTTGGATTGTAGCCCACCAGGCTTTCCTATCCCTGAGATTTTTTCAGGCAAGAATACTAGAGTGGGTTGCCATTTCCTCCTCCAGGGGATCTTTCCAACCCAGGGATGGAACCTGCATTTCCTGTGTCTCCTGCATTGCAGATGGATTCTTCACACATAGAGCCATTAGGGAAAGATTCAACCCTGATTCTGGAGTACCTTGTGATTGCCACAAGGCTGTCAGTGGCGAATGGAGCTGCCTGTTGCTTTATTCTCAACCATCTGATGAGAGGGCAAAGCCACACCTCCAAGCATGAAAGGTAAATCTTTCCTTCATTCAGATTGGATCAATCTTACTTGTGAGACCAATCAGAATCCTGGAGCATGGGGGCGTGAGGCATGGGGACAGATGACTTGTGATTGACTCTGGATTCACCCCCAGAGCCTCACCTTGGATTGCATTCCCCTAAGTCAGGAGACATGTACAGTGGTGAATACTTGACCAGAATGTGGCTTCTATTAGGAATAAAAATAAGAGGAATAGAGACTAACTGGACAATCAGCAATGTTTACCACATGTACTATTGCTGTCAGAAAATGTGGAGATGCCCTATTAACCAAGAGGATGAGTTCTAACATGCTGCATTGTGCCTAGAAACTGTTTCCAGATGTAAAAAGTAAACATATATATATATATATTCACTAATATTGATTGAGAGGTTATTTTGTGTCAGACACTATGCTAAGTTCTTTACATTCGCAATTCACTTCAAACTTCACAACCACCCTCACTCATTTATTTAATCAAGCAAATATTATTGAACACCAACCATATTTCAGGGACTCTCTAGTCACTAGGAATGATAGTCAAAACAAGACCAACCCCCAGCCCTCAAATGCCCCACATTCTATAAATGGGAGGCTGCAGCCAAAAAGGAGTGAATTTCCCTGAATCACAAAGCATTAATGTGACAGAGTTGAATATGGGGAGTTCGGCTCCAAAGCCAAGAGTGGATTGTAGCATGAAAATGTCTACATGGCCCTAAGGGGAATAATATAAATTTGAGATAAGAGATTAACTGAAATTTAGAATAATTTTAGAAATTTAGAAAAATAGTACTGAGCCAATCCTGGGCAGCTGAATTTAGTCCTTAGTGACTGTCAAGATTTGGTGGAGAGTTGACCTTAGAAAGGAGAAGTTCATTTTCAGAGGAAGGAAGAAGCAGAGGATAAATACAAAAGGAGGTTAGAAGGCTTCTCAGATACAGGGTTCCTGTGACACTTGGACACAATGCCAGCAAAATAAGCCAAAGAGCAGGGTTTGTTATCTTTGTGGGAGTTGTTACCTGCAGTACTGGGTTCATTTAAACCAGAGTTTCTCAACCTTGGCATTACTGACATTTGGAACTGGATCATTCTTTGCTGCGGGGGCTGTCCTGTGTGTAGTAGGGTGTTTACCAGCATCCCTAGCCTCTACCAACTGGAGGCCAATTATACCTCCCCCAAGTTATGACAATAAAAGTATCTCCAGACATTGCCAAATACCTCCTAGAGGACAAAATTTCCCTCAGTTGCAAGGCACTGCTTTAAGCTGTTACCTTTTTCATTCAAAAAGCCCTGGATGGGGAAGATGCCCTGAAGGAGGAAATGGCAACCCACTCCGGTTCTCTTGCCTACAAAATTCCATGGACAGAGGAGCCTGGAGGGCTATAATCCATAGGGTTGCAAAGAGTTGGACACAGCTGAAGCAACTTAGCACACACATACATACACATATACACACTCACGTATATGTGTACATGTATATGTACAAATCACAGAAGAAATTCACTCTAAGTGTACATTATTCTTTCTCACTATATATCTGAGTTTCCACATCTACACATGGAGAAAGTTAAGAAATAAGACATGTAAGGTATCTTACATAAGATAGCTCGGAAGCTTTTTTTTTTTCTTTTAAAACTAGAAATAATCCATGATTCACTGAAAACTTTTTTGAGTTACCTTCCCCCTTAACCAATGATTCAGTTTACAAAAGTGGGATTTGCAATTCAATTTTGGAAAAATAGGTCTATAGAATGAAGCATACTCTTTTTCTTTCCAAAAATGTCATTGAGTAATATAATTATTTTAAGGTAGAAAATTGCCATTGATCTGTGTATTTTAAAATTCTACAAGGTGATTGTGCCATCACTGATTCACGGTCAGGTGTGACATCATTATCTTCTGAAAGCATTCATGATCAAGTCCTCTGTGTTCATTTTACAATTGACACGGCCACAGTCAAAGAAAATATGCCGAGAAAGGTCACTAAATGCTGAGGTGAATCCATTTGCATAGAGGAAAAAAAGGAGGAGGCTGTTTCCATGGCTTCTAAGAGAAGCAAAGAGAGAAATGTGAAAAATGAAAACTAGTTTGCAGTGGCAAACAAAATAAACTGGTCTATAAATATTTCATAATTTTAGTCCCATGAAGTCTCATTGTTTGGTGGTTAGCTTTATGATGAGTAATCATGGGTTGCTTTATGTTTGTTTCTAGCTTTTTCTGCTGATCTCTGTACCATCCATATCTGAAATAGCACCCACTAATTTCTTTTTCATTTACTTCATTCTGATATAGAGAGAATATATGTAGTCATCAAGTAGGGAGTTAGAGATGTACTATCCAATTTAAACATATAAAGTACATTTTTAGAGTCAAAGTCTGTAAAAATGAAAAGTGAAAGATACACACTTTGGTGATGCTTTTCATTAGAAATAGAATAATTTTGAAGATAGCTTCCAGTTTCCCAAGAGGTTAAGAAGGTTCTCCTAGGAGCAGTTATGTTGCAGTTATCTTCTGTCTTGGGAAGATTATATCACTCATTTGTAGCTGAGATGTGTACAGAGTAATCCTCTTGGCTCAGAAATGAAGTAACCGCCTGGGCTCAGAAGTGGGACACCCATCTCTTGCTTTTGCTTGTGCACCTCCATCCTCTCTTCCTTTGTTACCATCACCATTATCTTCCTTCAGAGAACCACCTGTTTCTCACCTTAAGTTCAATTGGTCTGGTAGGACTACCGTCACATGTATGTCATCATCATCACACCTCCATATCACAAGCCTGTCCAACAACACAGTCCGTTGCTGTGGCTACAGTGATGGGTTCAGAGATGAACGTATAACCTCAAAGGGTCCACTGAAAGCCAATCTTGGGATCTCTGATGAAAGTATTGAAGAGAAGGACTTGCCCTTGATCCTTCAAATTTCTAGAGTACATAAATTATTTCCCTTTGCTTGAGCTAGCTTGAATTCAGTTTCATTGCTGCTGCTGCTAAGTCGCTTCAGTCGTGTCTGACTCTGTGCAACCCCAGAGATGACAGCCCACCAGGCTCCCCTGTCCCCCGGTGCTATTGCTGTTCAGTCACTCAGTCATGTCCAACCCTTTGCGACCCCATGGACTGCAGCATGCCAGGCTTCCCTGGCCTTCACCATCTCCCAGAGCTTGTTCAAACTCATGTCCATTGAGTTGGTGATGCCATCCAACCATCTCATCCTCTGTCGTTCTTTTCTCCTCCTGCCTTCAATCTTTCCCAGCATCAGGGTTTTTGTAATGAGTTGGATCTTCATATCAGGTGGCCAAAGTATTGGAGTTTCAGCTTCAGCATCAGTCCTTCCAGTGAATATTCAGGGCTAATTTCCTTTAGGATTGACTGGTTTGATCTCCTTGCTGTCCAAGGGACTCTCAAGAGTCTTCTCAAGCACTGCAGTTCAATAGCATCAATTCTTTGGCGCTCAGCCTTCTTTATGGTCCAACTCTCACATCTATATATGACTCCTGGAAAAACCATAGCTTGGACTAGATGGACCTTTGTGGGCAAAGTAATGTCTTTGCTTTTTAATATGCTGTCTAGGTTGGTCATAGCTTTACTTCCAGGGAGCAAACGTCTTTTAATTTCATGGCTACAGTCACCGTCTGCAGTGATTTTGGAGCCCAAGAAAATAAAGTCTGTCACTGTTTCCATTGATTCCCCATCTATTTGCTGAGAAGTGATGGGACTAGATGCCATAATCTTTGTTTGCTGAATGTTGAGTTTTAAGCCAACTTTTTCACTCTCCTCTTTCACTTTCATCAAGAGGCTCTTTAGTTCCTCTCGCTTTCTGCCATAAGGGTGGTGTCATTTGCATATCTGAGGTTATTGATATTTCTCCCGGCAATCTTGATTGTGCTTCAGTCAAGCTTGTGGTTCATCTAGCCCAGCATTTTGCATGGTGTACTCTGCATATAAGTTAAATAAGCAGGGTGACAATATACAGCCTTGACATACTCCTTTCCCAATTTGGAACCAGTCTGTTGTTCCATGTCAAGTTCTAACTGTTGCTTCTTGACCTGCATACAGACTTCTCAGGAGGCAGGTGAGGTGGTCTGGTATTCCCATGTCTTGAAGAATTTTCCAGTTTGTTTCATTAGTACTTGCAGCGTAAAGGTTCCTGAGGAATTCAGAAGTCAAGTTCTATAGAACCTGGAACAGACTATGGGACCATAGATGCTTGTGGAATGAAGTGTAAGAACTTATGTTTGTTTAAGGATCTGTACATTGCTGACATAACTACAAAACACAAGCTAGGAAGTGATTAACAAAAAAATCAGTGTGTATTTGGAGGGCGACACACAAGGGCTTCAGAAGCACAATGCAGTGTTCAAATGATGAAGCTGGGTGATGGCCACAGGTACTTGTGGTTATACAATTTTCAAATGTACATATGTATTTTATACTTTCATCTTTAGATTATATGTGTCCATTTTTCTGAGATAAAGAAACTTGCACCAAACCACAGGGCTTGTAAATGGAATGATATTAGTCCTTAGTTCACTAGGTTGGGAGGATTAAATGAGACAAAGCAAGTAAGGCTTTATGATCATGCCAGACACATAGAAAGTACTTGAGGGATGTTAGATGTTGGTCTAATAATAACTGGGGATGTCTGGAGACTTATAGAAGATAATGCATATTAAACATGTCGCACAATTTCTGGCATCTAGTAAGTGCTCATTTTAGTATTTGTTAGTATCATTTTCATCAGAACTAGTTCCTATGTTTTCCTGACTGGCATATCTTCTGTAGAAGTGGGTCATCCATGGTATTTGTGGGCTCAGTGTTTTTGTCCTACCATTCAGGCTCTGTAGCCTAATACATTTTGCCCAAAAAGGATAAGGGTAGAGATACTGGTCCATGCGTGCGTGCTCAGTCGCTCAGTCCTGTCAACTCTTTGCAACCCCTATGGACTATAGCCTGCCAGGCTCCTTTGTCTGTGGGATTTCCCAGGGAAGAATACTGGAGTGGATTGCCATCTCCTCATCTTTTGAATTCTTTTCCAGCCTTATGTTTCAAAGATCTTTACAGCAGTGTAGAAAATTTTAAATTTGTGTCAGTACTGTATCATAGAGTAATTGCTAGCCATGTGTGGCTATGTAAATTTAAGTTAAATTGAAAATTTCCCTCCTCAATTGTACCAGTCACATTTCAAGTGCTCTGTAAGGATATGTGACTAATCATATTGTCCTGGACCATGTGGGTATGGAATTCTTCCATCATTTTGGAAAGTTCTATTGAATTGCATTGTGCTATATGGGGAGTGATTGAAACCAAAACTGGAAAAGCCTAAAACCCTCCATTTATAGAGCTGAGAGGGAATGCACTTTGGGAGGAAGGCTTCCTGGCTGTATCCCAAAAGAGGTCACAAGTTGACGCCTCACCTTGATTCAGTAATGATCATACAAAGTCTCCCGGAACCTTGCAGACTCAGAGCCTGACCTGTCTGCATCTGAAAAGAAAGAGCAGGGCACTTACGATAACCAAGCCTCTGTGGTGTGAGTCCTGAAATTAGAACACCGGTCTGTTGATACTGGATATAAACCCTCACTGCCCAGGGCCTTAGCGCTCAGGCCCTCTGGCTCCCACGTCTTCTCCTCCCCTGTTTAAGGAGAGAGCTCCAGCGATCCAGAGTGAGAGTAAGGACAGTGGCTTGTGTGACTGAATGTGCTTTTCACCAAGTTCCAGGGAGACCTGCCTGTCATTGGAGACAGACTGGTACATTCTCAGGCTGGGTACCCTCAGGCATTCTGATAATGGTCAGCATTGGTGAATTGTACTTTGAGGCTATTCCTTTTCTTTCTTTCTTTCCTTCTTTATTTCTTTCTTCTTTTAACACCTTATTTTGAAATAATTTCAGAGTTACAAGACATTGCAAAAATAATACAGAGAGTTCCTGAGTCCCCTTCACCCACTTCCCCCAACAACAGCATCTTACATATTCAGAGTCCATTGTCAAGACCAGGGCATTGATGCTGGCACATTATCCTTTTCCTTGAATAATAGTAAATGTTTTATTGGGTCCTTACAGTGTATCAGGCATATTGTCATTCATTTCTTGTAACAACCCTCTACTGTAAGTATTATTATTATTAGCTCCATTTTATTGATAAGAGAACTGAAGCTCTGAGAATTTCAATATGTTTCCCAAGACTAGTCAGGTCATAAATGGCAGAGCTGGGACTAGACTCCATCAAGTTTGACTCCAGAGTAACACTCTTTAAATACAAATCAATGTTAAAAAACTTTAACAAGCAGGCTTCAAAGGTCAGACTGGAAGGCCTTTCAGCCTTTCACAGCCTACGTCTCTGAGTTGATTCAGTGTCCGTTCAGTCTGCACTGCCCCGGTAGGGGGAGAGGGAGCTGTTGACTAGAACCCCCAATTTTTTTTTTTTCAGTTTTTTAGAGTGTCTTTTTATTGTGGTAAAAGTCACGTAATATTGAACATCCTATTTTAACCATATTTAACTGTACATTTCAGTTAGAGCCCCAAAGTTTTGACAACAAATTACTAAACCCCAAATTTGCTCAAACTTTTAATAAATGTATAATAATATTTAATGAAAGTAAATAATAGCATTCAAAATATGAAGTGCACTGCAGGGTAGTTGTCTTTTTCAGACTCTCTAACTTCAGGAGCTTGTCAGTTGATATATCATGACGATTTTAATTGGGGCAAACATTCAAAGTTTAAATAAAGAACCTCACTAGAGGTCTGATTTTGGAAAAAAACAGAAAAATTACAAACATACATTTAGGAAGTAGGTAGATAATAATACAAAAGAATATGCAATGGTAATAGCTGACATTTCCAAAGATTCTTATATATCCCCTGTCCTGTGCTAGGCACATAGATACCTAGATATGTTACTTTCTTTTTTTCTTACTGTATGATAGGAGCATCATTATCATCTTTGTAATATAATAGCTAACAAGGAGAAGGAAATGGCAACCCACTCCAGTATTCTTGCCTGGAGAATCCCATGGATGGAGGAGCCTGGTGGGCTGCTGTCCATGGGGTCGCACAGAGTCAGACACGACTGAAGCGACTTTGCATGCATGCACTGGGGAAGGAAATGACAACCCACTCCAGTGTTCTTGCCTGGAAAATCCCAGGGACGGAGGAGCCTGGCGGGCTGCCATCTATGGGGTCGCACAGAGTCAGACACGACTGAAGTGACTTAGCAGCAGCAGCTAACAAACCAAGATTGGGTGTATACTGTATGCCTTGCAATCTGTTAAACACTTTACAGTCTCACTTAATACTTTCAATTCTTGTTATTACTACCTACCAGTCATTTTCTGCCTTTTAGGTAGGTATAAGGATGCCCATAGCTGACACTTATTGAGCTCTTGCAATGATGCAGTCAGTGGATCGCACGTGTTCCTTGTTCCGTTTGGTTCTCATTGCAGCCCTGAGGCGGGAGGCATCATTATTCCCATTTTACAGATGAAAAGGCTGAGACTCAGAGCCATGAAGTAACCAAGAGCAAGTGAAGGAGCCCTGATTCATATGCAGATGTGTCTCTCAAGTGGCTGGGGTCTACACTCCACAGGCCTTCAGATTTTAGAAGAGAAATTTAATGTGGACTGCAGTCCTTTTGAGAAGAGACCATGCACAGCTTTGACTTTGAAGAGTGAATAAGCAGTGAGCCAGGTGAGGGACAACCCTGCTGAAGAAAATGCAGAAGCAGGGATGCTGGTGGGTGCTGCTACTTGTGTAACCTCAGGAAAGAAACCTGCCTGGTTAAATTCCAAGGTGGGACTGCTCACCAGGAAGGCTGGGTGCAAGTCACAAGGAATCTTGCACGCTTTTCAGAGGAGTGTGGCCTTAATGAGATGAGCTCTTCATTTCGGAAATCAATTTAGGGCTTTGAACATGGTAATGGTAAAACTGTGGCTCTCCACAGAACCATCTGGAAGCAACATGCAGTGTTGGCTGATTCTCATTGTACTCTTCTCCCTACAGGCATACAGCAGGATCTCTGGCAAAGACAGTTGCCTCCTCTTTCCCATCACAGCTGCCACTGCCCTCTCTGCATGTAAAAGTAAGAAAATCAGGAAGAATTTTACATGGCAGGGTTCTGACCAAAACTTGGCTATTCCACTAGAAAAAAAGTTTGAAATCTACTGTTTTACACCAACAGTGTATCTGAGTTCAGTTCAGTTCAGTCACTCAGTCCTGTCTGACTCTTTGCTACCCCATGGACTGCAGCACGCTAGCCTTCTCTGTCTATCACCAATTCCTGGAGCTTGCTCAAATTCATGTCCATCAAGTCGGTGATGCCATCCAACCATCTCATCCTCTGTCATCCCCTTTTCCTCCTGCCTTCAATCTTCCCCAGCATCAGGGTCTTTTCCAATGAGTCAGTTCTTTGCATCAGGTGGCCAAAGTATTGGAGTTTCAGCTTTCGCATCAGTCCTTCTAGTGAATATTCAGGACTGATTTCTTTTAGGATTGACTGGTTTGATCTCCTTGCAGTCCAAGGGACTCTCAAGAGTCTTATCCAACCCTGAAGTTCAAAAGCATCATTTCTTTGGTGCTTGCTGCTGCTGCTAAGTCACTTCGGTCGTGTCCGACTCTGTGCGACCCCATAGACAGCAGCCCACCAGGCTCCTTCATCCCTGGGGTTCTCCAGGCAAGAACACTGGAGTGGGTTGCCATTTCCTTCTCCAATGCATGAAAGTGAAAAGTGAAAGTGAAATCGCTCAGTCGTGTCTGACTCTTAGCGACCCCATGGACTGCAGCCTACCAGGCTCCTCCATCCGTGGGATGTTCCAGGCAAGAGTACTGGAGTGGCGTGCCACTGCCTTCTCCGTCTTTGATGCTCAGCTTTCTTCACAGTCCAACTCTCACATCCATACATGACTACTGGAAAAACCATAGCTTTGACTAGACGGACCTTTGTTGGCAAAATAATGTCTCTGCTTTCTAATATGCTGTCTAGGTTTGTCATAGCTTTTCTTCCAAGGAATAAGCGTCTTTTTTAATTTCATGGCTGCAATCACCATCTCCAGTGATTTTGGAGTCCCAAAAAATAAAGTATCTCACTGTTTCCATTGTTTCCCCATCTATTTGCCATGAAGTGATGGGACCAAATGTCATGATCTTAGTTTTTTGAATGTTGAGTTTTAAGCCAGATTTTTTCACTCTCCTCTTTCACATTCATCAAGAGGCTCTTCAGTTCCTCTATGCTTTCTGCTATAAGTGTGGTGTCATCTGCATATCTGAGGTTATTGATATTTCTCCTGGCAATCTTGACTCCAGCTTGTGCTTCCTCCAGCCCAGAATTTCATATGATGTACTCTGCATATAAGTTAAATAAGCAGGGTGACAGTATACAGCCTTGATGTACTCCTTTCCCAATTTGGAACCAGTCTGTTGTTCCATGTCTGGTTTTAACTGTTTCTTCTTAACCTGCATGCAGATTTCTCAAGAAACAGGTAAGGTGATCTAGTATTCCCATCTCTTTCAGAATTTTCCACAGTTTATTGTGATCCACACAGTCAAAGGCTTTGGCATAGTCAATAAAGCAGGAATAGATGTTTTTCTGGAACTCTCTTGCTTTTTCCATGATCCAGCAGATATTGGCAATTTGATCTCTGGTTCCTCTGCCTTTTCTAAAACCAGCTTGAATATCTGGAAGTTCACCATTCACGTATTGCTGAAGCCTGGCTTGGAGAATTTTGAGCATTACTTTACTAGCGTGTGAGATGAGTGCAATTGTGTGCTGGTTGGAGCATTCTTTGGCATTGCCTTTATTTGGGATTGGAATGAAAACTGACCTTTTGCAGTCCTGTGGCCACTGCTGAATTTTCCAAATTTGCTGACATATTGAGTGCAACACTTTCACAGCATCATCTTTCAGGATTTGAAATAGCTCAACTGGAATTCCGTCACCTCCACTATCTTTGTTTGTAGTGATGCTTCCTAAGGCCCACTTGACTTCACATTCCAGGATGTCTGGCTCTAGGTCAGTGATCACGCCATCATGATTATCTGGGTCATGAAGATCTTTTTTGGGTAGTTCTGTGTATTCTTGCCACCTCTTCTTAATTTCTTCTGCTTCTGTTAGATCCATACAATTTCTGTCCTTTATTGTGCACATCTTTGAATGAAATATTCCCTTGGTAGCTCTAAGTTTCTTGAAGAGATCTCTAGTCTTTCCCCTTCTATTGTTTTCCTCTATTTCCTGTGTCTGAGATCAGTATACAAATCAGACTGGCGACTGATTAAATTAAAATAATATAACACCAAATCAGTGTACAAATCTCTGTATTCAAGATCAGTGTACAAATCAGACTGGCGATTGATTAATTTAAAAATAATGTGACAGATGGAATCCCTGGGTGCCAGAATTAGCTTTGGAAGTTTTCATCGGCTTTGAGGACTGTTAGCCCCTCAGGAGAGGTGCGGTTCTAAAGCCCCATCCCCTCTGCAATGCTTGGATGAAGCATCCAAAACTCATCTGATCACACTCCCTTTTTGCTCCTATATCTCCACCTATTAGAATGAGGGTCTGTTAAACAGCAGCCCAAGAGAAAATGGGAGAAAGATTGCTGTAATAAGATCATAAAAGTGTCATTACTGTGGATCATTGGCTAGGGCTCAGAAATACTTTCATTATGGTGAATTTCATCTATCAGCTCAAAACACTTTACAAGTAAACAAATGAGTTACCAGTTCACCTCCTAGGATTCTTCAAGTGAGAGTTTATCCCACCAAAAGTAGTTTTTCAACAACCACCCCTCCCCACCAGCTTATGCTATCTTTTTTGCTAATTCATAAGCCAAATGTTGATGATACTTTTATATACATTTAGCAAACCCCAACTCTACCAAACTGTGAACGGCAATTGACCCCAGTAGATAGAGATCCAGGGTGCTTTAACATGATGCACAATTTCCTGATCATCTCTCTTACTGTAGGAATGTTAGAACCAGCAACTGCCATGACTCAACATACATGGCAGGAATATACATAACATAGTAACATAGTCTTCTGATTTTTGGAAATGTGTTTATAACTGTTTTGTGGATGGGTTCCCATACCTCAAACAGATGTATGTTTAATAAAACAAACAAAGAAAAAACATCAACAAAAAAACCTGAACTAGGAAGCAGGAGAAGCATGACCTACGCCCAGCTCAGTCTCTCTCTTCCTATGAGATGACATCTTTTTATTTCATCCATTTCCTCATCCATAAAGCAAGTTAGATGAATTAGAGTATCTGAGCATTTCTTTTATTTGATTAATGAGCTCATCTAAGACTGGCTACATGTTCAAAACACTTACTCTAAAGTTAGTGGATTTTTGGTTTAAGGCTGTCTTGTGCTAAAGATTGGAGTTTAAATTTGCCTAAATTTTTACATCTGATATGTGCAAAAACTTGTTGTTGTTTGGTCACTAAGTCATATCTAACTCTCTGCAACACCATGAACTGTAGCACACCAGGCTCCCCTGTCCTCCACAATCTCCCAGAGTTTTCTCAAATTCATGTTCATTGAGTCTGTGATGCTATCTAACCATCTTCTCCTCTGTCGTCCCCTTCTCCTATTGCCTTCAGTCTTTCCCAGCATCAGGGTCTTTTCCAATAAGTTGACTGTTCACATCAGGGGCCAGAATATTGGAGCTTCAGGTTTAGCATCAGTCCCTCCAATGAATACTCACGGTTGTACTCTACCCTAAATATTTTGTAAATGCTCTGTTGAACCAAGTTGGGCTGGTGTCTTCTTGCAGGACTTCTCAGGGCTTTTAATGAGTCCTTACAAAGTCTTCAAAATCATTTGATTATAAAACTCAATATTTTTCTAAGAAAGAACATTCACGGGTTAATGCTGTGTTAGAGCCCTCAGCCTCCAACCTTAAGCTCACTCTGCTAAACTTTCTGCTTAAAATTGCAAGCAGGATGCCTTTGACAGACTACTTGTGAGATCAGAGGTACCAGTCTTACCTTAGACTTCTCACAGATAAACCTATAAAGCAGAAATGTTGACTGCCTCTTTCCTTTTTTAAAAAATTATTTATTTTTATTTATTCATTTATTTGGCTGCACAAGGTCTGAGTTGCAGAAACGAGGTCTTTGATCTTCGTTGCATCATGCAAGATCTTTTGGCTGCAGCATGAAAACTCTTAGTTGTGGCATGATGGATCTAGTTGCCTGACCAGGGATTGAACCCAGGCCCCCTGCATCGGAAATGTGGAGTCTTAACCACTGGACCACCAAGGAAGTCCCTGATCACCTCTTTCCTTTACAAAAAAAAAAAATCTGAATCTGTTCTTCAGGGAACCCTCAAACAGAAAGTCTAGAATTATACCTGTTTTCTGCCACTTTGTTTTTTAAGTCTTGATCTCCCAATTGAGAGAGAAAAAAGGTTTTAAGATGAGTTTGAGAAAAATTCACAGCATAGTGACAAATTCTTCTGGTTGTTGGTACCTAAATTACTTATGCCAATATTTAATTAAAGCATATAATAAGGAAGAATAACATTGAAGTTTTGGGCATAAAACCAACTTGGGTTGAAACTCAGCTCTACTACTTAGAAGTGATTCTAATTCTGTGTAACATGGTTAATCTCTCTGACTCTCACTTTCCTTATCTGTAAAACAGGGATTGTAAAAGCTGCCTCATAGGGTAACTGGGGCTATGATAGAAGATGTGTTGAGATTTATTGAGCTCCAACCATATGCAAACCATAAGAGAGCTAGCTTTACTTTTAGGCATGTAGACTGTTAACTGATTTGTGGCTAAAATTCCTCTACCTGGATGCCTTATTATTTCACATCATTTCCCTCAATAGAAAAATAAATATAATTCAAATTTAGAGGAGAAAAACAAGTTGCTAAATAAATTTTAGCATAGGATAGCAAATAAATGATCTAGAATAATAGGGAAGTAATTACCTAGCCCTGTTTTCTATCTTTAAAAAAACTCTTTACTATATGAGACTTACTCTTTCTCTCTGGAAAGTACCAGATATGCTACAGATTTGCATAACAATCCCTCCCTTTTAATGAAATACATGATATATAAGCTTTAGCCTTAAGGCCCTTCTTCAATGCTAAAAATGAATATTAAAGACTTACAGCATTATAATGAATAAAACTTAAATCTTTGAGAACCCAGTGTTCATCCTGACCCCTCATATTATTTCAAATGTATTTTGTACTAATTGTTTTGGGAAAACTCTTTCTCTTAGCTTAATATTTCAACTGTTTTAAAATAGGTAAACTTTATCATACATTATCACTTGAATAGAACAAATAATTTTAGTGCCTCCATAGACAATTGGCTTTCAAGTTGAGGCATGGTGATTTATTTTTAAAAATAGAGAGAAATCATCAGCATTGAAATAGATTAAAATAGATGTCTTAGAATTATAAAAGCAGTTCCATTTTCATATGTCACATTTAAAGCACAGTTATTATTTTAAAAAGTTATTTCAGACTGATATTATGGGTTTATTAACAAGAAAAGCCACCGTGTAATAGTACAGTGATAAAGGATAAAGGATGAAAAAACAAGCAGAATATCATCTATTTTACTTTTTTAAATCTGTCTCAGTGAAAATCATTTACACAAAGACAAATGGGACCCAGTTATTAAGTTACCAGGCTCACCTATTATTCTGTAATACTTGGAAGTCTTAAGAATATGATACACAAAAAAGTAAGTCATCAAGCAAGCTGTAATCACTTTTAAAACTGGAACTTCATATACAAGGGTCATGAAAGTGCTCTTCATATATGTATATATATATATGAGAAAAAGTTTTAGACCCCCAGCTCAAGACAGCAGATTAAGCATACATTTATTGCCCTGTGCCTCAAATTCTACTGACAAATATTTATTGAGCACCTACTATGTAATGGGCAGTTGAAATGAAAATATGTCTAACAAGATGAACACAGTAGTGATCTATCAGGAAGCTAGCACCTGGGGCAAATGCCCAAACTCAGGAAGCAGAGAATTAAACTGAGAAACCAGAGACAGCATCAAAAGTACAGCCCGTAACAAGCTCAAGAAAATTTGGTGGTAATGAATTTGCCCTAAAATGAAAGAAAGCAATAGAGAAACTCCACACTCCTCCTTATTCCCTAAAGCAGGAATCAGCTAAATCTATAAAGGGCCAGATAATAAATGTTTTTAGCTTTGTGGGCCATACAATCTTTCTCTCGAAAGCACTCCAGTCTTTTCTTGCAGTGTAAAGCAATCATAGGCAACATTTAAGTGTGTTGTGTAGCTGTGTTCTAATAAAACTTTATTTATAAAAATAAGTAGTAGATCAGAGTTTGCCAAGCCCTGATCTAAACTTTTACCATAGTGTCTATATTATATAGAAATGGAAATAAAAAATAATTATATTATATAGAAATGGAAATAAAAAATAATTTAAAAGGGATATATATGGCCAGAATTTTATCTCTAGTCCAGCCTCTTCTCTGCATCCTAGGTCAGTCTGGCTGCCCTTCCCCGCATCCAGGTAATTCCTGTACCCCAGCATACCCAGTGTTAATCAGTTATACATAATGAATCCTAGTGATGAATCTTGGCCTTTCCTTTTCTGCTCTTTATCTCAATTAATAGTAGGCTCTGCCTGTTTCACTACTTGAATGAATCAGTTCATTTCTCTCCCTCTTTCCTGCCAACAACAGTAGCAGAAGCCCCCTAGACCACTACGGTATCCTCCCATCAGGTCCATGCTCATCCACCCATTTGTCTATCCGTCTATCCATCTACCCATCCATCCATCCATTCATTAATCTATCCAATCTCTTCTCCATATTTTCAGTAATTTGTTCACCAAAAGTTTATCGAGTGCCATCTACATACCAGCCACACTTCCAGATACTGGACTTAAACTGGTGAACAAAAGATTAAAAAAAAAAAAAAAATCCCATTTTGTGGAGCTTCTGTTCTGGTCTATGTGTGAAGAGGGTGGAGCAAGACAAATATAAGATAGAAGCAAATAATATAGTTCCAGAAGGTGTTAAGTGCTAGAGGAGAATGCAAAATATGAAAAGGAGTAGAGTGAGGGGCATCTGGAGTGCTGGGGAAGTTCAGTTCAGTTTAGTTGCTCAGTCCAACTCTTTGTGACCCGATGGACTGCAGCACTCCAGACTTCCTTGTCTATCACCAACTCCCGGAGCTTGCTCAAACATATGTCCATCGAATCAGTGATGCCATCCAACCTTCTCATCCACTATCCCCTTCTCCTCCAGTCTTCCATCTTTCTCAGCATCAGGGTCTTTTCCAATGAGTCACATCAGGTGGCCAAAGTATTGGAGCTTAAGCTTCAGCTTCAGCATCAGTCTTTCCAATGAATATTCAGGACTGATTTCCTTTAGGATGGACTGGTTGGATCTCCTTGTAGTCCAAGGGACTCTCAAGAGTCTTCTTCAACACCACAGTTCAAAAGCATCAATTCTTCAGTGCTCAACTTTATGGTCCAACTCTCACATGTATACATGACTCCTGGAAAAACCATAGCTCTGACTAGACAGACCTTGTCAGCAAAGTGAGGTCTCTGCTCTACTGTGCCAGGGCAGTTATGCACTTATCAGGGTTGTTGGAAGAAGCCTCTTTGAGGTGAGGATTGAGCAAACACTTGAAGGACTGAGTCAGTTGTGTTCCTGTCTACTGTGAAGAAGGGCAATCCTGACAAAGAGAAGTTTCAGACAAAGTTCCCAGAGTGGGAACCTACCTATTGTTCTTGGAACCTCCAGGAGGCCAGTGTGGCTGGAGCAGAGCTGGCAGGAAGACACTCAGTCATCGCATCATTGTAGTAGAGGAAGCAAAGACCTAAACTCTGTGAAGGGGACCAGAAACCACTACAGGGTTTTGAGCAAAAGGTCTGTCTTAAAAGAAGAGTTGAGGCAGCTGGGGGTATGATGGGATGTAGAGGGCAAGAGTGAGACCAGGAGGCTAGTCAGAAGGCAATGCCAGTCATCCAGGCTGGAGATGATGATGGCTGCAAACAAGAAGGGTGGCCATGACAGAGGGCAAAGTGGTCAGATTCCAGATGGAATGGACATGGTGTGTGGGAGAAAAAGCTCAAGTATGCACCAAGGTCATCCTTGGGAGGACAGAGTTGCCATCAATAAAAGAGGTTCAGGGTGGGGACCACAAGGAGATTGGTCCTAGACAAGCATCTTTTCAAAAGCTACTTGTCATGCCTGGTCACCTTTATATTTTCCCTCTTCCTTGGCCTTATTCCCTCCCCTTCCTTATAAGAGTGAGATCCTCAGTGTTCCCTACATAAGGCTCTGGATTGGGTCCCTACTCCCTGTCTGGCTTCACGTTTATACTAGATTTCCCATTAGGCTTGTTCTTTGGGCCACACTGGCTTCTCTTCTGTTCCTTGAATGTGGATACTCTTTCCGGTCTCCGAATAGGCAATTCTTCTGCCTGGAATGCCCAGTCATTCTCCCACCACCAACCTCCTGCTGCCCTCATTAATCTCAGTTTAATCCTGTTTAAGCTTCAGATCTCAGCTTTGACACCATTACTTTAAGAAAACCTCCAGGTCTCCCCATATGCTCTCTCCCAGTGCACTCCCATCTATTTCCTGTAATTATATAATTATATAGTTATTCAATTCATGTCCTCTTCCCACTAGACTGTACATTCCCAGGGGGCTGGATTCACATGTTTTGCTCACCACTGTACCTCCAGTGCCTTGTACAATACTTACATTTTAGTTAGTACTTAGTAAATGTCTACTGAATGAATGAATTGCAGTTTTCCATCCACCTAAAAGAAAATATCAGCTTATACATTTATTTTTTCCAGAATGTTTTGGGGATATTATAGCATAGGGATATTGAACTTGAGAAAACACAAAGGAAATAATACATTATCATTTAAAATTATTATTAATATAATTTGAAGTTTGCGGGGAGCGAGCTCCACCCGTGGCAAAGGTCATGAGGAAGGAGGCTTGGCATACGCAAAGGCGGGATCGAGCCTCAGGAGTCCCCCTGGAAATTCTCGAGCATCTACCCCCAAAACCAGAGTCTGCCTACTTTCTGCTTTGTGCTCTCACCTACACCTCTGACTTCACGGGGGCTGTCCCCCACTACCTCTCTCTGAAAAAAGAGTTAGCTTACAGCTCCAGTTAACAATTCCTGGGTGTGACAGTGTTTCAACGTACAAACTCCTTTGGAAGTCCTCTAGCCTGCCTGAATAGGTTTTTCCGGCCACATGTGATTGTTCAGAGCCTCCCAACTGTGAGAGGCAGGAGATGTTCTAAACTGTCTAAACACAGATTCCTTTGAGTAGTTAAAAGATTGATTAGAAATTGTATTGGTGAAGGGTTTTTCACTTATTGGGCCAATGTTTGCTGCTCAGTCTCCATACCCCTTACCTACTGTGTCGTTGGCAGTGTATTGATTGATATAATGGGTGTATAGAAATGTAAGTAGTAACCTCAATGTTTGTAACCTTGGACCCTTGAGTTAATCCTTTTCTTGATTGAGCCCACCTCACCTTTGCCCTATAGGAATGCAACTCTATCCAATGCTTTTTGGAGGCCGGTGCCTGACTTTAGAATAATCACCTTTACAGAAAAACAAGTTTCTTAAAATGTTAACAGGCCTCCGGGCCAGAAGATGATGTAAATCACCTAAACTTTTGCATATGATAAGTTTGCAGGAAGAAAGCCTGGCTTACTGCGTGACTCTACCCTTCCCCCATTATCCTCTATGCATAACTTAAGGTATAAAAACTACTTTGGAAAATAAAGTGCGGGCCTTGTTCACCGAAACTTGGTCTCCCCATGTCGTTCTTTCTCTTACCTTCTGGCTGAATTAATTGTTCAGCCTCTTTTCTTTACTGAATTTTCCTACTGAGCTATCCTTATTTCAGCCTCTTTTCTCCACTGAATTTCCTCACTGAGTTATCCTCATTCTATTACTTTTTATATCCTTAGTTAACGTTTAATTAAGCAGTTGTTTCCTGATCCTCGCTGCTGCCGTCTCTCCTTCGAATACCCTGGATCAGCTGGGGCTGGACCCCGGCAGAAGTTCATTATGTTTATTACCAAGGTCAAGCTCATACTGCTTGATGCATGACAGGCCAGTAAATTGAGAGACCAGTTGTTGGGGTAAGGAATAGTGACTGTATTTGGAAAGTCAGCAAACAGAAAAGATGGTGGACTTTGTTGTAAAGAACCCTCTTGCCTGAGTTAGAATTTAGGCTTCTTGTATACTAAAAGGGGAGGAAGTAACTTCAAACATTTCCTGATTCCGATCAGCCTCCAGAGGAGATAAGTTAATTTCTCCCTGCAGTCATTCATGGGTGGGCCTGGTCAGGATGTTTCCTGTGAGCTAAAGAAAAGTATTTCAGCTGATACTCATTACCTGGGAAGCAGGGTTCCCAGAGATGGACCATCATGTATGTATGTGTGTGTATTAGTCATTCAGTCATATCTGACTCTTTGCAACCCCCCATGAACTGTAGCCCGCCAGGCTCCTCTGCCCATGGGATTCTCCAGGTAAGACTACTGGAGTGGGTTGCCATTTCCTTCTCCAGGGGATCTACCCAACCCAGGGACCGAACCTAGGTTTCCTGCATTGCAGGCAGACTCTTTACCATCTGAGCCACCAGGGAAGCCCTTTATGTATAGTTTAAACTTAGAGATGACATCCCTTTAGTGGTTAACTTGTAATAGAATGCAAAGGTTTTTCCCTATTACATGCTCATTAGAGAGAATAAACCACAAATGATCCCTTTCCTGTAAAATATGGTGCTGTTCACCAGTTTCTGGTTCCTCAGAAAACAGAGGGTATTACAGACTCACATTCATTGCCTGTCCCTTGAAGACAGACTAAGTCGGTTTTGGTTTTTTTTTTTTTTTTGGCCATTAAAACATGAGCAGAAATGATATATGCCAATTTCAGAGGCTTTTTTTTTTCCAGATAGAGGCATTTGAGAGCTGGTGTGCACCCTTCCCAGGTGGCTCAGTGGTAAAGAATCAGCCTGCCGATGCTGAAGGAGCAGTTTCGATCCCTGGGTTGGGAAGATCTCCTACAGTAGGAAATGTAGGATACTCCAGTATTCTTGCCTGGAAAACTCTATGGACAGAGGAGCCTGGTGGGCTGCAGTCCATGGAGTTACAAACAGTTGGACACGACTGAGTACACATGCATTGTGCACCCCTCCAGCCTCCCTCACCTGGAATAGAAACTTATTCTCTGACAGTTTTGGAGGCTAAAAGTCCAAAATCAAGATGTCAATAAGACTATGCTTCTTCTGAAGGCTCTAGGGAACAATCTTTTGTTGACTCTTCCGGGTTCTGGTGGTTGTTGGTAATCCCTGGTATTTCTTGACTTCTACATGCATTACTCCAGTCTCTGCCTCCACCTTTACCTGGCCTTCTCCTTGTGTCGCTTTGTGTCCAGGTATCCCTCTTCTTTCTCTTATAAGGACACCAGTTGTTAGATTTAGGATTTAATCTAATCTGGTGGGCAAGACAGAAAAAACTGTGTTGGCTGAAGTTGTCAGAGAACACCAAAGGATAAGACTTAATAGGAGGCTATGCTTAACAGGGGCTTCCCTGGTGGCTCAGATGGTAAAGTGTCTGTCTGCAATGCAGGAGACCCAGGTTCGATCCCTGGGTTGGGAAGGTCCGCTGGAGAAGGAAATGGCAGCCCACTCCAGTATTCTTGCCTGAAAAATACCATGGACGGCAGAGCCTGGTAGGCTACCATCGGTGGGGTCGCAAAGAGTCGGACACGACTGAGCAACTTCACTTTCACCTTCATGCTTAACAGGGCTCCTAGTATGTTCTAAAGACTGTGCTAAGCATGTTATAGGTATTATCCTATTTAAACCCCATGGAGGTTGTTTACCATGAGATTGGTATTTTTATCCATTTTACAAGTGAGAAAACAGAGGTTTAGTGAAGTTTTTAAACAGCTTGCCCACTGGTCACTGAGAATTCCAATCCAGCTCAGTCTAATTTACAATCCTGAGGTCTATGGACTTTCCTGTACTGCTCCTTCAATTCACCTGTTCCCTTGATGGTCTGCTAGAAAACAGGAATCTAGATTCTAAACTACACAAAGTTTGGTTTTTTTCTATAGTTATCCCAAGGCTGCATTGATCACGTGGCAAAATTAACAGTAAGAAAGAGAATAGAATAGTCAAACTACTCTTCAATTTCTATTTCAACAATGGCTTCCCTAGCTGATGTTTATGAACTAGTTAAACTCAGCTTTCCATCTTTCTCTTTATGAGATGCAACCAACTTTCAGACTTCAATATTTTAACTTGGCCGTGGATACAAAGATCTGTCATATCAGAGGCCTTCATTTCTCCTCTAAGCATTAAAACAATTAGAAGAAACAGCAGGATCAAAAGAATCAACATGAAACCAAACCAACTCTAAGAATTTTAAGTGTTTCCAACTTTGTTTCAAAACATCTTTATGAGGATTGTTTTCCAAACAGCAGTGTGTGAAGCCTTCTACTTTTGAAAACTGACTTTACTCTGGAGACATAGCCTGTTTTGTATGCCTGGAGAAGCAGGGGATACCCAAACTGGCATTCAGCAGTAACAAATATAAATTAGACCATTAAAAAAAATTGTAGGAATGTTAAAATCCATGTTGACTGGTTTTTACATTTACCCGGCAGCATTCCTATGCTACCATTGGCATGGAGATTGGAAAATGAAACTTTCCACGGATCTGTCACTTGCTACTGTTTCCACTTACTTTAACCGTGAACCCAATTTTTACAAATTTTTAATGTAAAAAAAAAAAGTTTGATATTTTTTTGTTTTCTCTTTCAAGACATTTCTCAAACATAAAAACATGCATGAAAAGGGTTTTTAAAAATCAGTCAAAATTTTAGTTTTCCAAATACTCAGCTGTTTAACATTCGGATAATTGCCTTAAAAAAATTTTTTTTTCCACATTTAGTCTGAATGCTTTGGCATGGGGGGAGCCCCACAGTCTGAAAGTAACTTTGTCCCGACTCTCCCCACTGCATTTATTATAGAAACTGGAAGACACATCTGCTTTTCAATAGGGCCAGGGAAAGCTGAGGTTTCAAGGAATAAAGTCGAGCTTCCCAGAACTTCGGTGGAAACAAGTCTGGAGTGGTCACACCTAGGTATTCTCGAAAGAATTTCCTTGAGGATAAACACGCTGAGATTCTTGAAGCTAGACTGGAGGTCACAATGGAAGGGGAAGCTCTCACTGGTCCTCTCATAGGGGTCCTAGAACCCAATAGGCACTCAAATCATACTTACACAAATGAACGAATCCCAGTAACGTCGTATCGCGTCTTATAAAGACTGAAAGATGATTATCTTGGACTGGAAAGTAAGAGAGCTGCCTACCTACAGCGTAAGGCGCCTCAGGCTGGCATCCGGAGCTTGGCGATCTCATTTCGCTTTAGCATCATCCTGAACTGCTCTGCCTGAAGCTGGCGCGATGTTAAAGGGAAGAAATGAATGCGAGGAAAATCAGAGAGCAGAGGGTAGGGAACAGATGTGAGCAGAAAGGGAGGACAGTCCTTGAAAGAAATAAATTGGACTCCCACAGCTAGAAGGACAAATCCCTCAGTGTCGTCAGGGATGTGGGATGAGGGGTAATTTTGCCCTCCCTTTGTTCTTTGCCCCTTGTTTTCCACGTTTCCAGGTTGTTTGTTTGATGTCTGTCTTTTCTGTTCAGTTACTGGACCCTAAGGACAAACCAAGTGGCTGTAGGTGGCATACAGAAATTAATACATTGAGCGGCTTTTGGCTCCTCCCTTGCTCCCCCGGTGTGTCCACAGCGCCCAGCACCTTAGTAGGCACTCCCTAGACATCTGGAGAGCAAATGAGCTGCAAGTTTGCAGGGCTGAGTACGTGGAGCTGGGGAAACCAGGACAGCAGAGGGGGTGTCTCTGACCAAAAAAGACGTGCGGGCGCGTGCGGAAGGCAGCCGCGGCGCGAGGCAAGTGGCTG
>NW_011495035.1:2787897-2815950 GCF_000754665.1 Bison bison bison | reverse complement strand
GCCTGCTGCTCCTACTGCTGCTGCCTCCGCTGCTGCTCACACCTCCGGCCGGCGATGCCGCGGTCATCACCGGGGTAAGCGGCCGGGCGCACCTGTCCACCCGGGATGCGCGCCCTCCTCGTGCCGCCGGGTCGTGGGGGCGGGAACCCAGGGGGAGACGGCGTGGGGACAGCGACCGGGAGGTGGGGGCACGGGAGGGTTATCCCGGACCGGGACACCTGCCCCACTCGCCCCTTGGAGCACTTGGAGGATGCCCTGATCCCTAAGCAGCGGGCGGCCAGGACATCGGGCGCTCCCTGGAAGAAGTGCCCACGGTCGCTCCCCACCACCTTCTCACGCTCGCCTGCCCCTCTGTCCTCGCGTTTGGTCTTTTTTCCTCTTAAGTTGAAAGAAGTTGCCTTTGGCAGTTTTCTCGAGCACTTTGCCCCAGCTTTTCCAGCCTCTGTCCTTAAAATTTAAGTGCTTTAAAATGTAAAGGGGCAAGACCAGTACCCCCAGATCCTGGGAGACTTAATTCTGCGGTTGAGGAGTTTGCTCCCCAAAGCATTCTCTGCAAAATCCCTTTGAAATAACTTGGTTCAAGGTCATAAGTGCACTTTTGAAAAGCAACGTGGGTCCTTTCTTCTCAGTTCCAGCGTTTTTCATTTTTTCCCCCCCAACGTCCTGAGCTTCTCCTTGTAAAAGTTTTCCGTTTCCTGTTCCTGATAAACGCACCTACAGTGCTTTGGCTTAGTTATGGAGTAGGTGATCCTGTAGATGTTTCAGTTTAGAGAGATGTCATCATTTGTGGAAGTAGGAACTAGTTCAGTTCTCTCCTAGGTCCACCAACAATTTTCTTTGTGTGGATCCGAAGGATAACTTTACAGCACAAAATGAAAATGTCTACTTTATGCCAACAATGCAGAATCGCTACCATTTCCTGATTGTTCAACTCTAATAAGTCTGAAAGTATTTTACACCCCCATTAAATTATTTCAAATATCTAAGTTCACATAATAGGGTTTAGAGAAAAAAGTTTTATGTTTGAAATGATAGTACACAGATAATGAAATACCATTTAAATTTAAGGGAACTGTCGTTGTCTTGACAAAATTAAGCACTATTGTCTCCATATGCTTATAGCACATTGAAAGTCCTTGTATTATAACAGTATTTGGTTACAACCAATAGATATTTGGGTTATGGCCAAGAGATACTTAATAAGTATTGTGATATTTATTAGTATAGTTTGTAGAGATTTTTACAGATATAGATGTATTTGAATAGCTTTGTCAGTCCATGTGGTTGAAAAAAAGTTTTTACAAGTCTTTCTAATACATGAGAATTGAAATCTGATTGGTTTTCCCTCATCTTCCCCTGCTGGCTCTTTAAATTTCTGCTAATCCTCTGAGCCCCAAATTCCTTTGTAATATAAGTATCTTTTTGTTCCATTCACAAGACAACACCAGTTGAATAGATTTGCAGTGGGTTAAAGATGAAGGGCATTAAGAAACAGCTGTCTAATTAAAAATATATAAACCCATGCAAGTCTTTATAAGTATTTCCAAGAACTGAAACTTTTTTGTTACAAAGTGAAATTTTATCACATTGAATGTTTATCTGTTAAAATTTAAACTGGCTATATGCGATTATATGTGTTGTTTTTCTTGTTGCAAAACAGTGCTAGAAAATAAAAGGATCTTTAAAAATTTCTCTAAAACAGCATGGCAGTAAATAAATATAGTTATGTTTCCATGACAGGAACCATCTGGAGTCAAATGAAAAACCTAGTAACTTATCTAGATATGTCATCTCTAGGATGTTTAAAATCCAAGTGATTGATTGAAATTTAAGAGATTTTGGCTGGATTTTGATTGTCTTATTAAAAGAGCTAGTGGGGCTTCAGAATTCCTGGTCTTAAGAATCTGTTGAAATAAAATATTGCCTAAAACCTCCATCTTAAATATTTACTTTTTGGGGAGTAGTAATGTGGTTATTTTTGAATTGATTTATATGTCCACATAGATTTGTTAAAACTGTATTGAAAAAGATCGTACAGTGAACATCTCATTTATGGAATGTAATGGCTACGTATGTGTGATTTCTGATGTTCAGATAAAAACTGGAAAAATGGAACTGTTTGTATATTTTCCTATAAATGTCTAAACACCCCAAGATGAAAATTACAGTTTTTATCCAATACTAAATAGCCCAAGAAAAAATTCTAATGGGGGAAATAAAACAATATAGCTGATCACTTTAATGAAAAAATAATGAGTATCCCCATATATTTGTCTTTTGCGAAATTATAGCTTCTCCAAAACTAAGAACTCTGAAGAAGTATCTTAGTTATTTACATTAAATCTGCGCTTAAATTTGTCTAAATTATAGATTTCTTAGCTTCTTACATATATAGTATAGGATGTTCTCACCTTAACACTAACAAAACAGATTACTGAACACCATTCAAACAAAGCATCCTATTTATGGATGGTTCTAGGAAAGAACCATAGTTCTTTGGATCTACTTTTATGCAAATAAGTTTACACTTCATTATTTACTTCTGTTTAGTCAAGTGAGGAAATTCCTCCATAGCTGATTCTTTGATTATATGTATTTACAATTTTTATATTAGGAACAAGTGTCTTGAGTATTCACTGTTGATAATTGCATCTTTCACTTGCATTTCTAAATCTGATGGATCTCAGAATAGTTTCATTAATCTTATATTGTACACATATGTATACCCTAAGCCAATAATTTCCTTTTTTGCAGGTTACTCACCTAAAAAAAAAAGAGTAACATAAGGCAAAAGTCTTGGTCTGGCCATTCTCAGCCTATGAAATTTCTTTCTTTCAAAAGGAAATGGTGAAAATCAAGTCAGAGGTGTGAGAAACATTAAATCTCATGAACCAAAATGCAAATATTTGAAAGAGAAAATGAGTTATACTTTTAAATTTACATCAGTATCTTTACGGATCTGGAGCATTTCATGATAGATTTAGAGACCATTTAAATCTCTTTTTTAAATTGGGCCCACTTTATTCTACCGTTAATAGTTATAAAATCTTGTGATTCAATTTATGTAGTTCCTAATGGCCACGTATGGTAAAAGACCAATATAAACTTCAAGTTCAAAGCTGTTTCATCCATAAAGCACTAGAAAAAGAGAGCTGATTTTTTTAAAAAGTATTGGGGTTTATAATTTTCATACTCTGTGGGCCATTATTTAGGCTTTTTTTTTTCACCAAGTGGGAAAATCTCTGATCAGATTTTATTGTAAATATGTTCAAATAAATGATTACAGTTTTTATAAACATGTAAGATTATTAAAATCATAGCTGTGAGATATTAAAAGAGCTTTTTTTTTTTTACTGCTAATTTTAGCCTGAGTCATTCTGATTATCTTTATCTGTTTGCTTATCACATTTCAGGCCTGCGACAGGGACCCCCAGTGTGGTGGAGGCATGTGCTGTGCTGTTAGTCTCTGGGTTAAGAGCATACGGATTTGCACACCGATGGGCAAAGTGGGAGACAGTTGCCATCCGATGACTCGTAAAGTTAGTATATATGTGTTCTTGTTGGTTTTCTTACATTTCAGTTACTCAACTCCAAGCAAGGCCTCTATGACATGAAATGTGCTAGAAATTGGAAATCAGAGAAGATGAAGTGGAAAACCTCTTCCATTCTCCTCTCCATTTCCATCTGAGAGAACTGTATTCTTACCATCCTTATTTAACTAATCATTTACATATCTTCATTCTCATGGCATTAGAAACATTTCGTAAAAATAATTTGAAATACCGAATTTTGCTTAACAGTTTTAGGATATAAATATATATTACTTTTGGATATATGGATGTATTTTATATCCTAAAAGACCATTTATGTATATATATTACCATTTATATACATATATGTGTGTGTATATATAAAATACTGTGTATACTTCTTTGCTGAAATCAGACCTACTGAAAAGGCAGAAGCACATAAGTTTGTGCTTTGGGTTTTGTAGAAAATGATCCATGGGTTTTGTAGAAAATGATCCATGATGCAATCACTCTTGTATTTTAACTTGAAAGTCCTACATTTTGACTCTCTCCACAGGATGCAATGTTTACAACCCTGGAGATTCATGATGTTTACCTTTCCAATTTATTTTCCTCTCTAACAGCTCCATATCACAATGACCTAAACACCATTTTTGGAAAGTTATTGACAGGAAGTGGCAGGAGTGACGGCAGGATCGGATGGGGCTGCAGAGGTTGTGTCCTCAGGCGTTGCAGACCCTCCTGTCTGCAGGGGCCAGAGAGCTGTGTAGGACTTCCAGAAGTGGGTGGGTGGCAGGTAGGAGGGAGCAGAGAAGTTTGTGGAACCTGGAGAATCCGTGTCCTTCAGATACAAAGCGTGTGAAACCCAGTATGGTTCCAGCCAAATCCCCAGGGGTGCCAGGCTGCAGGTGCCTTGCTCTTCTTGTGCCGTTAGTACATCCTCACTTACCAGCAGCTACATGGGGTCCAGGGTGCAGGGGTGGGTGGGGAGCGGCGTGTGTGTGCTTGAGGACGTGTCCCAGGCCTGGGGCTTGTTGGAGGTGAGTTCAGTCCTCTGCAGTGTTCTCTCTCTACCCATCACATCCTCTAAAAACAGGTTAAATGTTCTCAAAGCAAACTGAATTCTGCCTTCTGCCTTCTTCTTTTCCCCACATGTGGCTTAGGGTTTAAAACTGAAATGGAGCCAAATATCTTTCCCATACTCCACAGTCACAGATAACAGCTAAGGTTTTGACTCTATCTGAATGAAATAAGAAAATTGGGGTTTCGCTCAATGTGCTGTAGTGGGAACCCTGGTTGTTTAGACCCATCTGAAGATGACCTTGGGCTCTCCTGTGGTTTCCTTGAGAAACACTTCCTGTTGCATTGGTACCATTCCTCACCATGGTTTCACCGCTTGAGCCGGTACTGTCGTTTGTAAGCATGATATGCACCTTTTATTCCCGGCCATTTTGAGACAGGAAAGGTTTCAAAACCGTTAGTTGTCTGGCTCTGTGCCAAACCACTAACCCCATTCCCCTTGGTGGGGGTGGGGGTGGAGGGTGAAGCCTGCCCAGCCGCCTTTGGCATCGGTCTCAGTTTTTTTCATCAGCCTTATCCAACACGAGCCATCTTTTGTCCATGGGAGTCGCTGTTGCTTAAAAGTTGACTCTTAATTCACTGTTCTTTCATAATTAGTTGTCTTTGTACATTGTTAGTATAACCTCCGCTACCCCAGCTGGTTTGCTAAAACAAGTCAAGAATGACACATTCTGGGTAACTATTTTTGTACAAATAGCAGTACTAGTTGCTACTTGTATGCCATGGTGTACCAGATCCTCGATATGATACTAATTGTCGTGGATGTGTTTCTCATTTAATACAAGTCTGTGAAGTAAGGTTTGGTTTTCTCCCATCCTCTGTACAACATTCAGCCTCCCAGGGGCTCAGTATGTGGCTGAGGTCCCAAGGCGATAGGTCAGAGAACAGGCTCTGGATTTTGCTCTGTCCATCACTCCATTGGCATCTACTTCAGTGAAAGCTGTGGTCATGTTTAATTTGAACTTTTTTTTCAGTGCAATTAACCCAGATGGGTTTGTGTAGGGAAGATGTTCCCTGAGATGACACAGAATAGTCCAGAGTTGAAATCTGTCTCATCTTGTAGTTCTGATGAGGTTTCCAAATGTTGAGATATTTTGACAAGAGAACCAGATTCTATTTTCCTGGTTCCTATAGTTTCTAGTTCAGGTTTAGTGTGAAGTCAGTTTTGAAAGAAAACAAAATCATTCTCCTGCCATAAACCCAGGAGCATCTCTGTGCTGTGCTTTTAATCACACTGTTGATAATAAAGTCTATGATAACAGATTATAGTTTTCATAGTAAAATTAAGTGATAAAAGAACGGAAAGTACTGAAAAAGTAAGATGTTAGCGTCAGATCTGAACTTACCCCATTTAGATAACCACTTGAACCATGTTTTTAGACCTCAATATTACAGCTGTTCATATTGGTTATTTTACTGTCTTGAAAATACATTTTCATAGGTCATTTCAATAACCTAGTTCTTGTTCCAGAGTTGTTACTTGTTCTGAGTGAAATTAACTTATCCTGATGAAAACCTAGTTCTTCCAGAGTATCTTTCAGCTATACTCTATTCAAAACAACTTAAAAAAAAAAACAACCCATTTTAAAATAAATATGTCCTGGTGAGACTCTACTCTAAAGTTTTACAGTTGATTAGTAGATGGTAAAAATATAGATGGATGCTGTATAAAAGTTCTTTTAAATGTGATGTGTTCATTACTTTCCCCCCTCCACTTTCTTTTTGCCTTCTAAAAAAAAATAGATTAACTCTGATTGTGGTCACAGGGACTGGTGTATTAGAAGCACAAGACTATGAATAGGTGAGGACTATACCTGCTCTAATTTTAAACTTTCTATTCTGATTTGGCTTAGACATTAGCCACCGATATTTATTTTGATAAAGTGAACAGTATTTGATGAATGAAATTAAGACCTATAGGTAGAAACTATTGAATTCATTTTACTATTTTGTTTCTGATGTATCAGTTAGACAGTTTAGACACTCCTAGGCTACAATTTTGTAAAGTTTTTAACTTCACATTTGATCATTCAAAAATAGAATAAAATATAAGTCTACTTGAAAGGAATAGGATGCATGCTTTCTAAACACATTTTTAGGCAGATGGTAGTTATAACGTATTGATTTTTCTTTAACAACTCGTTTTTAATAATTAAGAGTGCATTATTAAATCACGTATCTACTGGGAATACTTTGCTGTTTATTGCTTTCTCCAGTTTAAGAAACACTAGTTTCTATTGGTACCCACACTTTTATTAACAGAGCTTACAAAGACTAGTCATGTCCATCCTATGCTATTTACTCATGGGCTTTAGAAGTTTAAAATTATGTGATGAGTACTTTTATTGCTTATTATTTTATTAAAATATTAAATTTAATCTATATTTCCTTCAAAAAATTAATCTTATTTTAAAATTTTGCTCCGTTTTTTATGTTAACACTTTTTTAGCACTTGCTTTGGTTTTTTATTTTTGTTTTTGAGCTGCACTTTAAAACTTGACTAATCCATTCTCCTTTTCTGAAGAACATGATTTCCAGTTGACAAGAGGACTTCTGAGCCCGGCTCTTCTGACAGTTTAGACTGGATGGCTCCTCGTTGTGGGGGTGGCCCTGGGCATTGCAGTGTGTTTACTAGCGGCCCTAGTCTCTACCCGCTAGGTGCCGTAGCACCCCATCCCAGTGGTGACCTCCAACATGGCCTCTAGATGTCCCCCCAGGCGTTGCAGGGGGCTGGAATCACGCCGGGTGCGCACCACTGTCTAATGCGTCTTTTACTTAGCCTATCAAGACACAGCACAGGAGATGCAGCATCTTCACCTCCTAGGGAACTCATCAGCTACCCAAGCACACAACTTCTTTTGCCGTCATCCACACAGGTGCTGGTGGCTGCCACACATGATTGCCAGGATGTGTGTGTGTCAGGGGGCCCTTTGACCTGCAGAAACTACCACTCTTATTTCTTGCATATCTTTTATGCCCCTCTAGTCCCAGAGACTCAAGGTTCCCCAACTCAAGTCCAGTTCCGTACAACCAAGGAGGCTGGCCCACCATTCCGTGTTTTTTCTTTATTTTTTCTGGGGACACAGTGCAGTGGGAGGCCCAGGTCTGTGTTGGATCCACTTGAGTCAGCACAGGCCCCAGGTTAACATGATGCTCACAGGAGGGGAACAGATCAATAATTGTATATTTAGGGTTCTGAGAATATATGTACTGTGTCAAGTTGCTTCAGTCGTGTCTGACTTTTCGCGACATTATGACTGTAGCCTGCCATCTTCCTCATTCATGGGATTCTCTAGGCAAGAACACTGGAGTGGGTTGCCATTTCCTTCTCCAGGGGATCTTCCCCATCCAGGGCTTGAACCCGCACCTCTTACATCTCCTGCACTGGCGGGCAGATTCTTTACCAGTAGTGCCACCTGGGAAACCATGAGAATATATGCCTATTACCAAAAGAAAAAAAAAATTAAAAGAAACCATACAGTGGCACTCATCAGACCTATTGAAACCAGAAACTGTGAATGTATGGGACTTGTCATTTTTATTTTATGCACTCATACCATTTGAATGTTTTTGAACTATATACTTCTATTGATAAAGTGGTAAGAAAACTGGTTTTATTAAGGAAAAAATTATTGGGCCAGTGCTTTTTATGTCACGTGACTCAGCTTTTCTTCAAGTATCCCATTGTGTTCCCTTCTTTAACACAGTTGACTCTGTTTTGAGAGAGAGCACAAATAATATTTTGGTTTTATATCAGCGCTGTTTTCTCTTTAAAAATGCTGCAGATGTGTTGGGCATCATGCCTTCTCAAGAGTGCTGAAGGTTCTGCCTTGGTAACTCCTAGAATTTGCTGATTGGAAATCTACAGTATTAGAAACATTGGCTTGAGTGCATAGTTGATTCTAAAGTAAAGCGTCACGTTGGTACTGAATGATTAGCTCCTTGGCTGTATTAATACATCTAAAGATGCATCTTCTGTGCACACTTTCTTGTGCTTGTGTGACTGTCAGACAGCTACTAGGCTTGCCATACATGAATGTAGAAATAGCAGTGAATGGGCCAGACAAGAAATTGGCAGGTATCTATGGGGTGTTCACCATGTCAGAAATCGTAGTGTGTGTGATTGAGAGCACGTAGATGGAGGAGAAAACTGCTACAGGCTTGTCCAGTGTAGAAAAGCTCGGGTGAGGGAGGGAGAAACACAGGCTGAATCTTGAAAAAGGATAAAAATAAGAAAAGGGCACCCAGGTATAAAGGGACCTGCCAGTTTAATCATTGTGTTAAATTGAGTTGCAGCAAATGTAGGTTGATGTTTACACGGTCATGATGCCCTGGGTAAGAAAAAGAATAATAGACATTTTTGAAGGTTTCACAAAAACACATGACCTTGAGAACACATTGCCAGGGCCCTTCCTAGACGCTGGAGGGACTCTGCATAAGCAAGAGCCTTTGGTTTCTGAGTTTGGTGGCATTGATCAGTGCCAGGCAGAGGAATTTAGGACAAAGGTGGAGCCGCAGGAGCTGAGAAGGTCACCTTTTTACCCCTCAGGGAGGTCACAGCCTATGGTGGGATTGGGGTAGAAGACAAGCATTTGACACATATATTTTTGAGTGTGTCCTTTGTACCAGGCTGAGTGTTAATGCACTCAAAACTAAAAGATTCCCTTTTCTTCTCAGGGCCTGGAATCTGGGCCTGGTGGTATTTGGAAGAAGATGGAGATGGGTTTGACTGTGACATGTCCCTTTTGTGGCTTGATGACCTCTGTCAGCTGTGTTGCTTCATCTCAAGAGGAAGCCACTTAGCTTGTGTCACAGGGAGACAGAAATCTGGCACCCAGCTTTAGCATGACACTCAGACATCATGCCTTGCTGTGGCCTGGCCTGCGGCAGGCTGCCGGTGTGAGTCATTTTTCTTTCCTGCTGCTTTTGCTGCTGAGAACCCACGTGGCAGACCCAAGGGTGACCACAGTGTCGAGGTGCACAGAGCGTCAGACTGAAGCCTGGGATGCATAGTAGCTGAAACTGTCTTACTGAGTAGCTGTCGTTGATATGACCCTCCATTGCTGGGCGGAGACCTTTCTTGTTTGATTCATCGCTGTATCCTCAGTACCTGAAACAGGGCCTGATGTGCTGGTGACACGCAGTTGGAGTCTGTTGAACGAATGAACAGGAGACACCTGATTGGTGTTCTCCACGTGTAACAGTTTGACATGCTTGTTACAGGTAGCACTCACCCTTTCCAGGCTCCTGTTCCTTGCCACCTGTGTTTGTTCCTCAGCCTCGGCACTGTGGACATTTGAGAACAGATAACTCTGACATGGGAAAGGTCCCCTGAGTTGTAGGATGTTTAGCAACATCCTTGGCCTCTATCCACCAGATGCCCCCTCCCTGCACTGTGACACACAAAACTGCCTCTCTGGACATTGCCAGCCATCTCCTGGGGGCAGCATCACCCCAGACTGAGAACCGCTGGTTCATGCAGTAGTTTGGGGCTCAGCGAAAGGAATCTCTCAAAATCTCTAGGCCAAAGTCATGAGTTATTATGTCTCATGCCATCCACTTGTAATTGTCCAAGCCATTCCTGCTGCCCCCACCTCCTCTGATGTATTCTCAGTGGCAACAAATGAGCCGGCCTTCCATGGACCCTTTGACACACACAGTGACAGAACCATTCTAGCCCGTGTCTGCATGGGACCGATGGCCATGTGCCCCCATGGAGACACTGCCCTTTGAACCTCAAAAGTAATGCTCTCACAAAAGGACAGAGGAACTGGGATGGTCCTGCCTGTTCACCACGTGCCACCCCCACCTGCCTACTCTTCCCTTGGTATTTATTGATCTCAACCATCTCCCTGGCCCTTCCAGAACCATTTTGGAAATGGAAGGCAGGAAAGAAGAAAGAGGAAGAGAAGAAGAAAGAAAAAGGTAAGGAGCACATGAGCATGGTAGCATCCAAAGATAATGCCCAGAATAATTAGCCTTGACCATTGCTGAACACCCATAGAATTGGATCCATCCAATCAGTTCAACCTGAAAATAAGGTTAGAATGGTTCTGCCACTGTCTGCAGACAGCCTTTTGTTCAGCCTTTTGTTTGATGCAGAAAGAAATGATTTCGAAGGCATCTGGAAGATGCATCTCAAATTTTCTTGTACGGATAGATCACTCGTGTGGGGCAGCCTCTTTTGGTGGAATAGGAAATGCGCTAGCATGATACCAAAGGAAGCATTTGAGCTGGGAGGCAGGAAGGATGCATTTCTGTGCCGCGTGTCAGCTGTGGACGGATCCCCTGACGGCATGAGATTGCAGTAGCTGTCCTCTCTCACATTACCCTCAATTGGGTAATTTGCCATCTCATTTCATTATCCTCAACCACTTGCAGGCCTACAGTTAAACTTTCTCCCTATCCCTTGCAAAGCAGGCAGATTCTCAAGGGGGCACCATTCCTATGGGAAGAAGGGTGGGTTTTGCTCTTTGCCTCTAGAAAGCATACATGTTTTGTGAGTCCTTCACTTGCCCCTGGCACAGAGAACGACCACACCAGTTGCTAGTTGACCCTCCTCAACCTAGCTTCACCCAGGTTCAAGCAGGTTCTTAGAAACAGCAACCGAACTGTGCTTGGTTCGGTTTGGTTGAACTGTGCTTGGTTCAAGCTTCACCCAAGTTCAGGTGAAGTCACCCAAGCACTGAACTTCAGGAAGTCACCCAAGCACCGAACTGTGCTTGGTTCAGTTTGGTTGAACTGTGCTTGGTTTGGTTCGGTTGAACTGTGCTTGGCTCAAGCTTCACCGAAATGTGCTTGGTTCAGTTCGGTTTAGTTTGAGCACCGAACTGTGCTTGGTTCAGTTTGGTTGAACTGTGCTTGGTTCAAGCTTTACCCAGGTTCAAGCAGGTTCTTAGAAACGGCAACCGAACTGTGCTTGGGGTGAGAGCAGCCTTTTGCTGCTGGCTCTCCCGCCTGGGGTTTGCTCTGTTGCATTGCTGCAAATTGGGCTGCCTCTTTCCCTGATTTTGTTGGCTTGCAGGATCTCAGTTCCCTGACCAGGGATTGAACCCAGGCCATGGCAGTGAAATCACCAAATCTTAACCACTAGACTGCCAGGGAACTCGCTCACATCTTTGCACAAATGTATGAATTTATACATTTCTCATCATCAGTGAATTTTTATTTGCTTATTGTACGCATGTGGTCGTGCCCAAAAAATTATGTTCTCTTCAAGGAGCTTCAGTAGCAGGACACTCTAAAAAAGAATTATATGAGAAAAAGTAAAAGACAGTGTAGCTTGCTGTTTAAATGCTTGGTCCTTCAGGTCCACTTGCCAGCCAAGCTTCAAGTTCTGGATATGTGACCTCAGGCAAGTTCCTAACCTCTCTGTGCTTTTGTCTCTCATCTATCAGATGGGTGTGATTAAAGTGTTTGCCATCTTCATAGAGTGGTTGGAAGGCTACGAAAGGATAATACATGAAAATAGATGCTGTTGTTTGAGAAATAGTTAATATTTAATAAACACTAACTTCTATTCAAAGAAATTCCTTAAGAATAGTTTTTTCCTTTTTAACATTTCCTGCTCTAACTCGGTTTTCTTTTTTATTTTAGGTTCCATTTCTTGGGCGGAGAATGCATCACACGTGTCCATGCCTGCCTGGCTTGGCCTGTTCACGGACTTCGTTTAACCGATACACATGTTTAGCCCAGAAGTAATCACTTTAGAGGAGACGCTTTAAATGTGAACAGCCACACAATGTCTGTAAAGCCTGTTCACCTGTGATTGTGTCAAACAGATAATATGCCAGAAAGAAATGCTATTGCTTCCTTAGTTCTCTAAGTCACATTTCCCTCTTTGATTTTTAAATGATGTTGCACTTTTTTTTTTTTTTTGATTGAAAGGGGATTTACATTTTGAATAGAAACATAAAGTGCAGGACATTATGGAACAGTTCTCATTTCCCTGTTTGTTTTTTCATTTGGCTTTTTTTTTTTTAATGCCAATAACTCACCCATTTTCGCAGAAGTGCAGAGAATACAAATCTGTTATTTTGTTACAGAAATTTTTTTTCCCTAAACATACCCTGCCCCCAGCCCTGTCCCACCACACACACACATACACACACACACACCACTTGGGTCTCTTTCCTTCATTCCCCAATGAGTTTTAAGACTCTCATTTTATTGTTTGGCATTTCCCTCCCTGACCCTCTAGCATTTTAAAGTGAGGATCCATATCCTTGAGCTTGCTGGCAGAATCACTGATGAGAATCAAGCTTTTTTGCCTGATACTTAAACAGTGGAAAGAATGTGTAGTTGAACCAGATACCCTAAACTTCTCTTATAGGGAGTAGAGACGGGCTGCTCCTGAACTTTGAACCTGCTTATGTAAGTGGGTGCCAGGTCTACGGTTGACCAGTGTAAGGACAGAGAGAATGGGAAGTCAAATTAGTCTAGATTTATAGATTTGGGATTTTTTTTTTTAAAAAAAAAAGACATTTCCAGTACAATACTACATTTATTTCTTTTTCTTTTTATAAGGATTTTTTTTTAGCAAAAGTCTCCTAGTTAGAGATGTTCCAGAAAATGTCACTTGAAGAAGATGTATTGATTTTAATCTGGCATAACACTAGTTACCATGTTAGAATCAATATTAAGTTGTCACTTAAACTTTATCTGTAACCCAAAGGTCTGTTGTAATGGATTGCCTGACACCCTGTCATTTGTATGTACCACTATTGCTGTGTAAAAATTCTGTATCAGAATGACAGTACTGTATATCATTTGATTTATTTTTAATATTATATCCTTATTTTTGTCACAGTTGTCAGTTTTTATTACAAGCGGATTTCTATATAGCCCATATTAAAAAAATGGGTAAAGACTCCAGAGTTGGTAATATAGCCCTAACAGAGTGTACATTTTCCTTTTGCATACAGGAACGTTCTGTTTGCATGAGTTTTATGGTAGTACAAAAATAATGTATAAATCGGTGAGGTTTGGGGGAATGAAGGAAAATTATGACATGCATAACTGTAATCAAAATGGACTCATGGCATTTCACTGTCTTGATTCAGCAAATAGTAATGGGTGCTGACCATAAGTGGTTAGGCAGGGTGCTAGGTCCTGGCCTATGGCGATGCCTTGAAAAAAACCCAGCAAGTATTGTAAATGGATTCAAATTTGCAAATAAACAACTTCTGAAATGTGTTTAACTGACTAAAGTGGCCATGCCAACCGACTAACCCACAAAAAGTAGTTGTTCACTGTATAGTTATTTATTCAGCCAGGACTTACAGTTGCATATTATATATAACTTTTCCCCTGGGGTAAGTTTTGCTATAAGTGTATTGAATTTTGCTGTACTTAGTACCATACTTGGTCGTAGAAGGATTATTTTTGGTTCAGGTTAGTTTGCGTTCAAGAAACATTCCTTGGTGAGTTTGCCGGGGAAAAAAAGTCTTCAAGTGGAATTATGGGTAATTTTGCTCAATTTTGCTCAGTGCTGTTTTCACATAACGTTCAACACATCCTTTTAATAAGTGGTGAAAACTTGATTGGGTCAATCATCTGTTTTCCCCCAGGTTAAAAGACATGTAGCTTTTATAAAAGTTTGCTTTTATATATCAACTTGATATTTTAAATCAATACCTAAAAACTTAGACTGCGTATACACAGCCAAGAGAATATTATGTGAATTGGGTGTACAAAACTTAGAACTGTACCTACTGATGCACTACCATTCAAAGAAAAACAGAGCTTTGTCATTTGTTACCTCTCTCGTTGGTTATTATTTTTATTGAGGAGTGTGCTCTTCTATTTGGTTATTACTTTTTAACTTGTTACCAGCACTTATCAAACAGTTGTTGTAAAAAGCTTGTGGTCATGTTTCCTGGACAGTTTTTAAAATAATTGTGTGCAAAGCACTCAAAGCTTTGCGCTGTAAAGATGGTATGGTGGTGCTGTTTCTTCCAGTCCCTAGGACAAGCTCTCGTGGAAGTTGGAACTTCATAGGCCAGAATTTCTAAAAGTAAGGCAAAGTGAGAATTTATGCAAGAAAACCTAAGTCAACAATCTAGTCTGATATAAATTTTGTGAGTGGATTCCATTCTTTCTAAGGTAGAAATAGATTTTATGGCAGAAGCTACTGACCAAACTCAAGTGGATCTTTGGATTTCTTGGCAAAGAAATCCATTGACTTTCGTGAAAACGGTTCAGCCTTTTTCTTAAGAGCAGCACTTTTTAAAAATTTTATTTTAATTGGAGGCTAATTACTTTGCAATATTGTAGTGGGTTTTGCCACACATTGACATGAATCAGTGATGGGTGTACATGTGTTCCCCATCCTGAACCCCCCTCCCACCTCCGTCCCCATCCCATCCCTCAGGGTCATCCCAGTGCACCAGCTCTGAGCAGCTTGTCTCATGGATTGAACCTGGATTGGCAATCTGTTTCACATATGATAATGTACATGTTTCAATGCTATTCTCTCAAATCATCCCACCCTCTCCCTCTCCCACAGAGTCCAAAGACTGTTCTATACATCTGTGTCTCTTTTGCTGTCTTGCATATGGGGTCATTGTTACCATCTTTCTAAATTCCATGTATATGTGTTATTATACTGTATTGGTGTTTTTGTTCTGATTTACTTCACTCTCTATAATAGGCTCCAGTTTCATCCACCTCATTAGAACTGATTCAAATGTATTCTTTTTAATGGCTGAGTAATATTCCATTGTGTATATGTACCATAGCTTTCTTATCCATTCGTCCGCCGATGGACACCTAGGTTGCTTCCATGTCCTGGCTATTGTAAACAATGCTGCAATGAACATTGGGGTACACATGTCTAACTGTAGAAACGTTTGTGTCAGAAGTGTTCCCCTACAAATCCTCTCATCTAACTGAAGACATCTTCCTTTCCAGCATTCAGTGTAGCCTTTTGTGGGAACTTTAGCAACCCAAATTAGTGATAGATGAAACACATAAACTTTATTCTTCCTTGGTTCTAACATCAGAAATCTCAGCCTGGCTCTCTTCTTACTTCATTTTTTAGAAGATTATAAAGTCGGGGGCCATTTTCAGGTTAAAAGCAGGATGTTTTTGCTATGCAATGAAGGTTACTGTCTAAAATTGACTAGCAACCTTTTATGATCTTTCTGTTTCAACCTATTGCATGTATTTCAGGTAATATCCTCAGAATTAATCTTTTTTTCATCCTTTGGTCCCTTCTGATTTGTTAATCCTCAGTACTCCCTTTGCATTAAAAAGAATTGCTTTTGTTCTAGTATTTTTTTTAACGTGTCCCCAAGATGATAATCCGGAGAAGGCAATGGAATCCCACTCCAGTACTCTTGCCTGGAAAATCCCATGGACGGAGGAGCCTGGTGGGCTGCAGTCCATGGGGTCACTGGGAATCAGACACAACTGAGCGACTTCACTTTCACTTTTCACTTTCCTGCACTGGAGAAGGAAATGGCAACCCACTCCAGTGTTCTTGCCTGGAGAATCCCAGGGACAGGGGAGCCTGGTGGGCTGCCATCCATGGGGTTGCACAGAGTCGGACACAACTAAAGTGACTTAGCAGCAGCAGCAGCAGCAAAATAATAATCTTTAACAGCATAACTCTTAAAGTGTATTTTCCCCTATGTCCCCCCCACCACTTTCAGAGTATACATTTCCCCAGGTTAGAGGCGCTAATTAGTGTACTGTTCTTAAGGCACCATTCTCATTTTCCATCATCTACCATCCACCATTTGGAGATTCCAATTTGACATGTCTAAAACTGGAATGAGGTCTGGATGTTAGGATTATGTTTTTAAAGGTACTCATTTCCTTCTAAGGTGCACCCATGGCTGAGGGCCACTGACAAAGCATAAAGGAATATGTTTCTGTAGAAAAGCTACTGCTTCACTAATGCTGCTTTATGAGATGCCTGTCTAATTAGAAGCCACACGTGTAGCTTTTGTCTTTGTCTTTTCTTGCAACCCTCAAGAGTAGTTATGATCTCCAGACATAAACGAATGCATTTTCTTTTTCCTGTCCACCCCTCCCATATACTACTTCTAGAGGGAAGTTTGCAGAAGGGTCCCCCTGGAGCACTTTAGTGTCAGTTACATAGATGGTTGGAGGAGTCAATTCAAAGTTCCTTAGAATAAGATTAGGGAAGCAGGCCTGGGTCCAGCCTAGCTGGTCCCTTGGCTTTCCTGCGGACACTGTGGTGGGGTGTGGGGCCCCAGCTTCTCTCTCTTACTCTTTAAACGCACCCTCCCAGGTGACTCAGCTTTTGAACCTCCAAGCAGACACTCCCCTCTACCTGTCCACTTTCCCATACATCCCAGGATTCTATTTTACTGGGCCCCTAAATCATCACAATGCTTTAGAAAGTCCAATATTGCAGCAAACTGTAACTAATCGCTCACTCTAGTAAGCATATCAATCAAACATAGGTATATCACAAAAGATTGAAAGCAAGAACGTGAAAAATCATGGTACGAGCATGATTTCTGATGATAGAATGCACTGCTTTACCTGTATTGTATACATAAAGAGCATGCATCTTTGTGTCCACAGGGGATTTTCATCCTTAACGAAGTGTGAATCGTGCCAGCCAGGCAAAACCACGGCCTGATCCTTGGAGCTGCGACTGAGAAGAATAGTTCCAGGCATTTTCTTACTGTAACCCAGAGTTTCTCAACCTTGACACTTCTGACTTTCTGGGTCAGTTGAGTTTTTGTTGTGGAGCTGTCCAGCGCATTATGGAATGTTTAGAGGCACCCCTGGTTCCTGTCCTACTAGCTGATGGTAGTTCCCCTGAGTTGTGACACCCAAAAGTGTCTCTGGATATCAGCAAATGTCCCCAGGGGTTAGGGGCCGGGGTAGATTGTCTACCTGTGAGAACCATTGGTTTATCCTGAAGATATTTTGTATCTGTTTGTATAAGGTTTTGTTTCAGTACTGTACAAAATTTGAAATGACAGTGTTAAAAAAAAAAAGTTAAGCCTCCCAGTGGGGTTTTACAAAATTGGTATTCTAAAAATTAAAAAGAAAAAGCCTATCATTTTGCATTCAAAGTCATGGAGAGGTAAACATTTCGTACACTTAAACAGTGTGTATACTGTTTAAAGAAATACCAGTTTTAGGTCAGCTCTTCATTTTACTGTGTTTCAAGGAAGACATTTTTATATTAAGTCACTCTTTAAAGCTTGAGGGGAAGGGTTCAGGTAAGATAATTTGAGATGTAACATTTCACATCTTCAGAGTGCACAAACTTCCACATTGTTGGAATCCACTTTTTTCTCATCTTTTTGAGAGAAATAATTTATGAAAAATATTTTTGTAGCAGAAACTCAGTGCTTCCCAGGTAGCACTATTGGTAAAGAACCCACCTGGATCAGGAAGAACCCCTGGGGCGGGGCATGACAACCCACTCCAGTATTCTTGCTGGAGAATCCCGTAGACAGAGGAGCCTGGTGGAGCTATAGTCCATAGGATTGCAAAGAGTCGGACACAACTGAAGTGACTTAGCAAGCAGAAACTCTCAAAAACTGTATAGGGCGTATTGGAGAAAATTGTGTTTTATTAAAGGTAGGTCTGAATAGCCTTTGAGAAGTTTCACAAGTGGAGTTTTCTCAGTGCAACTTGGAACAGGTCTGTCACAGGTCTGTCCCTATGGACAAGGCTGAAGTTGACATGAGTGTATGTGGTTCATTCTTCAAAGCAAACAAGCAAAACAATCACTTTTTATTATGGAATTTCTTAAACATCAACAAAATTAAGCAAAATTGTTTAAGGAAGGCCCACATCTCCATCATCTAGTGTGCGATCAACAGCAGCAACTCAACGCCAGTATCACTTCCGCTCTACCCACAGCCTACCGCACCCTCAAACTGTCACCTCTCCTGTCTTGTCTTGAAGCAAATCAGTTTGGCCCCTTCTCCATAGGGCCCATGCTGGGATAAGATGGCCACAGCCTTGCGTGTCAGCAGTAACATCAATGCTTTTTCTTTAAGGTGGCTCTCTGCTTAGATATTGCCACGGTCCTTTCACTGATCAACCTTTCCTCCTAAACATTTCCACTTAAGACATATTTTTGAAATCCCAAGTTGGAGTTTGAAATGGAAGAATAAAACATGTTCAGACCCAGGACATGGGTATATGAATAAATATTTATTCTTGTATAAATTTTTAAAAGAAAATATTTGCTGCTCAAAGTAAAAAATTTTCAGAAAAATATTTGCTAACTGTGTGTCATCACTGGGTTCTGGGAAGTTAAATGTTGTCTACAATCATTAGTCTTTCAGACAACTGATGTTAATACTCTCATTAATTTTCCTGGATTCAGTTAGAGAGGGGGAAAATCCCTGAATGGAAGTCATGGCTGGTAGACTTTAATTGTCTCCCACAATTCATTCATTCTCAAATTCTCTTTTTCTTTTCTCTCTTCCCTCTCTCTCCCCACCTCCCTCCTTTTTCTCTCTACCCTTGCCTCTTCCCCAAGAGGTTTTAGCTGGGCCACTCAATATGACATCTAGACACTGCTTTTACCAGCAGCCCTTGCCACATATGACCATATGACTGAGTTCTTAGCAATGGAATGTGGGCAGAAATGATCTGCCTTATGGGCTTAAAAGTAAATTGCACTCCATCAGGGAGATGCAGCATTGAATCTGGCTGCTTTGGAACCAGAGAGTGAAGGCAGGGCTAACCCACCAGCAGGTCGCAGAGCAACCTCCTGAGAAAGTCACCCAGCAGCCCAGAGAAGTGGTTCAGCCATTCTAATTCAGGGACTCTGCTAAAACGCTTCCACTGCTACCTTAATCAATACAAATGGAGTCATCCTTTTCAAAAGAGCAGCATTTGCTTACAGTTAAAACTTCATTCTGTGATCCTAAACACTTGGTTTCTGCGTTCTTGTGCAGTGGTTGCCCTGCCCCGCAAATTGGTTTGGAGCTTGGAGCCGATGCTGCCACACACACTGGGAGGACGTGACAAGATTGATGACCCACATCATGGTATTGCCTGGAGAGAACAGAGCAGATGTGAGTCAGGCCAGAGTGGCAACAGCAAGGCAGTTTGGTTGGTTTTAGTTTTTACTGTGACCAAGAGAGGCAGGGCTGGGTGAAAATTCCTCCCCACTGGGGCTGGCTAGCCCAGGGGTGGGGGAAAATAGAATGTAGAGTGTGAGGCTGGAGAGTGGTCAGAGTTCAAACATCCAAAGTGGAGTTTTCATCTTTATCTCAGTCCTGAAAAAAATATCATAATGAGAATCTGAAAACCAAATGGAACAAGAATCTTCAAATCAGAAATGGTTAAACTCACATTCTTTGGTCACAAGAGCATTCACATTCCACACGCTAAGAGAATGTGTAATTCTTGCTGCCTCTGTTTCAAACTCAAATATGCCGTCTACCCATGAATTACAAAATTTGGGAGACAGGGAGAGTCACTGAGGCTCATTACAACAGTACATTCTCATATAACATTTAAACGAATTTAAATCTCACCAAGAGGTGCTAGAAAAAAAAAAAAAACTTAAAATGACAAACTTTGAGTGAACAAAGCTGTTCCTCCTACTAGTAGAAAGTAAAGTCATATGCCTCTAGCAGAAGACTAATCATGCCTTTGTATAATTGTGTTCCTTTCAATAGAGGCAGGTATTAAATGTATATCTAAAAGTGTTTAATGTCATTATAAAACTTATAAAGTAACTTACAAATTAAAAAAAAAATCTTTTGTTAGACCACATGTCACCCTGCTCATAAAGGATTAGAACAATTATGCAAATCATGTTCTAGAAATAGCTCTGGTATCCCATAATTCCTCAAGCTAGATATGCAAATGAAATGGATTGTGACTGTGGGTTAAAAGCATTACACAATGTACAGTTAAACTGTTCAGTACGCCACTCTTTGGAATGAATACCCGTGACAAGGTTTCTTTCCTATTTGTTCTTCCTTTTTTCCCTTCTACTAAGAACATTGCAAATTGGTCAGGATTCAGGAAGTATAGGGGGAAAATACATGGGGGGATAAAAGGAAAAAATAAACTTGTTAAATGAAAAAGGCAAGGAAAATTTCATCTCCTCATGTATTTTAAATTTTATGATCTCTATAAAATATTTTAATAAGGCATGTATTAAGTCCGTGTTGCCACTTTAGCAATTTTTCAAAGCCTTTCAAAATTACAACACATCTGTGTATCTTCAAGAAAATGAAACCATTTATTGCACCCTTCAGGTTCCAACACAGGTTCAAACTGGAAAACAGCGTGTGCTTCTCAGATAGCACATCCTGGCAGAAAGTTAAGATTTCCACCCTAGAGAGCAACACAGACTGGCATAACCCAGCTAATGTATTGGGTGATGTTTTTAAATATATTCTCTCCTCTCAGTTTACATGTTTTCCACCTAGAGTAGGTTAGCCACTTAAAACTTAATTTATGAATGACTAAATTATTCCCCCTAGAAGCCAAGTGGTAATAGCTTTAATTTACCTGTCTCCTTAACGTTACTGAGAAATAAGAGAATTGCATTTCTGCCTTGACATTGCAACTTCAAACATTTGTGTATGTTTTCTCTGTATAATTTGAAGTGACTTGGAGTCTTCAGGCTTTCAGATATAAATTGAAAGCTGTTTATTTATCTTAAATGCCTGCAACCAGTATAACAGGGTGAACTGAATATACTAAGACTTTTCTTCTCCTTTTCCCTTGAGCAAAAGCACAAAAATACCCTTTTGTGTAGTGGGAGCTGCTATGCCCCCTTCCTTTGGGAGGGGAGAGGAGTGGTCTTCTTGAGAGCTACCTGTTTGGTTTCTATTCAGGTCTGATATTTTTAATCTAATCTGCTGACTCTCCCTGCAAAAAAATTTTATGTAACAAACTTGCTCCATTACAACAACCACATCCCTTACTGGCCCTTGAGCATTCACATAGAATTGGAATGGAAAACTATGAAGAGAGAATTCATGTGGTTTTATTTCCCTTAGAGAAATTTATTTTGAAAATGGACCCCAGAGTGAGGAGAATATGGGATTCAGAAAGTTGGAGAAGATGCAAAATTGACAAATTTTTCCATCTTATGATTTTTTTCCCCCACTTCCCTCATTGAGCAACCAGAGATAGACTGCCTTAGGGCCCTTTCTGGGCAATTGGCTATGAGGTCTTGTTATCCCAAGCTTTTTAACTAGATCTCTCTTCTGGTATAAATTATGTTCTGCCTTGATTTATGGTTTGAGGCATATTTGCCAGGTTTCTCCAGTTAGCTTGCTACCTCATTAGCAAGAAAATTGGACTTTTCTTATCTCCATGTTTCCCTGCATTGCCCAAAACAGAAACCAGCTTCTTAGAGGCTTGTAATACCTATGGATTAGATGGATTCATTCGGGTGGTTTTCCAGATTGCTACTACTAAATTTATCATATCAAAAGCTTAAAAATATACTGATCATGGTAACAGTTTTTATAAAATGCAATTAAATAGAACCAGTCTTGTAATAGGTATTTAAAAAAATCTTCCAGATTTATTTCAACCTAAGAGATAGTCTAATCTAGTTTATTATTTTTTCCAGAGCCAGATTAATCTAACAGCTAACAACAGGCTGAATGATCTGATAATTGGAAATGTGAATAAATGAGTCTAATTTTTTAAAATTTGTGAATACAATTCCAGGATATCAGGCATATCTGTCAAGGGAGTGGAGAGGATAGAGTTGTTTTAAGTATTGTTGAAGTTAATTGTTGCTTCAGATGACAGGCTTTCAGAATATTAGTGCCTAAAGCAATAGCAGCATTTTTTTGAAGACCAAAAATCTAAAATCTAGAGACATGAGGTTGCTTCTTTGGGTAAGTAGCTCAACAATGTTAAATTAGATATCTGCTCTTTTTATCTTTCAGGTCTGCTTTTTTCACCATGTTGACAGTATCTCTTCTCATGGTTGCAAGAATGCTGCTATGGCTCCAAGCATCACATCCCCAGCAAAAATATACCAAAAGGAAGGAAAAGGAAGGGCAAGAGGGCTCTGTTCTTGGGATGAATTAGACCCCAAAAGTCTTGTCCAAGTTGAAGAAAAAGCGTAAAGAACTCCTTGGACTTAGATCAAATTTGCTTTTAATTCTTTTTACTCCAGAAACAGCTATTGAGAATAAACTATGCAAAAAGTATTGTTATGGGTCTAGAATATTAATGGGTAGAGACAGTTTCCCATTACTTCCTTTACCCCTCCCAGAGAAAGTCTTGAAGTTCAGTGGTCGTGGAAGGTCACACAGAGGGACACATCTACCAGGGGATTGAAAAATGGTATATTGGGTCTGCCACATTTTATAATTTCACCCGCCTGAAGTCACAGACAGCTTGAAATGCCAGGAAGCCAGGAAGCCTACTACTCAGTCCACTGTGGCACTCAGATCTAATGACTGTGTTTGGAGACTTAAAAATCTTTTAGGACCTGCATGGGGACAACATCTCTCTCTATATAGAGGTTGTTGTTGTTCAGTCATGAAGTCATGTCGAACTCTGTGACCCCATGAACTGCAGCATGCCAGGTTCTCTGTCTTTTACTATCTCATGGATCTTGCTCACAGTCATGTCCATCTAGTCGGTGATGCCATCCAACCATCTTTTCCTCTGTTGTCCCTTTCTCCTCCTACCTTCCACTTTCCCCACTATCAGGGTCTTTTCCAGTGAGTTGGCTCTTTGCATCAGGTGGCCAAAGTATTGGAGTTTCAGTTTCAGCATCAGTCCTTCCAATGAATATTCAGGACTAATTTCCTTTAGGATTGACTGGTTTGATCTCCTTGCAGTCCAAGGGACTCTCAAGAGTCTTCTCCAGCACCACAGTTCGAAGGCATCAATTCTTCATCCCTCAGCCTTTTTTATTGTTCAGCTCTCACATCCGTACATAACTACTGGAATAAACCATAGCTTTGGCTATATGGAGGTTAGTTCACCCTTTATGTCTGAAAGCTCACCCTATATGTTTGAAAACTTAACAGCAGTTGAGTTGGGGAAAGAGGGAGTAAGGACTTTGGACACAAGAAACAATGCACGGAAAGCAAGTTGGTGTGACCCAGTTTGATCTGTTCAGAGCACTGCCAGTGACTTGGACTGGCCGGATCTCAGGCCTGAGCAGGGAGTGGGAGGAGGTGAGACCAGCAGGGGAGTCGGGAGCCTCGGGATGCACCAGGATGCAGGGAGGTATACACCGCGCACCACGAGAGCCCAGCAGAGTGGTGAATGGGCCAAGAAGGCCTTCCAGAAATCTTGGATCTGAGTCCAGCACAACCCTGACGTTTACCCAAGACCAAGGGTACAGCTGTACAGGTCAGTTCTGCTCGCACCATCCCAGTTATCAAATATTGTGAATATTGCCTCTGCCCAAGAGGAGTTGGTGAGGGATTCCCCACACAGAGAAGAGGGACGGGCTTCCTAGTTAGAATTTATACAAAGGCAACCAGAGAAGGGAGAAATGGAAATACAAGGGGAGGATGAGGCCAGAGTGGTGGAGGGGCCAGACCGCAGTAGGCTGCCTGTGGCAGACCAGAAATTTGCACTTGAGCCTATGGGTCATGGAAAGACAGTGAAGAGTAGAACCAATCCTACCGACCCAGTGATCCCTTCCTGAACCGGGGATCTTGAACCTCTTACAGGCAGGGGACTTGAGGATGTAGATGACTGATGATGAAACCAAAGGCTTGGCAGAAGTGCTTGTGTCATTTTTTCTTCCTTTCCAAAGGAGGGAGAAAGGAAGGAAAAAAGAGAAAGGGAAGGAAAGGAAGAAAATAAAAGAAATGGGAGAAGAGGAGGAATAAGAGAGGGAGGAGGGAAAGCAAGAAGAGGAAAAAGGGAAGAAAGGAAAGGGAAGGAAAAAAGGTAGAAACCAGTACAGCAAGACTGACAAGATTTGGCAAAACTTGGCTGAATAGTGGAAATGGAGATTCCTATTTATTATTATGATTATTAATTTGTTCTTTGCTTCTGCATTTTACTTGAGATACTTCATTTAAAAAAAAAATGAATGGTCAGGTGGAAATCTAAGTAGATAGAAGTCTTTCTGCAAAGTGATCTGACCATATGGTATCAAAAGACCTAAAAATGCTCACTTTTGACCCAAGAATTCCATGCCAGGATACCCAGAGAAAGATTTATAGACAAGCCATTTATTTTCTTTTGCTTCAAGTATAGACATAACTCATTTGTTTCACTCAGGGAGGAGCGGGAGCGTTTATGCTAAAAAAATTTTCAATTAAATGAACTATTTTAATGGAAAGTGAAGTGAAATCGCTCAGTTATGTCCAACTCTCTGTGGATCCCATGGACGGAGGAGCCTGCTAGGCAAGCTCCTCCAGGCAAGAATACTGGTGTGGGTTGCCATTTCTTTCTCCAGGGGATCTTCCCGACACAGGGATCGAACCCAGGTCTCCTGCACTGCAGACAGACTCTTTACCATCTGAGCCACCACGGGCTCCTATGTTAATGGAAGTCTTCCCCAAATACATTGTACCTATCCTGGTACAATGAGTATTCTGAAACACAACTAACCTTTTCCTGATGATTTTTTATTAATGTGAATTAATAATCAAAGTATAGGCTTAATAAATTCAATGTTGAAAATAGCTCTTGAGGTACGAGGGGATTTTTGCTCCTGCACAGTATTCCCCTGGAAAGCTAATTTCTCTGCCTTTCTTGGTTCTTTCTTCTTCCTTTACAGTTGGCTGTCATTTCTCACTACCTGTCACCTGATTCCTCATTAGAAATCTGTCATCCAATCAGAACAAAGCAAAACACAACCAGATCAAGTTTGTACACATGGTAAATCCATGTTCGAGCAGAGGCCTGCAAGTCTGCCTCCAACTTCTGGGAATCTTCTTAAAAATGCTTTTTTCTGGGCCCCATCTCAACTCCTAGTAAGCATCTCTGGACCCTGCAAGTACTTAAGGTAGTTATTATTATGAATGTTAACATTTGAGAATCCCTGAGTTATAGATTCTCCTGTAAAAAAAATACCATGCACTCAAGGCCATATAAAGCCCACAGGATGTCTCTGTACCCTTGAGCTACTTGCCTATGGGGTCCCACAGGAGTTAGCAGTCCTGTGACGGACTGGTTCCTGTGCCATGGCAGGTGCTAAAAGTTCTGAATATCACATGGGCTTAGTGACTTCTAGTTTTTGAGCTTGGATCACTTAGGTGGGTGGAGGGTTGGATAAGGAGATATGTACTTTTTGGACCTGACTTTAGGTAAGCCGAGATATCTGATGAGTAGCCCCTGGGTAATTAATGTCTACCTGGTCTATGATCTGGGGAGAGATAGGCTAATAATTACTCATGTCTTCCAAATATGAGACTCTCTGCATAGACTGATTGATATTTACAGAAAAAAATAAAATAATGCTGACCATTCACCTGAGATAAGCCGGCCACACCCGCTTATGACTTAATCCATCTTGGACTGAATATTTAATAGTTTACATTATGCCCAATTGAAATTTCAATATATTTACTGCACCTATGTTATTATTTTCTCAAAGTGATTACTCTGCTCATACTCATGTTTTATAGATTCATTAAAAAGTTCTAAAACTATATATATACTGTTTCTTTCCTTTAAGAGAAGATCTGCAAATTTTTTATGTTGCATTTTAAGTAAACAAGCCTCTAAATGTCTTTGAAATTACGGTGAACCAAACAGTATGCACTAAAAGGATAATAGAACATGAGTACCTTATTTAGAGGGATAATACCACCTGTCACAGTCTCAAACAGCAACAAAAACCCACTCCAGAATGAAAATACTGGTATATTTATATAATGCAAAGAGAAATACAGATATAAACCCTCAAAACGGAAGATACATTGATAAAAATGTAGCATTGTAAGCGAAAAAATATTGTACAGTACTTGCAGAATTTATCTTTCAATTTAAGGTTACAATGTGCCTAACAAATAAGTAGTACTTAAAATTATAGTTCTCATTATTAATTTAAAATAACCATCAGGAGAACAGCACAGCTTAACCTAGCAAACATTTTAAGGAAATGCTTTGTCTCACAGAAGTAGAGTATCATTATAGTCCATCCATTTATACCATGAACGAAAGAAGAACAATTTTCAAAGTGGAAATCAGTTTCATAAGACAGAATAAAACTGGGCTCCTCAAAGCAAAACTGTTTCCATAAAGTTTTTTAATTTTTATTGGCCAAAAATACCTGAACAGTTTTGATGTCGTACTCTGCTTGTCTCGGAGAGCCCTCCCAATCCATCAACCACAATCAGTACATACAAAAACATGCAATACTGTTATTTTCTCCACACCATTACTAACCAAAACACTTTTTACTCTTTTGAAAGGTGCAATTTTACAGAAATGTTGCCACTCAAGATTGGTATAATACAGAGAGCAGTTTGTCACTGATGGGCATTTCCTAGTGTATAAAGCAAGGTAGGAAACAAATCTTACTTGCGTTGTTACCTATTAAAAATGACTTCCTTGCTACTCTCTCCCATCTCTGCTCTTTAAATTCACTATCAATACTGATCAAAGTTCTCAACGCCTTCCAATGAACCAGAGCAGTCCAGCTGACCCCAGGCCGGCAATTCAGAGGGAACTCGAGACAACTTTCCCTCTGTCTCCTGCTTCCAACAGAAGACCCTCAAGAAATCGAACTGGTGAAGCCCCTCTGGGTTCCTCTACTTCACTGCAAAATGTAATGCCACTTGAGGTTGTCAAAAATAGCTTCTGTAGAAAACTGGCCATGGTCTTTAGGAAAGGTTGCATGAAGAAAATTAGCATTTAAAAAAAAAGAAAAAAGAGTAACACATGGCATAAAAGACATCAGTATAAGTACAAAGACTCCAGGACCTACTGTCAGGATGAAAATATATTTAGGAGGACAATCGCAGGAGCTGGGGTGGGGCTGGGACTTCGAAACCCTACCCCTGTACAATTGGAGTCTGTACAATCCAAGTGATGATGCACTTCGAGAGTCGTTTTCAAGGCAGCGTAGAAAATTAAAAAGGGGGCCGAAGGGGCAGAAAAGACGTCACTGTCCAAGCCAAAGAGAGAGGCCGGGCTGGGGTGCAGGTGGTGGTAGGGCCACTTATAAACCGATGCCTTTCAAGTCGCAGGGGAGGGTGGCCTGGGTGGCCTGGGGGCTCTGGCAGCAGGGGAACTGGGCGCGGAAGCAGTCCCTGAGCTCCCTGTTGAAGAGGAAGCACACGACGGGGTTGATGCCGGCCTGCGCGAAGGTCAGCCACACGGAGGCCGTCAGGTAGGCCTGGGGGACGGCGCCGGGCCGCACCAGGACCCGCAGGTAACTGGCCACGACGTAGGGCCCCCAGAGGAGCAGGAAGAGCAGCGTGACGGCGTAGAACATCTTGCACAGCCTCTTCTCTGTCTTGAACTCCTCGAGCACGAGGAGGCGGCGCGCGCCACGACCTGGCCCGGCCGGCCGGATGCCCAC
>NW_011495035.1:2754881-2786641 GCF_000754665.1 Bison bison bison | reverse complement strand
CGCCGCCGCCGCAGCTGCGGGGCCGGGAGGCGGCCGGGAGGGAGGCAGGGCCCAGGACGCGAGGTGGCGACAGGTCGCGTTTGGCCCCAGGTAACGGGGTCCTGCGGCGGCGCCCGGCGCCCGCCCTGGGGTCACGGTGGCCGTGCGCGGGGTGGCGGGGGGAGCTTGTCTGGGATGCTAAGGTCGGGAGGCCTCGTGTATTGGGGCGGGGGCGGTGGACAGGAGGATCTAGAATGAACTCTCTACCCGCAAGCTGATAGTGATTAAGAGTCGTCACCATCATCTTCACCGCAGCCCTGTAACCTCTAGTATTCAGGTCAGCACTGGTGTGGGTGCTGATGTTCTGGGGAGCTCTACCAGCGTTATCTTCCTCCGTGTTCACAGTAACGACAAAGTTGGTTCTATTCTTAAACCCACTTTCTGTCTGAGGAAGCAGGGGCTTGGAGGTCAAGGGAGTTGAGAGCTGGAAAGTGGTAGAGCTGAGATTCAGATTTCACTCAACCTGATGTCCAGGGCTGGACTGAGCGACTCTGAAGACTACCCTGCTCTCTGCCTCTTTCGTGGTCCCAGCGAAGACTTTTGCTAGGGATAAGAAATTCAGCGTTTTCCCTTAAGTGATTTGGAAGGTTAATCTCACGCTGCCTTCCTCCCAGGATATGAGTTTTCTGGGTTAGCCTGAAAGGCAGCCTGTTCCTGTCCTCAGCTGCTCCAGATTCACTCCCGTCTTTGCAGGGGCTCTTCCCTCTGCCCGGGCCAGCCCCTCAACAGGTTCCCCATCGTCTGGGCCATTCTTCTGCCCAGGCTAGCTTACCCTGTACCACTGCCCATTCATTTCCTTATTAGCGCTTAATATTTATCATTATGTTGCAACTAATTTCTAAGCTTCCGGAACACAAGGGACTGTGTCTGATTTTTTCTAACTCTGTATCCCCAATGGTTGGGATGGAGGAGCCAGAATTAAGACATAGGTTCTTTCTTAGGTACACTCATGGGTGGTTTTGTTTTGTTTTTTGCTTTTATGCGGAATATTATTTATTGACATGGCTGGCACCTTGGCATTTCCAGGATGATACAAGATCATAGAGAGCCTTGTCAGGCTAAAGAGTCTAAACTTTAGTCTGTAGGCAGTCAGGAACCCTTGGAGGTTTTTGAGGAAAGTGGCATGATACAAAAACTGCTGATGTGCATCAGGAGGATGATTTTGGCAGTGGTTTTTAAGAGGAATGACTGAGCAGAGTCAGTAGGTCTAGTCCAGAGCCTTAGACTCAGTGAGCACAGAAATCACTGGGGATACTGTATGATTCAGGAGATCTGGCTGGGGCAGAAGAGGCTGCCTTTCTAATAATTTCCTAGGCAACACTAATGCTTCTCATCTACAGACCACACTTGGAATAGCAAGCACCTTGAGGGCCTTTGACCTTTTGTAAAAATCTAAATGATGGCCAACGAGGGCATGACTTAGGGTCTCTAAGTGGCCAGGGATGAGTGGCTGACCAGGCAGGTCTACAAATATTTGATTTGTTTATAGACAATAGGAGTAGATTTTGATGGTATTTTGGTCAGGAATTACATTTTGATAATAGTAGCTAAAAAATGTACAGGAGTTTATTTTCCTCATGAAACAAGAAGTCTGGAGGTCAGTGGCTGCTGACATTGAATTACTGGCTGAAGGACTAAGTCTCTGAAAACCTTTTAGCCCTTTCCTCGTGATCAATAGGCTGTTGACACCCCAGCCATTCCCTCAGCATTCCAGGCAGAAGGAAGGAAAAGCAAAGAAGACCAAAAGTGTTCCTGCCATATAAGTGGGTCCCCTCTGAAGTTTTCTAGAAGGCTTACATGATGACAGACAAGTCAGTGGTTACCACTATCAGCATAGGATACTGGGGAATGATTTCACTTTTTAATTTTTTGAGCCAGACACATAGCTGCAGAGAATGAGATCCAGCCTTGATGTGGACATTTGCACTTGGGCTGCATCTGCCCAGAGGAAGGGATGCCTTCTTTTAATGCACACAAAGTCACCAGCTCCAGTTCCTTTATGACAGTGTTACTGTGAGCCTGTGTTTACTGAACACATGCTGTGTGCTGTGCAGTATGCTGAATATGTGATGTGTGTTATCTCTTATAATTATGATAAGGGCCATTTGTGGTAGATACTACTATGGTTACCATATTGTAGATGAGACAGAGTGGGTAAATAACCTGTTCAGGCTTTCACCAAAAGTAAGCGTAAGACCTGGGATTGGAAGAGAGAGTGTTTGACTCTAGAGCCCGTGCTCATAACCAGCGTATGTAATGCCCGTTCATCGTAATGGCAAAGAAAGTTATTAATTTTCTAAAAACAAGCAGCCTACTGATATTCATGTCCAGGTGTGCGTGCATGCTTAGTTGCTTTGGTATTGTCTGGCTCTTTGTGACTCTTTGGACTTTAGCCCGCTAGGCTCTTCTGTCCATGGAATGCTCCAGGCAAGAATACTGGGGTGGGTTGCCATTTCCTTCTCCAGGGGATCTTCCTAACCCCAGGGTTCAAACCTGGGTCTCCTGCATTGCAGGGAGATTCTTTACTGCTGAGCCACCAGGGAAGTCCAGTGTTCATAGACATAGAACTAAAGCCCCTTCAAAGAGGGGAGAGATTTCAAAACCATCTAATACAGCATTTGGATTGTGTAAACTGATACATGACTTAGTGGGCAGTACAATCCAGGTATTCTTGCTCCTCGGTTAGTACCCTTCCCACGTCGATGAAATCTTCACATATAATGAACACATGACATTTCACTAAACCTCTTGGAATCTCAAATGTTCCCACTTATAAAAAGAAAAATTGGACCAAATGATTTCTGAGGGTCCTCACCTCTGAGGTGTAGTGTGTATATGAGAAAATGTAAATTAAGTGTTTGTATGATCCTGAGTGCTAAGAGATTTGTTTTTCAGAAATGGACCCGAAAAAAAAGACATTAGTTCCCTATAATTTAGATTTCTCTGGTGTTTCATACTTCTCTCTGTGACTTAATGTACTTCTCTTTGGGATTTGGTTTAGTCATCTACCCAGCTTCAAATAGCCCAAGCAGCTGTAGAAAATATAAAAATCGTGACTCTCAAAGCATTTATATGCCTGCTTCTTTCATTGTCACCGTTTGTTTGGAAGATTAATACTTAAGGAAGAACTATTAACATTTCGTTGCTGGAATCAACTACTTTCCTTTTGTTGTTTCTAGGAAGCTTCACACAAGAATTTAAAATACTTTCTTAGGTACCAAGTTGAATTGAATGCCAGCATCTCAAAGCATAATAGCTATGTGGGATTTTTCACTGTAAGAAAAATTTTGCTTATAACATTATTTTTCCTTTGTCCATAGATAGAAAAGTTGAGATTTCCACCCCAAATTAGCTCTGTTGCTTCTTTGCTGCACAGGTAGATGTTGTGTGCGGTAATGGAAATCAGCTGTTTGGAAGACTAGTTGACAGGCCTTGACAGATTCAGTCAAGGCCACAGTTTCCATAATCATGGGAGATTGTTTGGCTGACATCTTCTGTCCAGCCTCAGGCTTCTGGCTTCTAGTCATCTGCCAAGGCACGCTGAACATCAAGTTAGAGAAAGTTGGTTTGACTTAATTGCATCTCAACTCTTAGAAAACATGAACCGAAGTCTGTGCCCAGTTGGTATTGAGTGTTCAGAGGATAGCCATCAGTTTGGCCTCTTCATGGGAGTCAGTTCTGACTTCAAGACTGAAAACGAGCTTGGGGTTAAGTATACCTTAGTTCATATCCCAGTCCCACTAATTATTAGCATGTATCCTTAGGAGCTTCCCTGGTGGCTTAGACGGTAAAGAATCTGCCTGCAGTGGCTTCTGTGGTGGTTCAGTGGTAAAGAATCCACTTGCCATGCAGGAGATGCAGGTTCTTTCCCTGGATTGGAAAGATCCCCTGGAGGAGGAAATGGCAATCCACTCCAGTATTCTCACCTGGGAAATCCCATGGACAGAGGAGCTTGGTGGGCTATAGTCCATGGGGTCACAAAAGAATTAGACACAACTTACAGAGTAAACAACAACAGCAACATCCTTAGGCAAGTCCTTTACCTCCTTTGAACCTCAAAGGCCTTTATCAGGGAAGGCTGCATTACATTCAGTCCATTTACAAAAAGAGTGTAATACAAAGTGTTCACCCAGATGGTGTGTAATAAGTGGTAAATACATTTTTTGCTCTTGTGTGCGTGCGTACTCAGTCGTGTCTGACTCTCTGCAACCCGATGTACTGTAGCCTGCCAGGCTCCTCTGTCCATGGAATTTTCCAGGCAAGAATACTGGAGTGGGTTGCCATTTCCTCCTCTAGAGGATATTCCCGACTAGGATAGAACCCATGTCTGCTACATCTCCTGAAGGAGCAGGTGGATTCTTTACCGCTGCGCCACCTGGGAGACCTTTTTTACTCTTACCAGACTATAAATGCCTTAGCTAACCATGGCTTGACTGACTTTTCTATTCTCCACCTCAACCTAGCTTAGGAGGATGCTGTATATAATCTTGATATTTGTGTGGCAGGTGTGAATGTCAGTCCATAAAATCAAAGGTGCCAGAAATGCATCTGCTTCATAGAAATTTAATTTCTGACTGAGTTACCGTTTTTCCTTGATGGTGCAGAAAAAGAATGGAACCTTACTGTTTCTGGGGCTTCATCAAGGACCTTTACTTCTTCAGGATGTGCTATAATTCTAGGCTGGCACCCCGATTGCCCAGCACACAGTCGTTCGGGGTAGTGTGTGCATATGTGTGGGAGGAAGTGATGTTTCATCACTTTGTTTCTGTCCTTGTAAGCCATTTTGGTTTGGTGGTTCTTAGCTGCCTCATGTCAGATTTGGGGTATGAGAATCTGGAATAGTATTGTGTTAGTTGCCTCTCAGCACTACATGTGGGAAACCTCATACAAATGCGCCCTCTGTCAATGCTCTCTCTCCTCCCTTCTGCCTTCATCTCTGGGGACTGCCTGTCTACTCCAGCACTGGAGAGTACTGTTCCTTCTTGTTTTTCTGGGCAGTATAATTGATCGGTTCTCCTGGGAATTGGTGGTCCCAGAAAAGTCAGGAAGCTACCTTCTGTAAACCTCTCCTTGGCAAGGAAGCCCTGGACCCTGGTATGTGCTTCAGTGAGGGGAAGGATAGGGAAAAAGAGAGGAAGAAAAATTATCAGATCCTATCTCAAAATACTGTCCTTGCTGTGTATGTTTGTTAAATGAATGACTGAAGATGTCATTTTGGCATATTGTCATGGCATATTGTCACACTTCTAATAAGCAAAATATATTTTAATGAAAGCTCTTTTAACATTTCTCGTCACATGCAAAGAATGATGTTGGACCCTTGTGTGTGTGTGTGTGTTAGTTGCTCAGTCATGTCCAACTCTTTGTGACCCCTTGGACTGTAGCCCGCCAGGCCCCTCTGTCCATGGAATTCTCCAGGCAAGGATACTGGAGTGGGTTGCCATTCCCTTCTCTAGGAGATCTTCCCAACCCAGGGATCAAACCCTGGTTTCTGACATTGTGGGCAGATTCTTTACCATCTGAGCCATCAGGGAAGCCCTCGGATAAGGCTGGACCCTTACGTCTCACCATATACAAAGGTTAACTCAAAAGGGATCATAGACATAAATGTAAGAGCTATAAAACTTAAAAGAAAAGCTAAGAGTAAATTTTCAGAACTTTAGGCAATAGGATAAACAAAAAGATAATCTGGATTTTATTACATTTTTAAAGTTCGTAGTTCAAGTAACTCCTTCAAGAAAGTGAAAAGACAGAATGGGGGAAGATATTGTCAAGTTATATGTCTGATGAGGGAATTGTATCTAGAATATGTAAAGAATGCCCATAAATCAACGATAAAAAGGCAAACAGTTCAGTTTAAAATTGGGCAAAGGATTTGAATAGGCATTTCTTTAAAAAGATATGTAAATGACCAATAAATACATTTAAAGGTGCTTACCATCATTAATCATTAGAAAAATGCTAATCAAAACCATAGTAAAATACCACTTCACACCTAGAGGGATGGCTGTTATCAAAAAGACAGGGAATAACAAGTGTTGATGACGATGTGGAGAAATTGGAACCCTCATGCAGTGCTGGTGCAGAAATATAAAATGATGCAGCTGTTTTGGAAAATAGTTTGGAAGTTTCTCGTAAGTTAAACATAGTTACATATGACTGAGTAATTCCACTCCTGGGTATATACCCAAGAGAAGTAGAAATGTGTCTGCTGAAAAATTGTACACAAATGTTTATAGCAGCATTTTTCATGCTAGCCAAGGTGGGGAAGCAATCCAGTTGTCCATCAGTGAATGGATGGATAAACAAAATGTGAATTCTCCATATATTGGAGTGCTCGTCACTCTAAAAAAGGGATGAAGTACTGACATATACTGCAGCATGGATGAACCTTGAAAACATTAGGCTACGTGGAAGAAGTCACACAGAAAAGATCACATATTGTGCAATTCCACTTACATAAAGTGACCGGAGTAGGCAAATCTATAGAGACAGAAAGCGGATTCGTAGTTATCATGGACTTGAGGTAGAGGGGTTTCAAGAGTAACTGCTAATGAGTATTGGAGCATTTGTTTTGGGGTTGATGAAATTGTTCTAAACTTAGGTAGTAGTGATGGTTATATAACTGAATATCCTAAGAAAATACATAATTCTGAAAAACACTTCATTTTAAAGTCAGGTCACTTTTGTATCCTTGTTAAAAGGGTGCTGCAGGTCTAGACTCCGCGTTGCTTTCCAAGTGAATGCAAGCCTTTAAAAGGTGTGAATTCTTGGGCCCTTCCCTGGGTTTGGCCTCAGAAATCAGTGTGTCTTGCCATATGGTTATGTGTACAAGGGTTGTGTCTTTGGTTTGCTTCAGTATAACATATTTTGATGCTGAAATGAGAAGAGGGATTAAGAAATTCTTATTTAGTCAGTAGCTTTACAGTGTAGTGTCTTCCCATTGGAAAAGCTGTTATTGAGATTCGGCAGTGCACCAAAGTGAAAGTCGCTCAGTCGTGTCTGACTGTTTGCGACCCCATGGATAGTCCATGGACTTCTGCAGGCTAGAATACTGGAGTGGGTAGAGGTATTTTGCACATACTGTCCCAGTTACTTCTATAAAACTCTGTACCCCCATTTTACAGATGAGGAACCTTGAGTCTGATGTTAATTAGTGAAGTTAATTATAAAGTCTGTAGTGGTAAAGTATGGTTAAAATCTGATCTGCCTGGCCTGAAAGCCTGAATTGTTAGTAAGTACCTATACAGGGCTGCATTGACTAACATATGAGGGAAAAACCTATCAATACCTTGTAAATAAATACTAAACTGAAGGTTGTATTATTTGGTACAGAATTGAGGAACCATTCTGCTATGAATTTGAACAAACTCTGGGAGATAGTGAAGGACAGGGAAGTCTGGCGTGCTGCTGTCCATGGGGTCTCAAAGAGTCAGACATGACTGGAGCCACTAAACAACACCATTATGCTATAGGCAATATTTTAATTGCTTGAAAATGAACACTTTTAACATTTAGAAGAAGCAAAAATCTATACTTGTCACCACTTAAAATTTCATTTTTGATATTTCTGCAAATTAGAAAATTTTTTTCAAAGAGTTAAAATAATGACTCCAAGTGAGAGAAAAGCTTTTTTATGGCGCTCTTCTCTTTTCCATTATTTAATAGCCACTTCAACTCCCTCTTGTGGTTAAATCGTGTTGTGATCCTCAAGTTTGCTTTTCAGAAGGTGGACTCCATCATCAGGTCAAAGATGATAGAATCAATCCCATTCCTTACATGTCCTCTTCCTGTGTATGGAATCATGATATGAAGAGTACATATCAGAGTTACTACTTCTGTAATCCTCTGCCCCCTCATTTACTCAAAAAGGAAATTGTTGTTCAGTAGCTAAGTCATGTCCCAACTCTTTGTGACCCCATGGACTGCAGCATGTCAGGCTTCCCTGTCCTTCACCATTTCCTGGAGTTTGCTCAAACTCATGTCCATTGAGCCAGTGATGCCATCCAACCATCTTGTTCTCTGTTGCCTGCTTCTCCTCCTGCTCTCCATTTTTCCCAGCATCAGGGTCTTTTTCAGTGAGGCAGCTCTTCCATCAGGTTGCCAAAGTATTGGAGTTTCAGCTTCAGCATCAGTCCTTCCAGTGAATACTCAGGATTGACTGATTTGATCTTCTTGCAGTCCAAGGGACTCTCAAGAGTCCTCTTCTCCAGCACCAGACAGCAAAGGCATCAGTTCTTCGGTACTCAGCCTTCTTTATGGTCCAGCTCTCACATCTGTACACTACTACTGGAAAAACCCTAGCTTTGACTATATGGACCCTTGTCGGCAAAGTGGTGTCTCTGCCTTTTAATATGCTGTCTAGGTTTGTCATAGCTTTTCTTCCAAAGAGCAAGCGTCTTTTAATTTCATGGCTGCAATAATCATCTGCAGTGGTTTTGGAGCCCCAAATCTGCTACTGTTTCCATTTTTTCCCCATCTATTTGCTGTGAAGTGATGGGACTGGATACCATGATCTTAGTTTTTTGAATGTTGAATTTTAAGCCAGCTTTTTCAATCTCCTCTTTCATATTCATCAAGAGGCTCTTTAGTTCCTCTTCTGCCATTAGGATGGTGTCATTTGCATATCTGAGGTGGTTGATATTTCTTCCAGCAATCTTGGTTCCATCTTGTGAGTTATCCACCCTGGCATTTCACATGATATACTCTGCATTACAAGCTAAATAAGCAGGGTGACAATATACAGCCTTGACGTACTCCTTTCCCAATTTGGAACCAGTCTGTTGTTCCATGTCCAGTTCAAACTGTTGTTCTTGACCTGCATACAGATTTCTAAGGAGGCAGGTAAAGTGATCTAGTATTCCCATCTCTTTAAGAATATTCCAGTTTGTTGTGATCTACACAGTCAGAGACCTTAGCATAGTCAATGAAGCAGAAGTAGATGTTTTTCTGGAATTCCCTTGCTTTCTCTGTGATCCAACAGATGTTGGCAATTTGATCTCTGATTCATCTGCCTTTTCTAAACCCAGCTTGTATACCTGGAAGTTCTTGATTCATGTACTGTTGAAGCCTAGCTTGAAGGATTTTGAACATTACCTTGCTAGCATGTGAAATGAACACAATTGTATGATAGTTTGAACATTCTTTGGCATTGCCCTTCTTTAGGATTATCTTCCCTGGTGGTTCAGATGGTAAAGAATCTGCCTGCCATGCAGGAGACCTGCATTCAGTCCCTGGATCCAGAAGATCCCCTACAGGAGGAAATGGCAATCCACTCCAATATTTTTGCCTGGAGAATTCCATATACTGGCTACAGTTCATGGAGTCACAGAGTCAGACACGACTGAGTGACTGACAGTTTCTTTGGGATTGGAATGAAAATTGATAGTGTATTCATTATTGTTATTTTTATTTTAGAGAGTTATAGAGACTATAATTTTTAAGATACAGATTTTTGGAGTACATTCTTATAAAATTCTCTAAGCAGTGGGACACAAGCCCATAGAAACACACCTTTAGGGATGTACCTACTCTTTCTTGATTTTCTGTTTTACTAGTTGTCAATAACTTTCTTATAATGAAAAATGAATGTTTAACTCACCATCTATACATGCACACATTTACACGTATATAAATTCTTCCTCCCCCAGCCCCAAGCTTTGCACTGTGTTTCGATTTAGATGAAGTGTAGAATCTTTTACTGGCCAGAATTATTACCACTGTTAAGGAGAGTATCTACCAAAATAAAAGGTGGGCTTACCTTTGAGACAAGGCAGACAGATTTTGATGGTGAAACAAGCCACATAAAAAGTGTTGACTTTGGCACATTTCTCCTTAGACTTCCATATGATTTTAAGAAGATCTGATTTCAGTGTCACAGACATTGTGATTTAACAGCTACATTTCCGACCCGCTTGCTGCCACCTTTCTGCCACTCTCCTAACAGGCATAGAACTCTAATGAACACAAGTTAGTTAGAGTCAGCTTGGCATCAGTGAGGTATGGAGTTGTTCTACCTCATGCAGTGTATTTCACAGCTGTATCATACATCGTAACTACATTATGTCAATTGCACAACTTCCCCCCCTCTAGAGCTAACAATTGTAGGTTTTCCCCCCTTAAAGTAACATGTGCATGTAACCCATTTGACCTCCAACTTTTTGACAGAACCATCCAGTTTTATTCACTACAGCCAAACTCATTATCCAACCAGATGGTTGTATTTTTGTCTTTGGAGACATTCTCTTCGATCAGATCTGAACAGCTGTCTGCACAGCTGTTCCCCTGGCATTTCCCTGCAACATCATGTTTGTCTCTTCCCTACCTTCCCTACTTACCGATGTCAGAGCACCTGTTACCCATAACCCAGATCTTTTTCTTGTTCTTTCTTTTTTCACTTCTTTTTAAGTGATTTATATATCTCAGTAAGATCTTATTATGTATCTGAAAATGCAGTTCTTTATCCTTCATACTTGATTGATAATTTGGCTGGAAATAGAATCTTCCTCGGTTGAAAATAATGACTCATGATGTTGAGCATCTTCTCATATGCGCATCATTTTGAATTGTTTTATGAATGTGATTTTGATGTCATATCTAAGAAATCCTTGCCTACACCATGATCACAAAGATTTTCTTCTGTATTTTCTCTTTAAATTTTTATGTTTAGTTTTATGTTTTATATTAAGCTAATTCTTACAAATAGTATGAGGTATAGGAGGTATGGATTGAAGTTCTTTTTGTGTGTGGATGTGTGTAGGGATAGCCAGCTGTTCCATTACTCTGTTGAAAACCTATTGCCTTTGCATTTGTGTCAAAAATCAGTTGTTCATATATATATGTGTGTGTGTGTCTCTTTCTAGTCTTGCTGTTCTGTTCAGTCTGTCTATACCTTTCTTGATGCCAGGACCTCACTGTATTGATTATTGTGGCTTTTTAATAAACTTTTAAAGTCAGGGAGTGTTATTTCTTCAAATTCGTTCTTCTTTTTCAGAATGTTTTGGCTGTTCTCAGTCATTAGCATGTATATGTAGGTCTTAGAATCAGTTTGTCAAATTTTATAAAAAAGGCTTTAGTTGAGATTGTGTAGCGATAAATTTGGGGAGAATTAAAGTCTTAACAATACACCGTATTCTTGACATACATGATCAAGGTATGTTTACCCATTTATTTAGGTCTTAAATTTTTTTCAGCAGTCTTTTGTTATCAGTGTACAGTTCTTGTACATCTTCATCAGATTTATCCATAAGTATTTTATATTTTTGATACTATTATAAATGGCATTTTTAAAAAACTTGTTTCTCATTGTTCAATCCTAGTATGTAAATATATCATTGATATTTGTGTTGATCTTGTATCCTAAAAATTTGCTAAACCCACTTATCAACTCTAGCAGCTTTCTAGGGTAAATTCATCAGGTTTTTTTATGTAGGTGATTGTGTTATCTGTTTTACTTTTTCCCTTCCAGTCTAGACTCTTTTTATTTTTCTTACCTTATTGTACTGGGTAGAATCTCGGTACAATGTTAAAAGAGAAGTGATAAGAATAGACCTCAGTCTCTCCCTCTATATTAAAGAAAAAGTTTTGTGTTTTTTACTGTTAACTGTGATATTACCTGTAGGTTTTTGTAGATGCCTGTAAATGAGGAAGTTCCCTTCTGGTCCTGAGAAGAAGTCCCTTCTAAACTGAGAAGTTTAGAAAAAATCAGGAATGAATGTTGGATTAGCAAAATGCTTTTCTGCATCTATTGAGATGGCTTACTGTTTTAATTTGTTAAATGATGAATTATATTAATTGACTTGCAAATGTTAAACCAACCTACATTCCTGAAAGAATACTAGTTGGCCATCATGTGTTATCCTTATATTCTGCTCACTAAAATTTTGTTTGAAATTTTTATATCTATATTCACGATGGTTATTCATCTCTAGTCTTCCTCTAGTACCAGTTTTGTCTGTTTTTTACCTCAGAGTGAGTCTGGCCTAAGAGAACAAATCGGAAAGTATTGTCACCTTCTCAAGTTTTTTGTGTAGTTTGTTTAGAAAAGGAATCTGTAGTTGATATTATTTTTTCCTTAAATGTTTGGTAGAATTCACCAGCAAAACCATTTGATCCTTGAATTTTCTTTGTGGAAAGGTATTTAACTACATATTCCGTTTCTTTTACAGATATATGGCTTTTTAGGTTATTATCTATTTCTTGATTAAGCTTTGGTAGTTTGTGCCTTTCAAGGAGTTTTTCCATCTCATCAATGTTATTAACTCATTTTCAGAGAGTGATAAATCATTCCTTTGTTTTCTTTAGAAATCCATTGCTGTCTATAGAGTCTGTCTTGATATTGTCTATGTCAGTCCTGATTTTGGTAACTTGTTTGTTCTCAATTTTTTCCTGAATAGTCTGGCTACAGGTTAAGAAGTATATTTTTGTTTCATTTATTTTTTCTGTTTTCTACTTCATTGGTTTTTGCTCTGATCTTTATTATTTCCTCTCTTTTACTTACTTTGAGTCCAATTTTCTCTTCCCAGTTTCTTAAAATGAAGCTGAATTCACTGATTTGAGACCAGTATTCAAACATCCTTATTATAAAATTCCCCTCAGTACTACTTCAGCAGCCTCCCACAAATTTGATGTGTGTTTTCATGTTTATTCATTTCAAAATACTTTCTAATTTCCCTTTTGATTGTGCTTTTGAAGCATGGTTTATATAGAAGTGTGTTATTTAGCTTATATGTTTATTTGGAGATTCCCAGGTATATTACTGTTAATTAATTTTTAATGTAATTCCATTGTATCAGTGAACATACTCATATGACTTGAGCTCTATTAAATTTATTGCAAATTGTTTTATGACCCAGAATATGGTCTGTCTTGCTTAAATGCTCCATGTGTGCTTGAAAAGAATGTGTATTATGTGGTTGTTAAATAGAATGTTCTATAAATGTCAATCAGGTCAAGTTAGTCGATAATGTTGTTGAAATATTTTATACTCTTACTGATTTTCTGTCTGCTTGTTCTATCAATTATTGAGAGCAAGGTGTTGAAATCTCAGACTATAATTATGGATTTGTATATTTCTCTTTGCACGTCTAACAGTTTTTTCTTCATGTATTTCGGAATTCTGTTATTATCAGGAGCAACACAATATTAGAATTATTGTGTCCTCTTGATGCAGTAAATCCTTTATATTATTATTTGACCTTTGTCATCCCTAGTAATACTCTTTGCTTTGAAATTTAGTGTGGTAATGATATAGCCACTACAGTTTTCTTATTATTAGAAGTAGTACAGTGTATCTTTTATCTACTCTTATTTTTTAATTTTAAAAATGATTTTTTGATAGGATATGCTCATAAAATCAAGCTAAGGAGCAATGTAATGTCTAATTCTGCTTACAGTTTGTGCCTGGAATTTCAGGGTTTCTGCTTGTGCGTGTGTTTGCCTGTGTACAGAGATGTGTGGTTTTGAGTGAATTCTTAAACTTGTTTTGTTCTCTGAACAGATTTTTTAAATACTCCTGGTTCATAGGAGATGTTCAGTAAATATTTGTTAAACTGAACGATTTTGTGTATCACCTGCAGAAAGAAACATAGAGTCTCCATCCTTCTACTTTTAACCTGCTTCTGTCTGTATATTTAAAGCACATTTCTTTTTGGCAGCATTTTTGTTGGGTCTTCTTTTTTTCCAATCTGACAGTCCCTGCTTTCAATGGGGTTATTTATACTGTCCACATTTAATGTGAATATTAATATAATAAGATTCAAGTCCATCATCTTGCTATTTGTTTTGTTTTTTTTTTTACTTGTCCTACCTGCTCTTTTTTCTCCTGTCCCTATCTTTATGCTTATTTTGGATTAATTGAATGTTCCTTATGATTTCTTATCTCTTTAGTTACATTATTTGCTATAAATTTTTGCTTTATTTCAGTGGTTTGTTTAAGGGGGGGGGTGGTGTGTGTGTGCAAATGCGCACTCACGTGCATCCAACTCTTTGCAACCCCATGGCCTATAGCCCCGCCAGACTCCTCTGTCCATGAGGTTTCCCAGCAAGAATACTGGCGTGGGTTGCCATTTCCTTCTCCAGGGGATTTTCCCTACCCAGGGATCAAACCCGCGTCTCCTGTGTCTCCTGCAGTGGCAGTAGGATTCTTTGCCACTAGTGCCACTTGGGAAGCCCATTTGAGGAATATAGCAAGCATAATCTCTAACTTACAGGTGATATTATGCCTCTTCATATACAGTCTAAAAATTTGAAGTAGTATGCTTTCATTTCTTTCTATTTCATTTCATTCATTTCTTTCTTGCTATTCTTGTCACATTTTTCTTTTATTTATGTTATTAATCCCACACTGCTGCTGCTGCTGCTAAGTCGCTTCAGTTGTGTCTGACTCTGTGCGACCTCATAGACAGCAGCCCACCAGGCTTCCCCGTCCCTGGGATTCTCCAGGCAAGAACACTGGAGTGGGTTGCCATTTCCTTCTCCAATGCATGAAAGTGAAAAGTCGAAGTGAAGTCGTGCAGTCGTGTATGACTCTTCGCGACCCCATGGACTGCAGCCTTCCAGGCTCCTCCATCCATGGGATTCTCCAGGCAAGAGCACTGGAGTGGGGCACCATTGCCTTCTCCGCACTACATTGTTTTTATTTAAACATGTCATTTAAATATAATATAATATATTCATATATTTATTGATGTGATTGCCATTTCCAGTTCTCTTCACCCCTTTCTGTATACCTAAATTTCCTTCTGATATAATTTTCCTTCTTCTTGAAGGGCTTCATGTGGCATTTCTTGTAGCATGAGTCTGATGGTGATGAATACTTCCAGCTTTTTCATGTGGAAAGTGTCTCTATTTTTTACTTTTATTAATTTTCTTTTTTTTTCTATTTTCAATTTTATTGATTTCTTCTTTTATCTTCTCTTTTTCCACTTATTGCTTTGAGTACTTTACTCTTTCTAGTTTATTAATGTAGAAGTTTATATTATTTATTTGAGACCTTTCTCCTTTTCTAATGTAAGGATTTAGTACTGTAAATTTCCTTCTCAGCAGTGCATTAGCTGCATCTGATATATTTTAATGCGTTGTGTTTTTTGTTTTCATTCAGTTTTATGTATATTTAAATTTTTCTTTGAGACCCCTCTTCAGTTCAGTTCAGTCACTCAGTCATGTCCTATTCTTTGCAACCCCATGGACTGCAGCATGCCAGGTTTCCCTATCCATCACCAACTCCCGGAGTTTACTCAAACCCATGTCCATTGAGTCGGTGATGCCATCCAACCATCTCATCCTCTGTCATCCCTTTCTCCTCCTTCAATCTTTCCCAGCATCAGGGTCTTTTCCAATGAGTCAGTTCTTCGCATCTGGTGGCCAAAGTATTGGAGTTTCAGCTTCAGCATCAGTGTTTCCAATGAACATTCAGGGCTGATTTCCTTTACGATGGACTGGTTGGATCTTCTTGCTGTCCAAGGGACTCTCAAGAGTCTTCTCCAACACTACAGTTCAAAAGCATCAATTCTTCTGCACTCAGCTTTCTTTATAGTCCAACTCTCACATCCATACATGACTACTGGAAAAACCGTATCTTTGACTAGACAGACCTTTGTTGGCAAAGTAATGTCTCTGCTTTTGAATATGCTATCTACGTTGGTCATAACATTCCTTCTAAGGAGTAAGCGTCTTAATTTCATGGCTGCAATCACCATCTGCAGTGATTTTGGAACCCAGAAAAATAAAGTCTGACACTGTTTCCACTGTTTCACCATCTATTTCCCAGGAAGTGATGGGACCAGATGCCATGATCTTAGTTTTCTGAATGTTGAGCTTTAAGCCAACTTTTTCCCTCTACTCTTTCACTTTCATCAAGAGGCTTTTGAGTTCCTCTTCACTTTCTGCCATAAGGGTGGTGTCATCTGCATATCTGAGGTTATTGATATTTCTCCCGGCAATCTTGATTCCAGCTTGCGCTTCATCCAGCCCAGCATTTCTCATGATGTACTCTGCATGTAAGTCAAATAAGCAGGGTGACAATATACAACACTGACATACTCCTTTTCCTATTTGGAACCAGTCTGTTCTTCCACGTCCAGTTCTAACTGTTGCTTCTTGACCTGCATATAGATTTCTCAAGAGGCAGGTCAGGTGGTCTGGTATTCTCATCTCTTTCAGAATTTTCCACAGTTTGTTGTGATCCACACAGTCAAAGGGTTTGGCATAGTCAAGAAAGAAGTAGATGTTTTTCTGGAACTCTCTTGCTTTTTCGATGATCCGGTGGATGTTGGCAATTTGATCTGTGATTCCTCTGCCTTTTCTAAATCCATCTTCAACCTCTGGAAATTCATGGTTCATGTACTGTTGAAGCCTGGCTTGGAGAATTTTGAGCATTACTTTACTAGCATCTGAGATGAGTGCAATTGTGTGGTAGTTTGAGCATTCTTTGGCATTGCCTTTCTTTGGGATTGGAATGAAAACTGACCTTTTCCAGTCCTGTGGCCACTGCTGAATTTTCCAAATTTGCTGGCATATTGAGTGCAACACTTCACAGCATCATCTTTTAGGATTTGAAATAGCTCAACTGGAATTCCGTCGCCTCCACTAGCTTTGTTTGTAGTGATGCTTCCTAAGGCCCACTTGACTTCACATTCCAGGATGTCTGGCTCTAGGTCAGTGATCACACCATTGTGATTATCTGGGTCATGAAGGTCTTTTTTGTATAGTTCTTCTGTGTATTCTTGCTATCTCTTCTTAATATCTTCTACTTCTGTTCGATCCATATCATTTCTGTCCTTAATTGTGCCCATCTTTGCATGAAGTGTTCCCTTGGTATGTCTAATATTCTTGAAGAGATCTCTAGTCTTTCCCATTCTGTTGTTTTCCTCTATTTCTTTGCCCTGATCACTGAGGAAGGCTTTCTTATCTCTCCTTGCTATTCTTTGAAACCCTGCATTCAAATGGGTATATCTTTTCTTTTCTTCTTTGCCTTCTGCTTCTCTTCTTTTCACAGCTATTTGTAAGAACTCCTCAGACAACCATTTTGCCTTTTTGTATTTTTTTCTTGGGGATGGTCTTGATCACTATCCTTACAGTGTCATGAACCTCCGTCCATAGTTCTTCAGGCACTCTGTTTATCAGATCTAATCCCTTGAACCTGTTTGTCACTTCCACTGTATAATCATAAGGGATTTGATTTAGGTCGTACCTGAATGGTCTAGTGGTTTTCCCTACTTTCTTCAATGTAAGTCTGAATTTTGCAATAAGGAGTTCATGATCTGAGCCACAGTCAGCTCACGGTCTTGTTTTTGCTGACTGTATAGAGCTTCTCCATCTTTTGCTGCCAAGAATATTATCAGTCTGATTTCTGTATTTACCATCTGGTGATGTCCATGTATAGAGTCTTCATGTGTTGTTGGAAGAGGGTGTTTGCTATGACCAGTGCTTTCTCTTGGCAAAACTCTATTAGCCTTTGCCCTCCTTCATTCTGTACTCCAAGGCCAAAGTTGCCCGTTAATCCAGATATTTCTTGACTTCTATGTTTGCATTCCAGTCCCCTATTTAAAAAAAGGACATCTTTTTTGGATGCTAGTTCTAGAAGGTTTCGTAGGTCTTCAGAGAACCGTTCAACTTCAACTTCCTCAGCATTACTGATTGGGGCATAGACTTGGATTACTGTGATATTGAATGGTTTGCTTTGGAAATGAACAGAGATCATTCTGTCGTTTTTGAGATTGCATCCATGTGCTGCCTTTCAGACTCTCTTGTTGACTATGATGGCCACTCTACTTCTTTTAAGGGATTCCTGCCACAGTAGTTGATGTTAGTGGTCATCTGAGTTAAATTCACCCATTCCTTTTTAGTTCGCTGCTTCCTAAAATGTCGACATTCACTCTTGCCGTCTCCTGTTTGACCACTTCCAATTTGCTTTGATTCATGAACCAAACATTCCAGGTTCCTATGCAGTATTGCTGTTTACAGCATTGGACTTTACTTTCATCAGCAGTCACGTCCACAACTAGGTGTTGTTGAGACCCCTCTTAGCCTGTGGATTACTGCATGTGTACTGTTTGCTTTTCAGGTGTTTAGGAGTTTTCCTGTTGCTTTTTTTTTAATGTGTTAAGGTTTGTTTTATGTTCAGAATATAATCTGTACTGGTGAACATTCTAGAGCATTTGAAAAATATGTATATTCTACTAAAGTGCAGTATATTTTGGTTAGATGTTGTGGATTGATTTTGTTTTTCATTTCTTCTTTACCTTTGCTAATTTTCTGTCTCATAGTTTTTGTCAGTTGCTCAGAGTGGAGCGTTGATTCACTTCAGGTGGAATTGTGGATCAGCTTTCTCCTTTCTGCCATTTCAGGGTTTGCTTTGTATATTTTGAGACTCTTTGGTTTGGTGTACACATGTTTGGAGTCGTCATGTCTTCCTGGTGGGTTGATCCTTTCTTCATTATGTACTGTCCTTTGTTTCTAGTAAACTTTGCTCTGAAGTCTATTTTTCTGATATTAATAGAGCTGCTCTTATGTTCTTAGGTTAATATTTACATGGCATATCTTTTTCCATCCTTTTCCTTTTAATTTAATCATTGCTGTATTGGAAGTGAGTTTTTTTGTAGATAGGCTGTTTTGTAGGATCATGGGTTTTTTTGCTTGTGTAATTGTTTACTTGTTTTCTCTACTCTGCATGGTGAAGGCAGAAGCTTCAGCTCCCCTCTTGGCCTTTCTAGCTTGAGTAGAGGTGGGGTGACAGTCTTTCCCGTGATTTTTGGCTGGGGTAGAGTGTACGTGCTCAGTCATGTCTGACTCTTTGTGACCCCATGGACTGTAGCCCGCCAATCTCTTCTGTCCATGGGATTATCCCAGCAGGAATACTGGAGTGGGTTGCCATTTCCTCCTCCAGGACATCTTCCCAACCCAGGGATCGAACCTGCGTCTCTTGCATTGGCAGGCGGATTCTTTGCCACTGAGCCACCTGGGAACCAGTGTAGAGTAGTAGTTGTATAAAAGTTCTTATCTTGCTATGCTACTCCTCTTCATATCCTTTAGCTAGGGAGAAGGGCTTTTGTTGGGGCTTTTCTTTTCTGTACCTATTGTCATTTCCAGGTTGCCAGCTTTTCCAACTCTAAATCTGGGAAATATATATGGCAAAAAAACCCCAAAATCCCAGGGACCTCACCATTGTGTTATTCCTTGGGTTCCTATCTTTACACCTTCTGTTTATTTCATATATAATGTTTAGGATTTTTCACTGCACTTAAGGAGAAAAATTGAGAAAAGCATTTCTACTCCATCTTTCTAGAAGCACATTTATTCTCCATTGTCTCTAAAAAGATGTGTCACTAGATATAGAATTCTAGGTTGACATTTTTTTTTTAATTTCAGCACTTTATAGAGATTACTTCACTATCTTCTTTCTTGTATTATTTCCCATGAAACGTCTTCTCTAATCCTGACTTTTGTTTCTCTGTTCATAATGTTTCTCTTTTCTTATATCGAGCAATTTGTTTATTCTCTGCTTTCGTGTTTTCTTCATGTTTTGGGTGTTTGAAGTTCTCGGATCTATTAGTTTATGTCTCTTAAACAGTCCCTCTCTACAGGAAGGTGGTTCAGCCAGTCTTATGGCAAATGCTAAATGGCTGTTAATTTGTAGTTGAAACTCTTTGCTGTTTTACTAGTTCCATGTTGTTTATTTAATAAGTGTATATATTCGTTGTACACTTTTCCCACAGTGTTCTGTTTTTAGCATTTTGGAGCATAATTCTAATCCTTTCCTAAGTCAAATGTCAAACTCATTTTTCATATGACACAGAGGTGTCTTCAGGGAGGTGAAACATGTCCTTAAGAGGAGAGTTTGCAGATGTTAGCAGCACAGGCTTGGAACCAAGCTGACCTGGGTGTCAACTTTGTACCTCTTGCTGTATAATTGTGGAAATGTTATTTAACCATTTTGAGTCTCCAGTATATAAAATGGGGATGATAATCATATCGACCTCATAGAGTTGATATGTGGAACAACTGAGATAAGTAAATGTGGAACATAGTTAAGCAGTCATGAAATGGTAGCTATTATTGCTGTTGATATTTTTTTAACTAGTCTGAATTTTTTTTTTTTTTTGTCAGCTTTTGGTTCACATAAAACTGAGCAGGACGCACAGGCTTCCCTTCCTATTACCTCTATGTATGCACTGTCTCCCCCACTATCAAAATCCCCCACCACAGTGGTACATTTGTTATAATCAGTGAACCTACACTGACACATCATTATCATCCAAAGCCCATGGTTTACATTAGGGCTCAGTCTTGTTATGCATTCTGTGGGCTTTGACAAATATGTAATGACATATGCATCATTATAGTATTATACAGAATAGCTTCACTGCCCTAAAAATCCTCATTTCTTTGTCTGTTCATCAGTCACTTCCTGCTAGCTACTGGAAAATACTGATCCTTTTACTGTCTCCATAGTTTTGCCTTTTCCAAATTGTTATATAGTTGGAATTATATGGTACGTTGCCTTTTCAGATTGACGTCTTTCACTTAGTCACATACACTTAAGCTTCTTCATATCCTTTCATGGCTTGATATTTCATTTCTTTTTGTCCCTGAATAATATTCCAGTTAATATTATATACTACAGTTTATTTTGGAGCAGGAAATAGCAACTCACTCCAGTATTCTTGCATGGTGAATCCCTGGACAGAGGAGCCTGGCAGGCTACAGTCCGTGAGGTTGTAAGAGTTGGACACAACTTAGCAACTAAATCAATCAACTATTTATCCATTCACTAGCTGAAGGACATCTTTGGTGCTTCCAAGTTTTGGCAGTTGTGAGTAAATTGCTGTTAACATTTATGTGCAGATTTTTGTGTGAACGTGTTTTCAACTACTTTGGCTAGATATCAAGTAGTAGGTTTGCTGAATCGAATGGTAAGAGTATGTTTGGTTTTGTGAGAAATCACTGTTGTCTTCCCAGATGGCTGTACCACTTGTATTCCATCAGCAATGAATGAGAGTTCCTGTTGCTCCACATCTTCATCAGCATTTGGTGTTGTTAGTGGTTTTGGATTTTGGCTCTTCTAATCAGTGTGCACTGGTATCTTGTTTTAATTTGCAATTCCTTAATGGCATGTGATGTTGAGAATCTTTTCATATGCATATTTGCCAACTCTATATTTTCCTTGGTGAGATGTCTGTTCAGGTCTTTGTCCACTTTTAAATTGAGTCATCCTTTACTTATTGTTGAGTTTTAAGAGTTCTTTATATATTTTGGAACCATTGGCATTTTAATTTGAATGATCATTGTCTTAAGTGCCTGAACAAAGGCTTTATTGAGAACTCATCCTTCTAGGCTGCTGCTGTTGCTAAGTCACTTCAGTCATGTCCGACTCTGTGTGACCCCATAGATGGCAGCCCGCCAGGCTCCCCCATCCCTGGGATTCTCCAGGCAAGAACACTGGGGTGGGTTGCCATTTCCTTCTCCAATGCATAAAAGTAAAAAGTGAAAGTGAAGTCGCTCAGTCGTGTCCGACTCCTGGCGACCCCATGGACTGTAGCCTACCAGGCTCCTCCGTCCGTGGGATTTTCCAGGCAAGAGGACTGGAGTGGGGTGCCTTCTAGGCTGCAAGACATGAAAACCCTTTTTTCTCACTTCTTGGAAGGAAATAGCGGAAAAATATATTCACCTGAAAAAAAAATTTTAAAGATGTTCTGTAGAATTACCTTGATTCAAAAAGAATTTCTGGCTACCTCTTAGATATACTGTGACTTCAGGGGCCTTGCATGCGGTAAATCTTTCCCTAGAAAATTAGCTTATACCATGTGTTTCTTGATGATTGCCTTATAAGTAGTGGGCAATGCCTGCTCATCACAGCCGTGCATTTCTTCTGTGTCTTTCTTAGATGTGTGTGAATTAACAAGGGCCTGTGCTGTCATCAGCAGTCGTGACAGTACACCTGTTAACAAATCACCCCATCTTCCAGACCTGGCCTACATCATTTGGTAAAAAATAGTCACTAATGCTATAGGAGAAAAATATATCCCTTGTAAGTGAAGGTGGTTTTGTATTGTCTGATTTCCATTCTTTACCCCTTCACTGTGCGTCAATAGATTTATATCATAGGATTCATTTTCATTTTATGCCTTTTATTTACGCACCAGTTGTTTTGCAAGTAATTTTAATTCTCCCTTTTATGAGAATGAGGCTCTGTGTCTGTGTACTTCTATATAAAATAAAGGAAATGATTGTTTTTAATGCAGAATTGAAAGAAATATAATGGATTTCAGCTACAACAATTTCTCCCCATTTAGAGGAGATGAACACCTAGTTAGATGAAGAACGTCATTCCTAGTATAATTTGAATACATCCTGTTTCCATGACAACTTGTACTTACCAGCTTGCCTGGCAAAAGAAGTGTTTGGATCCTTTCTTTGATAAAAGATTTGATCAAACACTGGAGTTCCATTTTTTTTTTTTAATTCCAATAATTTCATTCCAGTTTGGGGCTGTTTTTCTTTTGAACATGGGCTGCTTTTGAGTGAAAGAAACCTAAAAGGCATTTTGAAGTAACATCACCTTCAAAATAAAAGGAGGGGATTCACAGGCCAAATGCTAATAAGCATGGGAAATGAAGATATTTTGCAAATCATAATTATTTTCTCATATCTTTCAGTTAAATTAAATCAACAGAGATGATGTAACAACTTATTAAGATGCTATTTGATTTGATAGAAAATGATTCAGTTATTCATTTCCATCTGGACATTATAATCATTAGGCTTGTTTCCTCACTGCTAATGTATGTCTTGCCTTTATGGGTGATTTGTGCCCTCTTACTACTAAATTTTTATTCTTGCAAGGAGTATGGTCTTATTAATGGTTTCCTTCAGAAGAAAGATAGGAAATTATTTGCATCATTAACTCTGCTTTTGCAAAATATGAAAAAAAATGCTACTGTATTTTGTTGACAAGATTATGTTTCATGCAGTATAAAAGATGACTCTTGGGCATTTTAGGAATGATAGAGAATTGCTCAAAGTTAAAATAATCCAGAGTTTAGTTCTCAGGGTTCTGGATGTTTTTGAAAGGAGAAAAATTATTCTTAGTTATCTCCAAGATCATTGTCAATGATAGTGAACATTTTTGACACAAGACATACCTGCAAGGTGATCTGTGGGGACCATGTTGACTGTGACTCCACTAAGGACCAAATTTTGTAACAGGCTTTGTGTAAATAATATGTGCATATCCTTCACTTCCCAGGAAAAGACACCATCTTATAAAAACTGAAGAAATTTTTAAAGAAATACCACAATATACAAATTAGCATTAGGTACATAATATGCACCAAATGAAGATCAATAAGAAAGAAGTAAAAAAAATTGACAATATCTTTCTGTTTTGGGAGCGTGGAATTCCTGCTCATGGTAAGAGATTAAGTAACTGCAAGATGTCATTAGCCTAAAATGTTGTTCAAAAGCATCTTCATGATTCCTAATGTAGCACTTTACATGGTAGTTATTGTTCTAAAAAATTGATGCAATTACACGTTTTTTTAAAGGAAAACAAATAATGTAGTTTCATTTCAGAAATTGCTTTATTTTCCTTTTCTAATCACCCATTAGTTGATAATAGCTTTTCAAATTTTAGACTGCTCAGCTCTTAAGTAATAAATGACATAAAATATTTCATGAATTTTTTAATCATACAGGGATTCATCATCCCACTATTTATTAAGGATCTGCTACTTTAGCCACCTGTTTTGTGAAGACCACAGAGGTGGACTTTCTACCCTCAAGGAACTTAGGTTAATATGGAAAGTGAGGCTATCAGTGATCATTTGTGGGGGGAGGTTGTTGCTTTTAAAAATATATATATATATTTATTTATGTTATGTATTTGGCTGCACCAGGTCTTAGCTGTGCTACACGGGATCTTTTTAGTTCCAGCATGCCAGATCTTTGGTTGTGGCATTCAAACTCTTAGTTGAGGCATGTGGGATCTACTTTCCTGACCAGGGCTTGAACCTGGGCCCCCTGCAATGAGAGTGTGGAGTCTTAGCCACTGGACTACCAAGGAAGTTGCCAGGTGGTCATTTTATAAAATGGCTCATCATCTTCTAATAGTTTGCTGAGGAATTGATGTTTTCTATATCAGAATTTCTTAAGCCATGAAACAATGCAGTTACTTAAGTTTAAACATAAAGCTTTGGAAAGCACAGCACCCTTCCTCAGAATACTGGCTTGCAAAATGTTCCACTATGATACCTGAGTCCTAACTGAAAGCTCAAAAGCAAATCTTACCCGTAAAGCAGTTAGCTTCTTAGCTGTGAAGAAGTGACCAGCAATAACCTCCCACTCTACCCACAACTGTCAGCTGGCCACGGGGAGTGAAAGCCTCCGTGATGGACATGGAGAGCCATGTGCCACAGTGCGTGCTCCTTGGACGTGCTCTTGGCACAACCAACCTCACAGATTTGCCCAGGATGAGGAGGGATTTTTCAGGACTTCCAGTGTTACAGTCCTGAGAGTCTCAGGCAGACCAGGACAGTCACTTGCTCTCTACACTCTTCTCTAAATCTCTAAAGTGCAAAGGAGAATACCCATGTTCACACAGCACAGAGGACGGGGGCTGTCCCCGCCAGGAATAAGGAGATAGCATCCAGCTCTTGTGGAGCATTTTATGGCTCATGCAGAGCCTCACCTCCAGACAGCACTGTGAAACAGGTCCTGGTGGGGAGTCATTTTTTACACGAACAAAAAGAAGAAGCAAAGAGCTTGCTTTGTCCCAAATCACACAGCAGTAAAGGGTGCGCTCAGACACACACTTCTGTATCTTCCTCAGCTCACATCGCCTCTCTACTGTCCACCTTTTTCTCTCCTTTAAAAACTTCCAAAAATAAGCAGAAACCAACACTGCACTGTAAAGGAATTCTCCTCCAATTAAAAATCAATTAAAAATACTCTTCAAAGACCAAGTGGAGGCCTACTGAACTTCCTCTTCAGGTCCAGTTTCTGATCTGAGCCATCCTCACCTCTCTGGTGGATTGATTGGCCTGGCGGAGCATTAATAACTACTCTTTTATAAGGAGCCAGTGATTTGCAGAGTATATTTATTGTAGGGAGGGGAGGGCACATAAAGAAGACAAACCTTGGTAACAATTTAAATGCCCAACAGTAGGAGTTGCTTGTTTGAATCATGGTTCTTCCAATCAGTGGACTACTGTGGGGTCCCAACAAAAGTCCTCAAGTCTGAATTCTCAGAGTGGTCCCAGAACTGGTGTTTCTGAAGTGGGTGGGGCTTTCTTCCTAACCAAGGTAAAAAACATGGTTACTTCCCAGTTTCATTGCTGTCAGGGCAAGAGGGTTCCTGAGGAAAGGAGTTTGGGCACCTGCTCAGATGTGCCCCTGCAACTCTGGATCTCCTGCCCCTTTCTGGAGTGTGTGTGGTGGCTGATCTCCTGCAGTGAAACTTGCTCTGGCCCTTGAAAGAGGGTTAGACAGTTTGGAAGGACAGGGAAGAGGAAAGATCTCAGGCAAAAGTGCCGAGATGTGAGTGCACACAGTGTGTTCACTGGGTGGGGAGTAGACAGATCACTGATGTAGCAGCTTGAATCTTCCACATGCCGTACTACGAGGGGTCATAGGCCTGCCCACGGGAGCGCATGCCCTGGCAGAAGGGAGAACACTCCAAGGGGAAGAGCGTGTGTCCAACTATGTATATTTCCAAACACTTCATATATAGTCCTCGTTTCCACATATATGTAAATATAGGCATATATACTACATAACCATATATATTTGGAAATATAGTTGCAGATGCATTTGGAAAGGTGGGTTGGGTGGAAAGGATTTCAAATGCTACACTGAAGATCTCTGACCTCAGCTTGTTAGAGACAGCCATTTAGCCATTTGCTCGGGCTTTTGAGGAAAGAAGTAAAAGGAAAAAGGTGCTATTTTGGAAGACTAACATGCCATCCACACAAAGGATGCACTGACGACAGAGAACGTCTAGAAACTGGGAGATGAATTCATAGACTGTTGTTTTCAGTCAGTAGCTGCTGTGTACCCAGTTCATGTACTTAACAGATGTTGATGACGTATTGTCCACGTGGCCAACACTGGGCTGGGCAGTAGGGCACAGCAGTGAAGAAGAGGGGCCTGGCCATCTGGGACCGGATATTATGGTGTGGGAAGCAGTAGATCAGTGTGGCTGTGACACGTGCTGGCAGGAAATGATCAGGGAGGAGGACTTGCTCTAGTGTGGGAGGCTGGGGAAGAGCTTTGTCCAGAGACCTGAGAGGGAGAATGGGCAGAGGGGCTGAAGTGGAGGTGCAGGAGAGAAACCAGCGGGTACCGATGTCTCCAGGCTGCAGAGAAGCTCTGGGGAGTGGGAGAGCACAAGCGTGGACAGGCAGGAAGGCTCCTGAAGCTGCTGAGCCCTGGTGGCCACCAGACTCTGAGCTTTCCCGTGAGAGCCAGCAGTGGAGCATTTAGGCATGGTCAGATGGATGTTTCAGGATGGTTGCTCAGGGTGCTTCCCGTCGCGGGTTGGAGAACCCTGGAAGCAGGGAGGCTAGTGTGCTCGGCTTGCCCAGGGCAGGTGCTGCTGCTGCTGCTGCTGCTGCTAAGTTACTTCAATTGTGTCCGACTCTGTGCGACCCCATAGACGGCAGCCCACCAGGCTCGCCCGTCCCTGGGATTCTCCAGGCAAGAACACTGGAGTGGGTTGCCATTTCCTTCTCCAATGCATGAAAGTGAAAAGTGAAAGTGAAGTCGCTCAGTCGTGTCCGACCCTCAGCGACCCCATGGACTGCAGCCTTCCAGGCTCCTCCATCCATGGGATTTTCCAGGCAAGAGTACTGCAGTGGGGTGCCATTGCCTTCTCCGGGGCAGGTGCTAGCCCTGGGAATAAAGAGAGAAGACCGATACAAGGGTGAGAAGAACAAAACAAGGAGTCTGGGGCTGATGAGTGGATAGGGAGGTGGATGGTAAGACAAGCCAACCTCAGTGCCACAATTCCCAGGCTTGGTGACTGGGAGGACCTCTGTCTCCTCACTGCAGAGGCTTTAATAAGTGCTCTTCCCCTTGGCCCTCTCTCTTCCACTTGCAACCCTGAACCAGACCTTCAGGCATCTTTTCGATTCTAGATGAGTGACAATGCTTTTTCCATGTGCAGCTTGCAAGGTGCCTTAGACGTGTTTTCTCATGTATGCCTCAAAGCAGCAACCAGAGGGAGCTCTGTTGTTACCTCTTTGTGGAATGTGGAGCTCAGCAAGGTGAATAAAACTTCCCTGGGTCACACAGCTTCCACAGGGCAGGATCCTGATTAACAGAGGATTCATTCTCATTAAAGCAGTCTCTCTTCCACCACACGACAGCCTCCCCTGAGAACTCCAGTGTTGCATCCAGAGACGTTTCTGGTCTCTCCCACCCCTCCAGCCTTGCCCTGGGATGGACCAACTGCAGCCCTTGCCTTCACTGGAAGCATTCTTCTGGGTCTGAGCCTCTACGGGTCATTTATCTGCAGAGATTGAGGTCTGCCATCTAGTGGCCACTGCCCTCCTTTTTTTCTTCCATGCTTCTATAAGAAGAGAAGACGGGAGTTTCCACATACAAGACAGGCCTGCATATTTATAGCATCACACCCTGTAAACAGGAAACTTCTCAGTCTTAAGAGAAGGAGCTTAGTAACGTAAACATAGCACATTGCCAATAAGTTTCTGCATCCATTCAGCAAACACTTAAATAGATATATGTGTATATATAGATATAATAATATATCCATTCCATAGGAAAGTGTGCTTCCTGAGACAGGGATTTCTTTTGTCTGTATTGCTCACTAACAAATCTCAAGAGCCTAGAACAGTGGTGTTTGTATGGCAGACATGCAACAAATATTCACTGATAAACTGGAATAAATGAATACTTAACATGTGCTGCATCTTTACTCAATACCGGGCACTTGACCTGTACATTTTCTCATTTAATCCTAATGACAGCTTGAGAGGTAGGGACCATCAGTGTGCCCACTCCTCAGATGTAGAGACCGAGGTGGCGAGGGATAAGAAGCTTTCCAGGTTTGGGGAAAGCTGGCGTTTGATTCAGGTGTTCTTACTTTAGAGGCCCATGCAGAGTGCCCCTTGTGTGTCAGGAACCCTGCCTTCCCTTCTAGCTCCAACATTCTACTGTTCCTGCGACTCCCAGGGAGCTGGATTGAGTGGAAGAGAGAGGACTACTTGTTACTAGGCAACCAGTACCCACCTCACCCATGTTGCCATGGTGATGATGAAAGTTGGGCTGATGGGATTACCAGCTCTTGTTAATTGCATATGAGAGCTCAAGGTCTCTGTCTCTTTCCTGCTTGCTGTCTCCATCTTACTTTCTTATTCTTCTGGGAACTGTGGAGAGATCTCCTTTCCTTCATCTGCAGTGTCCCTGAGGCAGCCATAGTACAATGGAAAGCAACTGGAAATGGAGCCTGGCTGTGCCTCTGAGTAGCTGTGTGACCTTGGGCAGGTTCCTCAGCATCTCTGGGCCGCCACTGCCCTATTTGGGAAATGAAGGTGTTGGAATAGTGGTCCCTGTCTAAGGCTCTTCCTGGCTCTCAAATCCTTTGATGCCTAGGGAACATGTCAGGGGAGCAGACCACGCTGTTACTAGGCAACCAGCAGGCACCCTGCCCAAGTTGCCTTGGTGACTGGATGCTGGAAGGGAGGGGAATAGCTGCTGCAGCTAATTGCTTAATTATTTATGAGTGCCTCAAGTCTTTTTGTTGTTTTCGTTGCTAGGGGCTGTGGGGTCACCTTCTCTTCCTTCCTCCTGCCACCCCAAGCCATCTGAGTGGCGTGCTACGCAGTGGGAGAGCACGTTGGCCTGGACCTTACACTACCCACGTTCTAGTCCTGCCTCTGTCATTTCCTAGAGCTGTGGCCTCGGGTAAGTTCCCTCACCTCTCTGGGCCTCAGTTTCCTCATTTGTAAAATGATGGGTGTATGTAGATACTCTCCAAGTTCCCTTTCTACCCTGAAACTTGGAATTCCTGCGGTCCAGTTGCAAAGTGGGAAGGATCAGGGGAATTTTCCTCACTGATTATCTTCTGAGGATAATTCTGAAGAGAAATGGTTAAGAAATGGTTAACCATTCTCTGAAGAGAAATGGTTAGCAGTCGTTAAGTATCTTACACGTTTCTAACAGGAAGGGAGTGAAAGCAATGCCCATTGTCCTCTCCTTGCTTCTCCCCTTGGTCACATCACCAGACTTCTTTAGTAATCTTAAGGTGATTTAAATTTTATATTTTTTGTAGATCACCTACTTCCAAAATAGATTTGAGGGGTTCACAATATAATATGCACATGTGCAACTGGATCATTAAAAATAGGAATACATTAATATAAAAGTAATGATGCTTTTTCATTGGTTACTATTGAAGTTTGGATCGAACATCAGATGTAATTTTGAGCATCCTGGAAGCCAAAGCAAAAAGAGGAAGGTGCATAATTGATAATAAAGACAAATTGCCAGACTGTTCCTAGTTCTAAATTCTGAAAGTAATTTATCATGTGGTGTATATTATTTTTTAGAAACTGCAGATGAAACTTTTAAAATATCCCTTTCTTGCTGAGAGTATTGTTATAGGACATAAGGAAGAAGCTAAACTTGATAGTTTGACTAGTTCTAATCACCAGTAAGCAAAAACTCTCTTTCAACCAATACCTTACAATTTTATATAAAATTTGAAGATGTATATAAAAGTTTGGAATCTGCCAGTATTTACAAATCATTTACATGTAAATGTATGTAACCATTTTGCACATTAATTTATGTGCAAATTAATGTGTATCAAAATTTTAGATGCGGGCAAAAATTCTACTTCTCCAAACTTATTCTGAAATAAACTGGTGGAGATAAGGAAAGACATTAAGTAGAAAAATGCTTATGGTAGCATTAAATATCAAAGAAAATGCAAACCAAATTTGAGTGTTAGTGAATTAAATTATATTACTTCTTTAGAATAGATTACTTTGCAGTGCTTAAAATGAAGTAGATTTATATGTTTTGATATGAAAGTCTTCAAATATGTTAAGTAAGATCAGGAGATGCCGCAGTGGTATAAAACACATCTATTTCTTTATAAAAGACGTAGGTAGGTGTACAATATATGTATCTAGATATATGCTTTTATATGCATACTTGCATTTTTCCAGAAGGAAACTATAAACAGTGGCTTCCTCTGGGTAACAGTATTGATAGCCTTGGGAGGGAAGGAGGCTTACTATTCACTCTTATTTTTATTATGTGGACCTGTTAGTTTCCTAGTTAGAGAGGCAGTAGATACTGGCAGTCAGGAGCTAGATTCTAGAGTCGGAATACCTATGTTCAAATCCTGGCTCTCTCACTTTTTAGCTGGGTGACCTTGGGGTTAATTTAATTTCTCAATTTCTCGTCTGTTGAATGTGCTAATAATGTACCTTCCTCATTGGATTTTGTGAGGATTAAATGAGTTAATAACTATAAAATGCACAGGATAGCTTAAACAATGCCATATGTGCATTTTCTTGAAAAAAAAAAATAAAGAAGGTAAGCAACAGCAACAAAAAAGTGCATCTAACCTAAAAGGCCCTTGTATGTTAGAGTTGGAAGGACTTTTAAATATGTGGCTGCTTCTAGCATCATACTTTGTATAAAAATTGTGTTGAAAGTGAGGCTAGCAAAGCAACATTGTTTCATGGTTGGCATTTTACCCGAACTTAAATTCCTTTTAGGAAAGGCACCTACCCTAGGATTCAACCAGGTGTTCGCAATGTCTGTGAAGCCCCCGAACCCATCTGGTTTTGCAGCTCCTGTTCTGGTGCATCCAGAGACACTCAGGCTAAGAGCAGGATGTAGGCTAGGCCAGGTAGAGTATCTTTGAGGAGATGGAGCTCTACATCCACAGCTGGTCAAGGCCAGAGAGGGACTGTCCAGAAATTCAGACTCCAGGAGGGCGTCCATGTCCCTGCCAGTTAGGACGTGTGTTCACATGGCCGCATGCCTTTCCTTTTCTTTTGAGAGAGACTGATAGACCCCTGGTAAGCAGCTGTGCTTGCACGACCCGACCCCTCTTTGGGTTCAGGAATCTTCCTCTGTATTCAGCGGTGCAGAAAGCCGAGGGCTATGTTCAAAACGGCCCCGTTTCTTCCTCCATTCCTCGTGGGTGCTTTGGGGCAAGTGTGGAGAACCTGGACTGACTCTGGGCACCCTCGTTTACAGTTGGTCACACTTGGGCACACGGTGACCCCTTCAAATCCACTGGGTTAGGAAATGGGCGACACTGACCTGTGACCACTTTACGGCCGGATTAGTGGTCCAGGTTCTGACTGTCTTTCTCAGCTCCTGCTCACTCCAGCCTCTGTTCATTTGGCCAGCGGTTTCCCTGGCATCTGTCTGTCACATCCAACTGTGCTTCCATCTGCCCTTCCATCCCTTCACCCCTCTTCCAAGCATCTGCCAGCTTTCCCACCATCCTTCAGACTGCTGGTTTGTCTGCCCTCACCTACTCCCCTCTCGCCATATGGGTCTGACTCCATCCGCTGGACCATCCATCCATCCATTCCTTCATCTTTCTGTAGCCCACACATTCGTCTCGCCCGTCCCCCGTCAGGCTGCAGAATCCACTGACCCTCTGTTCCCCCCAACCCGTAGCCTGGAATCGGTGCCCGCCGCCGGCGCGCCCGCGCCCCCTCCGGCCCGCGCGTCCG
>NW_011495035.1:2687935-2754188 GCF_000754665.1 Bison bison bison | reverse complement strand
GCAGTGCCGGCGGGCGGGCATCCCGGCTGGGCGGTGGGGGATGCCGGGCCTGGCGTGGGTGATCCGTAAAGTGGGGAGAGTGGTGCTGTCCTGGCTACGCCCACGGGGCTCTTGGGGAACTCTGGACAAGACCCTCACTGTGACAGCGCCCGGGAGAGTTGACCAGCCCCGTGGGAAGTGTGCGGCGGTGGTGTTACTATGGCACAGCGGGCGCCTGCCCCCCTGCCCACCCATGCTGCCTTGCACACTTCTTTGAATTCTTTCTCATTCACTGGGCAGCTATTTCTTGAGCACTTACTGGGGACCGATCCACACGCCTCCTAGGTGCTGGGGATTCAGTGGTGAGCCGTGCCTCACCTTGTTAGTAGAGTGCAGACGATTGCAGCTTCCTAAGGGCAACAGCTCAAGTACCTTCTCAGAAATGCCCACCTGACTGTCACATCGAAATTAACACTCCTCATTCCTATCACTCCTGCCCTCCCTGGTCGTCTTCGTAATGTTTATAATGCTACCGAGTTGTGTTGTGTAGGACACTGTTTATTTTCAAACTGTCTCAATCTCTCAACATTTACCCCTCTGTTCGGGGCCAGAGAGCAGGAACTCTGTGCTTGACACCTAGTAGGAGCACAAGAAATTTTGACAAATGAATAAATGGATGAATTGCAAAGACCCTTCTTAGTATCTGTCACGCATCCGGTGCCCAAGGCTGACACTTAAAGATTGTCCCACGAGCTTACGGAAGTTTTGATGACACTGTGTCTACTCTGGTTAAGTATTAGGAAGGCCCGGATGTGACAGTTTTCTGTGCAAGTTACTCAGTAGACACAAATCTGGTTTTTAAAAGCCTTGCGTAAAATATGTGCAAGACTTTTAAAAAATGATGTTCATCTTTTCTTAGGAAAACAGGCTCATTCCTTTCTTCCTGTTGGAATTAGCACCCCTCTATGAGAGTTAACAGTTTGAAGTCATTGTCTCTTTCTGGAACACAAAAAAGTTAGGGGGTGGGGAAGATACAGTGAGTCGTTTTTTTTTTTTTTTCCAGTGTTTTTACTTTCATTATGAGATGCTGAAAGAGCGTCTTACTGTCATAACAAGAATGGTTTTGGCAAACTGCAGCAGAATGAAATCATATGCGTCTTTGTTTTCAGAAGTGTGTTATGTTGCTGTTACCTGGCATCTGTTTCCAAGGTGTTAAACCTGGATTTCTGGTCTACGATGGAGACTGTGGGCTGCTGGAAACAGTATCAAGAGAGTTTGTTTATAAACATGCACAACATTTTTAAGACCATTAATACTACATAGCAGCACAACTTTTAAAGAATATGTTACCCTTTTTTTAAATGAAGTATAGTCAATGTACAGTATTACTATAGTGTACAATATAGTGATCATAGTTTTTAAAAGTTACACTCTGTTAATAGTTATTATAAGACAGTGGTTTTATAGCTTGTGTTGTACAATATAGCTTTATAGCTTAATACAACTTTTAAAGAATATCTGGTATCTTTTAAGATGAGAATATGGTGATTTCAGTGAAGAAAGACTATAGCTTTTCTGCTATGCATTTGCACATTTTTGTTCTCTGAAAGCCAGTAATCAAGTGAAATATGTTGTTGCCCCCATATCCAAATCTGTAACAGAAGTGGCTGTATTCATTTAGACATTATATTTAGTCTATATATTCCATAGGTTTTATTGAACTTTCTCTAGTTCTCTGGAGATGTAGAGTGCCTCTCTTCCCCTTGAGGTTGTGAACACATTATGTTCTAGAGGTTCCCACGTATCTTTTTCCCTCAGAGAAACAAGATTGTAGGGAGGGTGGTAAGGCTCTCTGGAGAGCCCTCCACTGCACCCTTCTCCCCAGATAGCTGATGTATGCGCTGATGAGATCAGTCTCGAGAACCACACCATCCAAAGGTCTCCTGCTACTTACACGCCTACTTACTTGGCACCTACCTCCTGACCTGTCCTACCTTTCAGCCTTCTGTGTAGTGATGAACGAATGACCTAGACTCCCTAGGGCCTCACCTGTGTTGTTTGTGAAATGAGGATAAATAATCACAGGATACATTAGATAGGGCTGTTTGGTGGGTTACATGAGTGCTATGAGTGTAGAACACCAGCATTATTATCCAGTGCTCCCTTATTAACCACCCAGCCCCTATCAGTGATCCTCAGGGCAGCTTGTCTGATTTCAGTGTTAGAAAGCCAGCATCCTAATGTATTCCCCTCATGGTTGGATTTGAGAGTTCCCCACCTCCACCCCTACCCCCATAGAGTTATTTGCAGTTCCAATAGTAAACTCCAGTAGGTTCTTATTTAATTATACTGTATGGCTAAAGATTCAAACATTTGGGGGATAATTTTGGCTAGGGATATAGGATGAAGAATTTTCCTCTCCTTTTCTGGGAATTTGAAACTCTGTCTTGTCTTGACTCTTAGAGGCCACTCCTGGTTGTGTGCCTCTGACTGCTTTGTGTTCATCTCATATTGACCCCTCCCCCACCTCTGAGTTTTATCTGCAGTACTCAGTGCTCAGGCCTCTTCTTGTTCCCATGTACACCAGTGATCTCATCCAGTCACAAGGCTTTGGGCTCCATCTGGACTGCTGGTGATTCCCAAGACCCTACACTGGTGCATTCATCTGCTCCTCTCCATCCCCATGTGGATGTCTGATACACATCCCAGCTTGACATGTGCCAAACTACTTCTTCAGCTGCCCTCCCCATCTTGCCTCCTTGGACTGAGCTGTCTCAAACCAGAGCAGTTAACAGCAACGCATCCTTCCAGTTGTTCACCCCACCCTTACAATCTTAGAGTCACCCATGACTCTCTTTTCCTCCTTATCTCCCCACTTTCTCTGGCCCCTTCCACATCCTCCTCCTTCCCACTGCATCCATTATCAACAAGTGCTATTGATTCTACCCTCAAAATGTATCCAGAATCCAGTGTATTCTCACCACCTGCATCCCAGACCCTGTCCCACACCACGTCTGTCTCTTGGATGAAGGAAAGAGCATCTTCACTGCTCTTCGTGCTTCTGCTCTTGCCCCACACAGTGCGTTCCCAGCATAGCAGCCAAAGCAGTTCCTTTAAATACCGTAGTGAAAGCCAGTCACCTCTCTGCTCCCCAGTTGTCTCAAGCAAAAGCCAGAGTGGTCATCACAGCCCTTGAGACTGCAGCATTTCCCACCCCGCTTAGGACACCTTTCTCCTATTTCTCTGTCACTCTCTGTCCTACACGTGCCCTTCTAGCTCGCTGGCTCCCTGGCTCTTTCTTCATCATCGCAAGCCTGGGCCTTTGCCATTGAGGGGCCTTCCTGATGGGCTGCTCTACCCTCAGTCACATCTACTAGGTCTGCACTTTGCTTCCCTCTAGTCTCTGCTTCAATGTCATCTCAGCAAGGCCTGCCTTGACCACTGATAGAAGCTGATGCACACCCCCGGACTTCCTCCCAGGCCCCTGCCTCCCTTTTATTGTCTCTGTAGGATTAGCATTGCTTGTCTGTCTTCTCTAACCAGAGTGTGTGCTTCCCAGGATTCCTCTCCCCACTGCTCTATCCTCGACTCCTAATTCAGAGCCTAGGACAGGCTAGGTTAGCCAGCACTAAACATTTAGGTGTTGCACTCAATATGCCTGCAAATTTGGAGAACTCAGCAGTGGCCACAGGACTGGAAAAGGTCAGTTTTCATTCCAATCCCAAAGAAAGGCAATGCCAAAGAATGTTCAGACTACCACACAATTGCACTCATCTCACACGCTAGCAAAGTAATACTCAAAATTCTCTAAGCTAGGCTTCAACAGTACGTGAACCTTGAATTTCCAGATGTTCAAGCTGGGTTTAGAAAAGGCAGAGGAACCACAGATCAAATTGCCAACATCTACTGGATCATAGAAAAAGCAAGAGAATTCCAGAAAAACACCTACTTCTGCTTCATTGACTATGCTAAAGCCTTTGACTGTGTGGATCAGAACAAACTGGAAAATTCTTCAAGAGATGGGAATACTAGACCACCTTATCTGCCTCCTTAGATATTTGTATTCAGGTCAAGAACAACAGTTAGAACCGGACATGGAACAATGGACTGGTTCCAAATTGAGAAGGGAGTACATCAACGTTGTATATTGTCACCCTGCTTATTTAACTTATATGCAGAGTACATCATGCGAAATGCTGGATTGGAGGAAGCACAAGCTGGAATCAGGATTGCCAGAAGAAATATTAACAACCTCAGATACGCAGATGACACCACCCTTATGGCAGAAAGTGAAGAGGAACTGAAGAGCCTCTTAATGAAAGTGAAAGTGGAGAGTGAAAAAGCTGGCTTAAAACTCAACATTCAAAAAACTAAGATCGTGGCATTTGGTTCCATCACTTCATGGCAAATAGATGGGGAAACAATGGAAACAGTGAGAGACTGTATTTTGGGGGTCTCCAAAATCACTGCAGATGGTGACTGCAGCCATGAAATTAAAAGATGCTTGGTCTTTGAAAGAAAAGCTATAACAAACCTAGACAGCATATTAAAAAGTAGAGACATTACTTTGCCAACAAAGGTCCATCTAGTCAAAGCTATGATTTTTCCAGAAGTCATGTATGGATGTGAGAGTTGGACTATAAAGAATGCTGAGTGCTGAAGAATTGATGCTTTTGAACTGTGGTGTTGGAGAAGACTCTTGAGGGTTCCTTGGACTGCAAGGAGATCCAACCAGTCCTTCCTAAAAGAAATCAGTCCTGAATATTTATTGGAAGGACTGATGCTGAAGCTGAAGCTCCAATATTTTGGCCACCTGATGTGAAGAACTGACTCATTGGAAAAGACCCTGATGCTGGGAAAGATTGAAGGCAGGAGAAGAAGGGGATGAGATGGTTGAATGGCATCACCAGCTCGATGGACATGAGTTTGAGCAAGCTTCGGGAGTTGGTGATAGACAGGGAACCCTGGCATGCTGCAATCCATGCGGTTGCAAAGAACCGGACATGACTGAGTGACTGAACTAAACTGGACTGACTGAAACATTTAGGAGGCTGTTGAAATCTACCCTCAGTGACTTTCCCTTCAGGAGAAGGGGATGATTTTACTCTAATTTTCATTTGCAAATCTGCATCCTAACCCTGACCTCTCTCCTGGGTTCTTACACCCAGAACCAACCCTGTGATGGTCAGCACCACCTCGTCCTACCTGGCACCCCCTTCTTCCTCAGATGCCCTTCCCTCCCCAGTTCTGTACTTCACATTGTCCATGTACTCTGGGAAGACGTGCTCCAAGCCTAAGCCGTCCCCTCCTCTCCTCGTTCCTCCCTCTGCACTCCCTGGTTCTCTACAGCCTCAGTCACACTGTAGCTTCTTGCTCCAAGCCTGTCCTTCCTCCAGGCATCTCCTACACCTTCACAGTTAGCCTTCTAAGTGACACCTGACCTCACCCTTTCTGCCTCTCTGTTCTGCCACAGTAGTCAGTTTTGACTGTGTCTCTCATCACCTAAGGGTGCCTCTGTCATGGATTGTGTGCTCCAGACAGGTCGAATTGTGGATCTCCACCCCTGCTTCCACCAGAGCAGGTCTGATTGGTTTTGGTGGTGGTGGTTTTTAGAAGTGAGCCATGTTCATTTGAAAAATGAAAGCATTGAAAAAAACCATTCCTCAGCTTTGAAAAATTGAAAAAAGCATTCCTCAGCTTTGAAAAAAATGAAAACCATAGGTTTGCAGATTGTGGTACAAACTTCTTTATTGCTCATTTAATGTGAAACTCACCTCCTTTTTAGCCTCATCACCTGTGTCTCCCCAATTCCATTATTTCACTCAGTCTGTCTATTCTTTCTGATAACAGCAGATGCCTGCCCTTTCTCCTGGATAAACCATGGACTTGCCATCCTCTGAGATATAACTCATGATATTGCTTCTGCTTGGGGTGCCCTTCTCTCCTTCTACCTGAAAACCTGCCATGCATGCTTTGAGGCCTTTCTGAGATGCCCGCTCTGTAATTGTCCTTAATTACATAATAGCCCTTGGCCCCGACGGGGTTAAGTTCACCTCCTTTGTGTCCCTGCAGCATTTTTATAGCCTGTATTTGTATTAAGGATCGTTGATGCCTCTTCTGTCCCTCCCTTCTGATCGTGAGGCGCGGAACTGCCTCGTGTCTTGACTCCCAGAAGGAAGTGCGCCTTACAGTGTGCATTGTAGGTACTTAGTGAGTATTTGTGTCCTTGTGTTTTTGATCACAACTGTGGGCCCTCTCTACGTCGCCCACTGACTCCACCCCGTCACGGTTTAACTGCACCCAGTCAGTTGAAATGCAGGCCCTCACCCTGCCCTAGACCTACTCCATCAGACCTGGCGTGGCATGTGCATTTGGAACCATGGACCCTCATGTGCATTTGTAACGGATGCATTAGGCGCCTAACGTGCCAGTTACTGTTGTCCTTATTGATCAAATTACTTAAGCATATCAGCTGCCAGTTACTGTTGTAGCTGCTGAGAATGCAAAGATGACAGCATGGGCCTGGGCCTCCTAGGAGTTCCAGGAGGAGCTCTGTCTGCCTCAGTAGCATCGATGAAGAGTTTGATGAGGGACCTGCCTTCCAGGGTGAAATGTGTCCAAGGGCATTCCGGTGGTGGCTCCATAGTAACAGGCATGATGGGGGCAGGGTGGGACCAGGCTTGACACAGAGGACCCCCAGAATGTCCTTCCTCATCCCAGAGTGGCCTGCTGGGTCTAGGCACGGGCGGGTGACAGGGAGAGAGGAACTGGCGTTTCGACTTCTCCTATTCTTTTTCTCCATTCTTGCCTTTCTGAACCCACAAACTCTTACTTGCCAGGATTTTATTTTCTGTGAGGCAAGTGTTTCTGGGTACTTCAGGCAGGGAAAGGCCCAGACTTTGGGGCTCACAGCCTGTCACCTGTGGGTCAGTAGCTGCTTCCTGCAGACAGGCCTGAAGACCTTAGACATCCTCACTCAGAAAACTTACCAGTCCTTACCTGGTATATAGTAGCTTCTTGAAAATATATTTTCCTGCTTTCAGTGTAACGGATGCCATTTCCTTATTTCCAAACCTAAGGCAGCTGGTGAGACCTCAGTGACCTGTCACGATGACAGTTCAGAGCCTGGCCTTTTTCACTTCCGCTGTCAGCTCTAACACTGTTAAACTTCTTTATCCCCCATCCTCTGTGTACTAAAGGATTCATCAGATATCTAGATCAAAGAATTGTAGTTGCTACCATCAGGGAGCTCATAGGCCAAGAGTGACAGCAGATAGAAGCAGGGAAAAATCAAACTCAAATAAACATGCAAAGATAAAATATTTAGATTATGTGGATAGTTTCAGTAGATGCGCTATTAAATGTTATTAATAGGCTCTTACCCATTTTTGCAGGTGACTCTCAAACAGGAAGCTGATGTAGCCGCAAGCCACAGATCTATCTAAAAGTGATTAAACTGCAATCATCTCTAATGGAGTGAATGATAGACAAGGGACGTCCTTCCTCATGTATCTGGGCTTCTGCAGGTTTTCTCTGTGACAGCCGAGCCTGGCGTTAGTAAATTCAGCAAGAAGACTGGCTTTTAGGAGTCGTATCCCTGGCTTTAAAAATTTCCCCATTTAAGTTATTCTCCTGGCTGAAATGAAATGATCTCTCGTAAAAGTAAGGTGAAGCCACCATTCATCTTTTCACCAATGTTTATTGTGTACACATGTGCACTGTACGTATGTTTCCATAACTTGGCTGTCCTGTACCATACGTAAAGCTTTAAACACCTTGTTTGTCACTTTAACCAATTAATATTTACTCCTGTTTATTCGGTGCAATGGGCAAATGACTGGAGCTATATGTAGTTATTCACGGAATCCTCACGATACTGGAGTGGGCAGTACAGCAACATTTTGCATAGGAGATGCTTTAGGCCCAGAGAAGTAACTTACCTGAGGTCACAAAGCTAACGTAGAACAGAAACAGGGTTTGGAGTAAGGACTGTGTGACCCCAAGCACCAGCATCCCTCACTCCACTGAACACTGCTTCCCTGTGAGTATGAACCATGAATGGCAAACAGTTCTCCCCTGTCCATAGCTTTAGATATGGGAGCTGGGCTGGACTTCTCAAATAAGGAAACTGGGGGCCATTGTAACAGGAAATACATAAGCCAAGGACTCCCTGTTTCAAAATTGACAGAGAAAAACAAGAGAGTCCCACCTAAAACTCATATTTAAGTGCTTTTATAGGATTGTCCTTCACATTTTAATGATAAACATGTCTTAATCATCTCTTTGGATGATTGAAAAAATATCATTATTTTCATAGATGCATTTTTTTCCCAATGATTTTTTTTAAATTTTTCTGATGATGCTGTCTGTAGTTGATTTAGTTTAAAAGAATTTTGTTTGGATGTAGTTGCTTTATAATGTTGCTGTACAGCAAAGTGAATGAACCATACATATACAGAGTTCATTAGATTTTATTTCCCATTTCTTGTGGTGATTTGCTTTAGATGATGTAAGTCAAGACCTCAAACTTATACAGACAAATCCCCTGGGATTCAGTCGGTGTCAAGTGGGGCCTGGAGACTCTGAAGCTCTAACAAACTCCTGGGTGATGCTGCTGGCTGAGAGACTACAGTTTAAGTGGCATGGATGTGGGCAGGGTTTGGGGAAACCTTTCTAGCTTCTTTCCTTTATTGGAAGCATCTCCAGGAATCCAGGTCCCTGGTAAGGGGTGCTGTGCTCCACTGAGAGCTAGCTAGGCAATGGTTCACATCATTTCCTTAAGTACTTACAAAGAGAGTAAGTTCATCTGTCTGCATGAATTTTATTTCTGAGCTGAGCCTGCAGCAGCCAGGTGGGGTTTAGGAGAAAGCACATTTGGATTGTTGGCAGGTCGGGATTGAGGGTTGCAACATGCAGGAGAATTGAGAATGTATTTGGTCCAGAGTTGTGTTCACAGCACCAAGCAGAGTAGGGATCGTGCCAGAAGTGATCAGTTTAGGTTAGTGACAAAGAGCCAGGTTGCCAGGGACCCTTGGTTCTGGTATCAACCCTGCCACTAGTCAGCCAAGAGTCTTTGGGCAAGTTACTGCTCTCAGATTTAGTTTGCTTATCTGCAAAGTGGGGCTGTAACCATTATTTAATTAAGAATTTAATTAATAAATACTGCTTAATTAATGGTGCATACACATGGCACATGATGTGTGGTCTTTTTACCTACTGGGAGTGCAGTAAGTATCTCTGGAGTAAGAAAGGTTAAAAATGTTTTGAAGTGTCTCAGACTTCAGTTGAGCTAAATGAGTTCTGACTTGTGGAGATTCTCAGGGACCTGCTTTAATGAGTACATAAAGATGACTTGTAAATAGCACATTACATTTTTGCATATAAATGATAGTTATGTGCCTGGAAGCCACTTAAGTAGAATAGTTGGTCCAACTTACCAAACTTCCTGCCTTCTCCTAACTCCCCAAATGGGGACGGATTTTAACTGATTTCACATAGAGAAACTTAAGATGCATATGTTGTTATTCTGTCATTAAGTTGAAGAGACAGAGGAGTAATATAAAGCTGGATTTGGGCATTTTGTAAGTTCAAGGGTTCCCCTGACATCTTTTACTAATCATCTATTTGGCAGACCTGGAAGCATTCCTTCCCACTCTGCCTTGACCATCAGCTTCCGGATTCACCAGGTCCAAGTGGAAGCAGCTCATGGAAGCTGTGGCCTTAAGCCCAGAAAGACTGGCACCCTATGGGCTTTCTTTTCTAAGGATGGATCCAGGAGGTTCTAGGCTCTGTGTAACTTTCGCAGAGTTCTTGGGATTTTTGCTCTCTGACCCACAGATGAGAAAATGCACTTGCTGTCTCTCAGCTCTGATTGCTTCCTCCTCTGTTCCTCTTCTGCTGCTGGTGGTGGTGACAGCAACCACTGCTTCTGAGATACTGGGCGCTGTGGAAATACTTCATGTGCATTCGCTTGTGTAGTCTAAGTAGAGAAGCGGTGAGGGGTAGAGCCCATGTTCCTCGGAAATGGGAAGCGAGGTTCAGAAGAGTCAGGCTCATCACACGGCTGGTGGGTGGCAGAGCTGGGAACTCAGACCTGTCGACTTCAAACCCCTCTGCTTTCCTGCCTTCGTGCTGCAGGCCAGTGTGACTCTTGTTTGGCAAATTATCTTAAAATGATGACCTGCAGATGTGTTCCTCCTGAATTATGTTCCTTGATTCCCATTTGGGGATATCATTGTGGCCAGGGATCCTGGTGACATCGATCCCTGTCATGTGTCTCTGATTCTCCCCCCTCCCAGCAGTGTGGCTTGATGGGTGGTGACGGAGGAGAGGATCACGGGCTATAGCAGTGGGTGGGCCCAAGGAGGGAGCAGGTCATCTAAGAAGGGCTGAGAGGGGATTGCCCTAGGATGTGTCACCTGTGACCACCAGTGTTGACAGTGACTGCATGTTTTTTACTGAGGAGCAGACTCATCCAAGAGGAAGATTCTGGGCATCAGAGCCAGAGAGACCAGGAGAGGAACCCAGCTCTGCTACTTAACAACATGCTCAGTTTTGAACTCTGTACATGGAGACAGTGGTACTAGTACCCTGGCAGGATTGCTATAAGGAATAGAGATCTATATATGCAAAGCCCTGTCATATAGCACAGGCTCAATAACAGGAAGCCGTTATTACATTACTGTCATTAAATCACAAGGGAAACTTCTAGTCAAACAATTCAGACTCCTTGACCTGATCCATCCAGGAGACATTTACTGTTCCATTGCTGCATTCTCAGCTCCAGCTGTGTACTGTGGGAGGCAGATGTAGTATTTAAAGAATGAAAATAGGTCCTGACTCCTTGGTTTTGTGATTTTCCACAGCTTTGGCTGTATGGCCTTCTAGAAATGGAAATAGTCAATGTGTATATTTCTTTCTCAACTTTTTCTCCCACTTCCTGCCTCCCAGCTCCCTCCCCGCAAAAAAGTATCTAAATATTATTTCTTTGCCTTCAGATATCTGGGGAATTCAGAGAGGCAGGGTGCCTAGTTCTAGAACACACACACCATGAGGACAAGGACTTTGTCTAGATTGATCACTGTCGTACCCCCATCAGCTAAAAGAGGTGTGCAGTGAATCTTTGTTGATTGAACAAATTACGTCTTCTCAGGCTGTTTCTTTTATGTCCGTGGCAGGGTTTCTCAGCATGGACTCTTGACAGTTTGGACCTGATCGTGCTTCGTTGCGGGGGCTGTCCTGTCCACCATGGGAGAGTCCAGAGCAGTCCTGGCTCTTACCCACCCAGGGCCAGTAGCACCCTCCCCGTTGTAAAAGCCAGAAATGTCTCTGGATGTTGCCAAAAACCTTTCTTTCCAGAGGCCACATAACCCTTAGATGAGCACCCTTGGTCTGCAGAGAGGGGTTTGGGTTAGGGTTCTGTTGAGAGGTTTGGGTTTTTATAACATGAATAAAGTAAAAAGATTTGTTTTAAGATGTGAGAATATACTATAAGTGTGATAGCAGTAAAAAAAAAAAAAAAGAAAGAAAAAAAAAAGTTTCATTGAAATCCACTACAAACACTTCCCTTCCAGTTGCTGCAACTGTCTGTCAGAGGAAGTGGAAAGAGAAGGTGCGGGCTGGGCTGAGGCTGTGCCAGGAACCCCCGGCAACTGCTGCTTAAAGAAACAGTAACTCTGGATGGCACAGCTTCCAGTTCAATTTGGAATCAGCAAGTCCAGTACAGATTAACCTGTTTACAAGGCAGATCACTTATACATCTTGGCCAGCTGGCCTTTTTAAGATCAGTTCTGTGGATATTTGGCCCAGTATTGCTTGTTAAAGATAGCTGAGGTTCAGGCATGAGGTGTAGTCTTTCTTGTGACTGTCCGGATCAAATTTGGCTTACAGAAGAATGAGTTTTCTTATACTGGCTAAGCCAATTCACTACTATCAGAAGCATTGTTTTCTTACTTTGACACCTGGGTATTCATAAAACTGTCCAGCAGCTGGAAAGAACATTGAAAATCAGAGAATCTGACCTCCTTCATTAAGAAATTAGAAAACTCATCTTCCATAGAAGCTGACACTTTTCCTTTCAAGGACCAATGCATCAGCACCTTGAGATATTAATCAGAATAGAGCTTTTGTTGCTCATGATCCTACTGCTTTTAGCGAGGACCTTCTCTACCTTGCTCTATTGCAAAGACTATTCTAAGAAAGTAATATGGACACAGTCTTGTATTAAAAGTATTATAGCATTCCACAAAAACAGCCTTGATGGGAACACACCAAGAGTCATTTGTGAAACTCCATTAAAAATATAAGTGTGTAGATGGTATTAACTGGACAGTTTAGCAGTGATAGTGTAAAGAGCAGGAAATCTCAGGTTACCTGTATTCAGATGAGGTTTTTGTGGCTTGGGGCACATTACCAAACCTCTGCAGGCACTGGGCAGCTCACCTGTAAGATGGTGACAAGTAAGGATGACATCTAAGTACATTGGTGGGAATTCGGCACTGTAGTGAAGGTGACTTGCTTATTAGCATATAAGCGGGAGTTCAGTCCACACACCCCAGCCCCTGACATCGTCGTCACGCCCTGAGAAGCGCTGCCCCGTCGTCTCATGCTGTAGCCTTTCTCAGACTCTAGAAATTAGATTTCTTTGAAAAACTTGAGCAGTGGAGCTTTGTGTAATTGTCTCCTGTTCTAGAATATGAATAAAAGACCAGAACGTGGAGACAGAGGCATTTTAAAAGAGAAAGATAAAGCAAAGGTTTATCAGTGATATTTTTTTCTAGGTTAAATAGTGATATCCTCACGTTGTATTTGCTTAAATTGACGTCATGCTGTACGAGGTGAACACTCAAATTATAACTTGTTCTAAACCATCATAAATTGAATGATAACTTTAGAAGTTAGCAAAAATTCAAAATGCACAGTTTTAAAAATGAAGAAAAACTAGGTACATTTTCCTACCTTTGGACCTTCACTTTTTCCCCATACCCCATTAAGGACAGAACTTGTATGTGATCTGCTGTGTGCCTTGGGCAGTCAGGGATATATTTGCTGGGAATAGTTGGTGGAGACTAAACTAAACTCTTCAAAGGAAGAAAAGTCATTGTTAGAATAAATGCCAGTACATTTTCCTATAAAAGTGATAGATTGTTCATGGGAAAATCCGTTCAAAAAAGGTTAAAGTTTGGGTTTTGTCTTTAAGTGTTTCACCCAGTTCTTTTGTAATTTAAGCCTCAAACAGCACGTGTGTGTGCTAAGTCACTTCAGTGGTGTCTGACTCTTTATGACCCCATGGACTGTAACCCGCCAGGCTCTTCTGTCCATGGGATTTCCCAGGCAAGAATACTGGAGTGGGTTGCCATTTCCTTCTCCAGGGGAATCTTCCTGACACAGGAAATCGAACGTGCATCTCCCGCATCGCTAAGCACATTGAGGAACCCTAAAGTTTGTGTTAAATAGCAATTCAGTGTTTATCTGAGTCAGTCCTTCAGTTCCCTGAGCAGCGCAGATAGACGGAGGCATTGTGGGCCTGACACCGCTGCTGCAGGTGCTGATCGAGTCCTCTCTCTTCACTACACTGTAGTCTAGTGTAGTGTAGTAACAACACGGCTATCTTAGGCTTCCAGTCTGGCAGCAAAATGCGATCATGGTGGTTATTGTAGCTTTGCTTTTGTCAAACACAATGTCCAACACACTCATGATAACTAGAAAAGAGTTGCACACCTGGTACTTTGGGGAAGATTTATTTAATGGGCTCTACCTGTTCACCAGGGTCCCTTGTTCGCCCCCACACTAGTCTGTAACTGTACTTCCTTCTGACCTCCAGGCTAGGGAGCTGTGTCCAGAAGTATGTTTTTTGTATCAGGTTTGACACCCAGGTCCGTATCATTGGCCCATAGTTCCTGGACTGTCGTCTTCAGACCTTGGCCCCTTGGTGCCTGGTGCTCACCCCATAGCTGGGCGGGACCCTCTGCTCTGCCATCCCCTGCACCTTTGAGCTGGGTCAGTTCGGGGCACATTTCTAGCTGGGAAGTTCAGCATCTTGAAGTCCCTGTCAGAGGGTCAGCACTGGTAAAGAGCATTCTTTTTATAGGTTCCAGACTCTCATGGGTCAGCTGGGAACCAGTGCGTGCTCCTCACCACAAGACTTAGTTCTTACCAACAATCAGACATGGGGCTGTGGTGCATTACTTGAATTTTTAAATCTTAGGCATAATGTAGCTGGACCCGAACTTTCCTGAGCAAGACCTGCTAATTCAGTGTAGGGAGAAAGGAAAGATGGCCGGGTTGGAGAGGCTTCACTTCTGCAAATAGATGAGCACGTGTGCTGTTAGCCCTGACCCAGGACACGGTGCTGGGTAAAGCCGGTAGTGGACGGCTCCTCTGGTGAGTAAGCCTGTAGTGTGTTGCCATCTAGTGGAACATATGGCAAACTAAAGATTAATGTATTCCGACTGCAGAGTTCACCAGAGCTAATTACATGAGCCGGAGAAGATAGCTGAAAAGTATTTTGGAAACATGCAAATTCAGGTGAAACAAAAAGTCGGAGTGACTTTTAGTAACCATGTTTTCTTAACGTTGGCAAAAGGTCAGCCCGTTTCTTAAGAGTTCATGAATATTTACCACCAGGGAACTAAGAAGTTTTTCAAACACGTAACCTGATCAGGACCACGCACTCTCATTGTCGTCTATACAACAGGCCCCGTTTCCCGTTCAAAGTCCTCGACAAAAAAGGCTTGGTTATTACACGGTTATTTTAGTATTTTTTAGACTGTGATTTTAAGGCTTCGAATACCTTTCTCACTTACATTTCCACTTTTCCTATTAAATTTCCACAGGGTAAATATGCTTGTTTTTAGGAGAAGCAAGCACCTGACTTGACAGAGTAGGAGTTCCACATTTTAAATTCTAACTAGCATCCCAGACGTGTCTGCTTCTGCGGTTTCAGACCCGGTTGGTGTGCAGACCTGCAGACTTAACACTGTGGAATGTTTCATGAACACTGACCCCTTGTTTTCCTTGTTTCTTTGCTCTTTGGCTTCTGTTTGCCTAGGTCCCTCCCTGGTGCCACAGCAGCTGAGTGCGCATCAAATCTGAAGAAGATCTACACAGTACAGACAGTACAGGTAAGGCCAAGAAACCTGCTGTTTGGGGAAGCTTTCTCGTCCAACCTGAGACCTGCCGCTGAGCTAGCAGCGCCCACCCTGACTGCCCTGGCCTCAGCCCTCAGGTTCATTCCAGCAGAGCTTCCCTCAGCCATGTCTGCCCCAGAGGCAGCTGATCACACTACGCTTCTCTTGGTGACCTATAGGATGTTATCTCTACTTCAGTGTTTCCCTGACCCTCACGAATGGCAGTCTCTGGCATTGTTTTGAAGGTATCAGGCTGTGTCGCATTCAAACACCAGCTCAGCCGTTCCCCCCCGGGCTCTGTTTGCCATCAGTGAGAGGCGCTGGCACCCACTTGCAGGGCTGTCATAAGAAGGGTCACGGGTCACGTTGGGAGGACGGGACAGTGTTGAGCAACAACGTGGGAGGTGTCAGACCTGTTTCCTACTTCCACGTTCGAATTCCATCGTCCTGAGTTGGGCAAGTATCAGCCCTTTAATTGCTGTGAAACTGGTGTCGTGGTAGCACCTGCCTCCATAGGGGTTTGTGAGGACTGAGCATGATGATGTCTTTACCAGGTTTCACGGGAAACCTGGCACACTGTGGGCTCTCAGCAAATGTGGGCTCTTAGATCTCTTAGTTCGTTCTCTATCCAACACTTAGGGTGAACATTAAAAAAAAAAAAGAAAAAAAACTGGTTTATTTAGTTGATCACATTACTGTTTTGTTCCAAGGAAAATTCTATCGTTTCTCTCCCTTTTCTAGTTTAATACATTGTTGAACACAAAATAAGGCTTTTAGGCCCACTTCATACTTGCATTGACTATATGTCCTGAATTTTCTAGAAGGCCCAGTTTAAGTCATTTGTGCGTTCTGCCCCTAAATCTTTTAATGTCTTAGAAATTTCAATAGATTGGTGTTTAGACTGTGTCTCTCTGGCAACCTCTCACAGTAGCACAAGGATCCTATATTCAGATGCTTCTCCGTCTATCTGGTTCAGAAAATTTAGGGCTCAGGAATCTGATTGTAAGTGCCTCGCCAGCCACAGAAGACCCTAAGCGGGGTGTAAAAACACAGTCGCAACTGTAGGCCATTTCTGATCTGGTTGAGAAAATGACATAAGCATGTGGAAAGCAGGATAACAGAGCTGCTGTAAATAACCAGCGTCAAGTACAAGCAGTGTCACACGGCAGCACGTGGGCCACTGTCCAGAGGGACAGATGCTCTCAGAGTCTGGGAAAGGCTCCCCTCCCTTCTCCCTGTGGTGACATTATGGGCCTTGGTACTTCTCCGCAGTGCCGCTGTGTAAACCTCCAAGCACTTGATTCTAAACCTGTCCTCATGTAGAAGTTCTTAGATCCCGCTGGTTTTATTTATTTATTTTTTTTTCTGAGGTCCTCTTTAGACTTTTTCCACACTATTATGACATTGGATCATCAGAACTCTGCCTGGGATTCCAGGAAGACGTTGGTACGGGCACACTGAGGGATCAGTTTGTTTCCCTGACCCTGCTTGAAGACAACAGAGCGTTGGTTGAACCTTGATATCTGGCAGCAAGTGACTTAGGACCTTCAGGGACCAATTTAAATTTCCCAGGCCAGCACATACTAGGAAATACTTGCAAATAAACTTTATTGGGATATAATTTAGCAGGTTTCTGACGTGTACAGTTTGATAAATTTTGGCAAAGATACACAAGCATGAACTATCACTAGGATCAAGATAAAAAATTTTCATCCTGCCTTAAAATTCCTTCATGCCCTTTCCTTCTGATCCTTCTTTTACAGAAGCAATCACTACTCACATTTCTGTCACCATGCCTTGGTTTTGTCTTTTATTGAACCTCATATAAATGGAATCACACAGTATTGTGTGTTGTGTCTGATTCCTTTCACTTCATAAATACTGAAGGATCAAATGAGTGAATGAGGAATTAATAAATGAACCAGTTACCTGAGTCACAGCAGACTGCTCGCATAAGGATCCATTAAGCTGTTTGTCACACATTCTCAATGGGGGCAAAAACTGATTCTTGGTAAGGAAAAAATGATTGTACTGTTTTCATATATTAAGCACAGATATGCATACAGTACGTGTACAGATACATAGTCTTTCGGTGGTATTAAAGTTTCACAGTAAAGTGATTAGGAGAAGCTCCTTCAGCACAGTGGGGTGATGATGAAACTCTGCCCTAAGGGGTCAGGAAGCTCTGTCGTATGCGTGATGTGTGTGTCCCCCTCCATTTCCTCATCTGTAAAACTGACATAGATAATAGCAGTTCTGCTCCCTAAGGTTGAATAAGGGATTAAGTGAGATTGCATAGCTCTTAGTAGTGCTTGGCACTTCATAAGCCCTCACCTGTCAACAGCTTTTACAAAAGCCAACACTTGTAATAAAAGTAGACCCGGATAATTCTACCCTTTAACTTCATCAGCTGACCAGGGAGGATGTGGGCTGAGGTGTAGGGTGGTCACATTGCCTGGGTTAGTATTGCATATCTTCCACTTAGTAGCTTGGGCAAGTTGTTTTGCTTCTCTGTATCTGTTTACTTATCTCTAAGATGGGGATAATCTGATACAAGTTGTATCATCAGTTTGTGAGAATGAAATGGCATAGGACTTAAAAACACATAGTAAGTGCGTGATGATAATAATAAATTCATCTGCCATTATGTATCAGTTTCTTTTGGAACATCTTCTTGTACTTTCCACAATCATTTTTTTTAATTGTATTGCTGTATAGTTGTTTTACAATGTTGTGTTGGTTTCTGCTGTACAGCACAGTGAGTGAGCTATATGTATACATATATCGTCTTTTTTGGATTTCCTTCCCATTTAGGTCACCACAGAGCGTTGAGTAGAGTTCCCTGTGCTATACAGTACGTTATCCTTAGTTATCCATTTTACACATAGTAGTCGATAGGTGTCAGTCCCAGCCTCCCAGGTCATCCCACCCTGTCCCCTTTCCCCACTTGGTGTCCATGCATTTGTTCTGTACATCTGTGTCTCTATTTCTTCTTTGCAGATAGGTTCATCTGTATCATTTTTTCTAGATTCCACCTAAATACATTAATATACAACATTTGTTGTTCTCTTTCTGACTTACTTCACTCTCTGACAGTCCCATTCATGTCTCTGCAGATGGCACAATCTTATTTTTTTCTTTCGATTTTTTATGGCTGAGTAATATTCCACTGTATATGTGTACAGCGTCTCCCTCGTCCAGCCCTCCATCGATGGGCATTTAGCTTGTTTCCATGTCCTGGCTATTGTGCATATAGTGTCACAATGAACACTGGGGTGCCTGTGTCTTTCTGACTCTCAGTCATGTTTTAAATTCTGTGCACCACTGCTTCTAGATGATTTCAGGCAATTATTCCCCAGATTATACCACTGCAAATACCTCTACTTAAGGAAGACATGTTTAGCTTATCCACAGGTTTGGGGATTTCAGCCTGTATCCTAAATATCGGTGAATAGTTTTTGGTATTTGAGAACTAGCCTGGGTGCTGATTTTAAAATCATTTGCAAATATGCTTTTTTCCTACTCTCTTTTTGTTCTGCAATGGTAGGTTTATTCTTGACTATTCACTCTGCCAGTACTAACAAATGTACATCCCCTAATTACGTCTGTTTTTCCTTCATGCGTGTTTAGATGCAATGTAAGTATCCTGTGTTATTATTGACCGCTTTCTGTAAGGACGTAGTATGTCTTGTTGTACTTTGAGGCCCTCAGCAAATCAGGGATGCAGATGGAGGGAGAGGAGGAATTGTCATCCCTATTGATTAGCTGGAGGGACTGAGTCTGGGAGGTTAGTGGCCCAAAACCTATGGTGGAAACAGCCCGTCATGCTGTGTGTCTGGGACCGGAAGCCCCTCCTCCTCTAGGTCCACCCTTTTGCTTTTGCTCCTCCCTGACTGAGGAGTAGATGGATGAGGCCTGTGCCTCCAGCCGGCCCGGTGACCCTTGCTAAGGACACTCTCATTACAGCCAACAATAATGCCCTCTGCTTAGAGTTAAATTTATTTCCTACTTTACGGCTTTTCTTGGAAAATTCCATGTTTCATTTAGATGTGTTTTCCAGACAGCCTATTGATTCCTTTTACTCTTGTGTAAACATTTCCAAATTTTCCACATTTCTCCTGTGTTTTTATGTCCTAAACGGATGCAGCACAGAATAGAAGAGAGCTTCTGAACAAGCTTGATGGGAGAGAGCTACCAGCCAGAAGCAGTTTGCAGGGGAGGGCTCTGTTGCTACCAAAATTTCAGCCCTGAAAACCCATTCCTGTACAGCATTCTAACCCACTCTCTTGTTAGTTGCTCAGTCGTGTCTGACTCTTTACGACCCCATGGACTGCAGCACATGAGGCTTCCTTGTCCTTCACCATCTCCCAGAGTTTGCTTAAATTCATGTCCATTGAGTCAGTGATGCTATCTAACCATCTGATCCTCTGCTGACCCCTTCTCCTTTTGTCTTCAGTCTTTCCCAGCATCAGGGTGTTTTCCAGTGAGTCAGCTCTTTGCATCAGGTGGCCAAAGTGTTGGGACTTCAGCTTCAGCATCAGTCCTTCCAATGAATATTCACGGTTGGTTTTCTTTAGGATGGACTGGTTTGATCCCCTTGCAGTCCAAGGGTATGGCAGCACCTTAAAGGTGTATCACCTTACAGGGTGTTGCCACACGTGTCTTGTTGTTCTATGTCCTACCCAGCGGTCCTGTAAATTGATGGACATTTTGCTTAAATTTAAAGGAAACAGAAACTTCACATTTCTTCCATAAATGAACATCCAGCACTGTTTATTGTAAGCTGAAGGTCTTCATAAGAATATATGTGCGTGCTAAGTCGCTTCAGTCATGTCTGACTTAGCACAACTTTTCTCTGTTCCTCTCAATGTGTGAACCTCATTAGCTCGCTAATTCAGATTTTGTTTTTCATTCTTTGACTTCCTGCATGGTGGGAAATTGCCCTGATCCTAGCCTTCATCTTCCTTACTCCCCAACAGTCCTCCAAACTTTGGTTCTCACTCTAAGTCAGGCCCTTTGGAATTCAAGGCAAAACCCATTTCTCTCTCAAGTATCTAGCTTTCCCAAGTCAGAAGCACTTTGCTTTCAGCCTGTTGTGTCTGCTGTGATTTAAAAACATCCATTAAGCTCTCTATAGCTGCCTTCTTTCTTCTGGGCTCTGTCTGCCCTTTCCATAAACACCATTGATTCAGTTGGTGGGATACAAGCCCCAGCCAATTAGAATTACCTAAGGAATGAAAATGTTTGTTTAAAGATACTTTCCAAGATTTATATGCTGTGACCCTCAGAAGGAATTGTGGATTTGGGTTTTTTTTTTTCCTTTGGAGGTGTATTTGCTAGATTTTTCATTTTTTTCTGGTATACCACATTGTCCGTCACCATGGGGCATTTTTTCTTCTCAAGTATTTTCAAGTTTATTCTCTTTTTTTTTTTCCTTCAGAACGTACAGTAAAAAACTGAGGAGGAAATTTACCAATTTTCCTGGCAATGACTGATGATCTATTTGGCAAAAAACTGTGAGGAGGAGCATAATTGCTTCAATCAGAACTAATAGGTTGGGGATTTATCAAGTGGACACTATTGTCTAGTGACTCTAACCACCCCTGAGACTCATCACAGCGCCCTGCCCCTCACTGATGGCCACACATGTTGACTGAATAAATGATGCTGGACTTCCCTACCTCTCTTCCAGTTATCATTAAGTCTTTTGGGGAAAAAAAAAAAAACAACACATCATTTTAAATAAATATTGTGCTTAGTTCTACTGTTTGCAGGCCAGTTAGAATTAATTCTAAGTCTACAGGCTTTTGGAATCTATTTGCAAGGTTCTATCAATGATAAAACATAGATGTTTCAACAAAAATAAAAGTGTGTTACGGAGAACATGACCAGGAATTCTCCAGCTTCCAGGGAAACGGCGCTTTTACTTGCGCAGGAAAGGGCGGGCAGGGTACAAGGAACTGTGTGATGCTGGCTTCCTCCCTCCAGCGCTTTCTCCATCACACATGCTTGAGGAGTAGTCCACGCACTGGGTGAGGTTTGCAGTAAGGAAACAGACTGACTTTGTGCTGTGGACTTTAATGGGGCTGTTTTTAATGAAGGTACCACATCCTTCACTCTCATTTTGGGTTCATGCACAATCATGCAAATATGGGCTTGAATAAGTACATAGGTCAGAGTAAAGTCTTTTACTGTATCTTCTCGGGCTGTAATCTCCTCCTCTCAGATTTGCCAAGACTAACAAAATCAGTTGTCCATTTGCGTTTTCAGGGAAACTTCTAAAGTCACACACCTTAGCACAGTCCTTAGTGTAAAGTCACACACCTTAGCACAGTCCTTAGTGTGTTGTTCTTAAGTTTGGAATAGAAGAAGCATTTTGTTGTGTTTTCCATGGTGCCTCAAACACTGGGTGAAAAGTTAAGATTTGAGAACTTTGGCAAGAGTACAAGGGCAGGTGTTCTAGCCTGGGATCCCTTTTAGGAAACTTGAAGTTTGCCAGGTCTGAAGTCGTCTTGGTGAAAGCAGGCATTTATATTGTAGCGTAAATGTGTCCATAAATTCTGCACAGGTCCTTGCCATATCGTTGTGGAAGTCCCAGGCTAGAGCTAAGGCAGCAACATAGCCAGTAATTAAGGGAACCTGCTGGTGGGAAATGGTCTTCAATGGTGCCCCTCACTCTGTGACCTCGTGACCTGTTCCATGGCTTCTAGGATTGGAGAAAGATGTGCCTAAAATGGGTCGTAGTGTCTGCAGAGGAGGAAATTGCTGAGTGGTTAAGATCACAAGTTTTAGAGTCCACGTGCCTGGCTTCAGATTCCAGCTCTGCCTATTCACACAGAACAGAAATGAAATATTGGGATAATCTTACTATTTGCACGAATAGCAAACCATTTACATGGTAGGTGTCTCCACAAAGACAGACGTCTGTTTGATGACTTACAGAGTTAATTTCAGCTACTCCCTACTTTACCACCGTTTAGTATAAGGAACACTAGGTATTCTCATTAAATCTGTTGTCAAGTAGGGTGTGTTTCTTTTGCCTTCACTTCTATTTTCCCATTCATTATAGTTGGCCTTGCAATGAATCCAGCTTTAGTTTTTACACAACACGGGCTGAAACGACCCGATAAGATTGTTTTATCTGTGTTTGATGAGAAGAATTACCGTTCAGCAGAGATAAAATCTCATTTCGCCTGTGCTGCCCTTGGATTCGTTTTTCTGGTTGTTCTCTTGCTTGTTCTGTTCTCCTCACATCCGCTAGGAGTCCCGGTCTTCCTTGACTCAACCTCAGCACACAGAATGTTGTTTCTCATCTGTATAGTGATTCTGTGCAGATACACGTTCATAGTGCAGTGATTCTCGGGCCGGTTCTGAACAAACTGGGACGAGTTCTCTCCTGTGTATACCTAGTCTTTGTCTTAAGCCTGGCAGTCATTCCAAACAGTCTTGCTGGGGGATTAGTCTGTGTGCCTCAGTTTCCTTATCCATAGAACAAGGCTAATAATTACACCTGCTATCAAGATTGTCATTAGGATAGATTTCGTAAACGTGTAAAAGTTCAGAGACCAAATTCTGGCCCTATTAATGTTCCCGCTTTTATTCTCATTGTTACTATTACTCTACTATTTTTACGTAATCTGTTTCTGACTACCAGCTACCATGTGTGTTAGTTCCAGCTGTTCTAACAGAATACTGTAGACTGAATGAATTCAACAACGAACGCTGATTTCAGCTGATTTCTCATGCTGAAGTCCAAAATCAGGGAGCCAGTATGATCAAGTTCTGGTGAAGGCACTCTTCCTGGTTTTATAGACAGACAGACAATCGTCTGCACGTGGTAGAGAGAACTCTCTTCCTTTCCTTTTCGGGACACCAATACCATCATGGCGCATGGGGTGTTCCATCCTTATGGCCTGATTTTGTCCCAAAGACCCCACCTCCTAATACCATCCCAGTGGGGTCTTGGGTTTCACTCTGTGAGTTTGGGGAGCATGCAGACATGGAATTCGTAACACCTTGTATCTTGGGGAACTTGTTGCTTTGGCAGTTGAGCTGTTCCTTTTTCCTGCTGGGAGAGGAAAGGAAGTGGGGAGTTTTCTGTTTGCCTCCTGTATACCCCCTCCCCCAATCCAAAGTGTAACAGACTCTTTCTAGGCTTAAAAGACAGAGTCTGTGTTACAAGGAAATACGGTTCAGTACATATATTCAGCACTACTGATTTTATTATATGCCATCTATGTGTCAGAAAAATCATTAGCAAGATCCTCACCCAGTTTTATGTGGAGACACATTGCATAAGAATGGTTGCTTAATAACCATAGTTTCCTGAAGCATACAACTTGGCCCGACTTCAGAAAAGAACAGTCTTTAATGTTATGTTACATTTCCTAGCAGAAAATTAGAAAGAATACTGAGAAAAATCTAGTTCGAACGGATAGGACTTAATGAGAACCTGATTTTTTTTCTTTAACACATTAGTTTTATAATCTAGCAGTAGAGTAAGTCAATACTGGATATATTAAACAAAGTGTTTTTCTTTTAAGATATTCTGGAGTGTGTACAATAATATTCCTCCTGTGACTAGCCTGCCTTTGAGATGCAGTTATCATTTAATGAGAGGAGAGAGGCGACCACTCTGGTAAGTATCTTCTGTATAATTCGCAGTTATGGTGGGAGGGAAATGATTGTGAACTTAATAAAATGTTTAACTTCATGCCAAATTGGAATGCACAGTAATTTTCTCCTAGTGATGCTGCCATGATTTAATTTTGAAACAGGCCCTGCCCGCCATCCCTTTCTCCTTGTGCCCCAGGATGATGAGCAGGTGTCTCAGCATCTGCCCATGGAGGACCCTGCCGTGGCCTCTCCATAAGTAGGTCCTGAGTAGCTCACTGAAGGGCCCATGTGGGTCTTTGTTTGGGGGCGTAGCATCATTTGGGTTTCTTCTTTCACTTGTTCAGCAATGACCCGGACAGTACAATGAAAAAGCTTATAGGCTTAGGGAAGGTGAGGGAACAGATGTGGTGCCCAGGAACTGAGCATGAACAGAGAGCACATCCCCTCAGACATACCTCACACGGACCACATAGAAAGTGTATGATACTGATCACGGCCCACAGTCAAGGGGAAGCTGTCTTTCTTCTTTAATGGCTGGGGTGGTGTTGAGGGTGGGGAAGAGTAAGCCACTTTGCCTCAGCTGGAATCCCAGGTAATAGTGAATCCTTGTATCATGTTCCTTGACTCTTCTAAGTCATTTACTCATTAATAGAAGGGAAATGTATCTTAACTCTTTGATAGTAAATGACAGAAACCTAAACTGAGCCAAAAATGGAATCTTTTGGCCTCTGTAACTAGATAGTCTACTCATGGGGCTAATTTCGGGCAGATCTGGGTGCTCAATTGTTAGTGGGACTCGACCCTCTGTAGCAGATTCGCTTTGCCTTCCTCTGCCTTGGTTTCATTTTCAGGCAGGTTCTCCCGTTTAGGTGACAAAATGGCTTTCCTAGGCGCCAGTCTTTCACCCTGCAAGTTTGCCAATGTCAGCACTCACCAGCCCCAATAAAATGCCAGGGCAGGCTCTCTCTGGCCCCATGTGGGTCATCTTACCATCCCTGGCCAACCACAAAGACTAGGAGGAGACAACATTCTCACGGGCAGACCTGGGTCATGGGCCCATCTTTAAAGCTAGGGTGTGAAACCAGCCATATCAGAAAGTGTCTGACGTAAGAGTAGAGGACAGGAAGCTATTTAAAGGGAGATTGGGGTGCTCTTGCCAGAAGGGGGAGCAGTTACTACAGTGGGAAGCAGCAGATACCATACACAGGAGCTGAGTCTCCCATTAGACTTGTGACACAGGGCTGACAGGCCAGTCAGAGCACGCGATGTCAAGTACATGACATGGAGATGGAAAAGCCCTCACCCCTGTTAGGCACTTGCAGTCCCTCCCAGATACTCTGGGGAGCCTCTCTGCACCCTTCCTTGAGGATGATCATCTTCCTTGCCCTTTTGGCCACTGAATCCCACTCCCCTCTCCATCTCCATTGCCTCCCTTTTTCTTTCATCCTCTTCTGTTTCCAGTAAAACAGACAGGGGTGGGGAAGTTCATTGCGGGATGCTCCCTTGTCTTTTGTTTTTAATGTCATCCATTGTTAAACTAGATGTAAGCAGGGCCACTTCATCCAGGAGTATAACTTTGAATGCTGGTTTTTGATCCAGGGAAGAAGAGAGTAATGCTAAGGGTGGTGTGTGGAAGATGAAAGTCCCCAAGGACAGCACGGTAGGTTTGTTCTGATCCTTTTCCATAAGCTGAAGTTGTTGATTGCATGTGATGAACCTATTGTGTGTTTCATACAGTCCACCTAGTAGACTCAGAACAGGACTGGGAGTGAGAAATTCAATTCTGAACTTGGTGGTTTTTTTTTTTTTTAACTTTATTTTCCATTGGGGTATAGATGATTAATAGGCTTCCCAGGTGGCTCAGTGGTAAAGGATCTGCCTGTCGATGTAAGAGATGAATTCCATCCCTGGGTTCATCCCTGAATTGGGAATTTCCCCTAGATAAGGATATGGCAACCCAGTCCAGTATTCTTGCCTGAAGAATGCCATGGACAGAGGAGCCTGGCAGGCTACAGTCCACAGGGTTGCGAAGAGTCAGACACAACTTGAAGCAATTTAGCAGCAGCAGCAGCAGCATAGCTGATTAACAGTGTGTGATAGTTTCAGGTGGACAGTGAAGGGACTCAGCCTTACATATACATGTATCCATTCTTTCCCAGACTCCCCTCCCTTCCAGGCTGCCGTGTAACATTGAGTGGAGTTCCACGTGCTATACAGTAGGTCCTTGTTGGTTATCCCTTTGAAATATAGCAGTCTGTACATGTCCATCCCAAACTCCAATCTTGGTGCTTTTCTATCTTAAACACTGTCACCTTGAAAATACACTGTGAGTCTCTAGAAATGGAGTAATAGTATGACTGTATCATAGAGTCTGAACAGCTCCATACCTGTAAACTTTACCAAAAAAGCTAATTATGGTCGTGTTGCCCTCCCCAGCCATAGCCAACATGTGGAAGTAGGTTTACATAGTGAAAAGCATGACCCTTCCCAGCAAAGGCTCATCCCTTCCCCACTGTAACGAGCAACACTCCTGAGAGTGATCCCGGCTTGGAGGGTCTGGACGCATGGGAGGGGTTGCATCTCAGCATTCTTTAGGGTTTGATGCAGGGCTGTGCTGAGTCTCTCTCTGGGGCTAATGAGAACCTGGTCTGTGGCATGGGCTGCCAGGGCACTGATCGGCCGTGGTCATGCCTCAGAAGCCTGGGTTTCCTAAGAGTGGGCTCTACTTCATTATACTCACTGAAAAGAACATTCAAATCTGCTCTGAAGCCTTGGGAAACCGAAAGCTTCTTTGAAAATGGATGTGAGGACTGACAGTCTCACCTTTTCATGGTTTCTTTCATATGGATAAGTGCAAAGAATGGAAACATCTCTAGGGACCTATAGGCTTGACCAGGCATTGCTGAAGCTGAAACTTCAGTACTTTGGCCACTGGATGGAAAGAACTGACTCATTGGAAAAGACCCTGATGCTGGGAAAGATTGAAGGCAGGAGGAGAAGGGGATGACAGAGGATGAAATGGTTGGATGGCATCACTGACTCTATGAGTTTGAGCCAGCTCCAGGAGTTGGTGATGGACAGGGAATCCTGGCGTGCTGCAGTCCACCCCTCTTTGTGGGGTCACAAAGAGTTGGACACAACAGTAACTGAGCTGAACGGAAAGATATGACCCAGTTTGTTTCTTTTTTTTTTTTTTTTTACTTTCTTTTTGATTTATTGTTAACAACCAGTTGAAAAGTATATAGCTCCCTTGCTAAGACTAGCAAGGGGGGCACTCTCCATCCCCCTTCTGGTGTCTATGTCAGAAACTTTCTCTGACCCTTTTTATACTTTATTTATTTATTTTTTAATTTTATTTTTAAACTTTACAATATTGTATTAGTTTTGCCAAATATCAAAATGAATCCGCCACAGGTATACCTGTATTCCCCATCCTGAACCCTCCTCCCTCCTCCCTCCCCATACCCTCCCTCTGGGTCATCCCAGTGCACCAGCCCCAAGCATCCAGTATCGTGCATCGAACCTGGACTGGCAGCTCGTTTCATACATGATATTATACATGTTTCAATGCTATTCTCCCAAATCTCCCCACCCTCCCCCTCTCCCACAGAGTCCATAAGACTGATCTATACATCAGTGTCTCTTTTGCTGTCTCGTACACAGGGTTATTGTTACCATCTTTCTAAATTCCATATATATGTGTTAGTATACTGTATTGGTGTTTTTCTTTCTGGCTTACTTCACTCTGTATAATAGGCTCCAGTTTCATCCATCTCATTAGAACTGATTCTAACCCAGTTTGTTTCTTAAAAATGCAAAGTATCTTTAAGGTGCCTAGCTATAAAATTTGGTTGTTATTTGATGTATAGGATTTACAAAATGTCAGGGGAGGGACTTCCCTGGTGGCCCAGTGGCTAAGACTCTTTGCTCCCAATGCAGGGGTGCTTGGGTTCGATCCTTGATCGGGGAACTAAATCCCACATGCTGTCATTTTGAATTTCAGTGAAAACAGGTTTTCCTTGTCACGTTCTTTTTTTACTCACAGTAGATATTGAACTCCAGTGGAAACGATCATGATGGGTGAAAAGTAGCTGAAAGATGTTTGTTCTCCCTCCTGGTCAGCTTGCTCAAGCACATTCAATCAGAAATAATAACACCTTCATGACTGTAGAAATGTCCTCATCCCAAGCTACTCAGCCCTCTCTTCTTCGCTGACCAGCAGGAGTCTGGTGGGCTGGCCTTGTCTGCATTCACTATGGGACAGGGAATGTTCCCTTCCCATAACTTCCTCTCAACACACTCACCTTCGCCCCTGATAGCGTAAGAGACTGCAGACAGGACAGAGAGGAAACGGAAAGGGAGGGCTTGTAGGTGGGAGACAGGTAGACCAGGGTCTAGGAAAGAGAAAAGAAAACCCTCTTTGAGAGGGAAAAGTCATTACTGTTCACTGCTGTTTGGTTAAAAATTCAGTGAGGCTGCTTTCAGCTCATTAGAACATGATGACACACACTTAGGATAGTTAATATATACTGGGCAGCTGGTACAGAGCACACACGCAGCTATTTATGGAACAGATCTTAAATCTCCAGTCCTGTTGTTGCAGTCACAGTACTGAGCCCGTCAAAGGCATATGTTGACTAATTTCATGGTCACAGCAACCCTGGGAGGTCGGTCCTATTATTACTCCCTGTTCACCAAAAGGAAACTGATGCTCAGAGAGGCTGATAGCCGGCCTGGGGCATAGGTGCTCAGCCGGCTGTCATGTTTCAAACTCAGTTCTGACAAGAGATCAGGGCACATGCACCATGACGAGGAAGAGATATGGGATGAAGAGCTTTTTGAGGAGAAACTGGAAGAACTTGGAGGCTTCCAGTTACCTGTGTGTGGACACTGGCTGTTGATGGATGGTGTCAGTGTATCTTGAGTAGGAGAGGCTCAGTTTTTCTCATTGGGAAGGAGCAGACCAAAAAGTGAAACTTAAAAGTGAAAGTGTTAGTTGCTCAGTTGTGTCCGACTCTTCGCGACCCCACAGACTGTAGCCCGTCAAGGCTCCTCTCTCTATCCATGGAATTCTCCAGGCAAGAATACTAGAGTGAGTTGCCATTCTCTTCTCCAGGGGATCTTCCTGACCCAGAAATCAAACCTAGGTCTTCCACATTGCAGGCAGACTTTTTACCACCTGCACTAATTCTTTGAGGGCAATGCATATCTGCACACACACACGCAATACACACAGTTTAGTTATTTAGCAGAAACAGAATGCCTTCAAGTGAATAGAAATCTCCAAGTCTCTGGCTGTCAATAAACCAGAAATTTCCTTAAGTGTTCTTCACTTGTGTAATCTTGGAAGTGCCTTATAAACTTCAAGAAAAACAGAAAAGGGTTTTTGAGGAGGATTTTACTAATAGCATTCACTTAGAACCAGCTGATACATTTTGAATCAGTGAGAGATAAAGAGATTGGAAGATCCTAGGCCATTTGAACACATTTTTCCCACATTCTTCTCAAAGTCATCCCAGGTGGCACCCAAGATTAGCTTTGCCTCGTTAAACATACAGTTTCGTGGACACAGAGTTTGTGACTTGGGATCCCTTGTATCTTTCTGTGCAAAGTGATGTGTAAAACAGTATGATCTGTGCCACCACGTGAGTGTTCACACCCATGGTTCAGCCACATCTTTGAGCCCGCAATACAGGCTTGGGTAGGGTGTGACAGCTGAAAGAAAAAGTGACCTGTGTAGCTCCTGAAGATAATTGTTTAAAAACGTGTATGTGTTTCTCTTCTTTGGTTCTGGCGTGTTTTTTATTCTCTTCCCACACCAGTCCACAGTTTGGAAAGAGTTGCTGTTAGCGACTATCGGGGAACAGTTCACAGACTGTGCCGCCGCAGGTAACAATGCTCTTATCATCCCTGCTTGGTCATCCCTGCTTGCGTGCGCTTGGCTTGTGCTTGTTCCCTGCTGACGTTTGTTTCCTTGTGTTTGGCTTTTGCATATCTCAGGGTCGTTTATTTTGTCACTGTGACGTTTACTTAGCTTTTTTCCATGTGATCATGGCATTTCAATGTTATATGTGTAGGTACGTATGTATATTTACATATTTGTATATTATGTGCATATACATATGTGTGTATGCTTATATATGTATGTATTTTTTCACATATAGCTTGTCTTCATAGTATCCATGACCATCTGTCTAAGATAAATAGGCAGAAAAAAAGGGAAAAAAATTTTCTTAAATCGAAGTATGATTGGCATACAGCACTGTATTTGTCCCAGGAGAAAATGAAATTTGACATTGACTCCTAACACAATTGGTAGTAGGTTTCCTTTATCTATTCCAACCCTTCCAGAAGAGGCAGGTACGTTTGTTGTCTACTGAAGTTTGTAGTTAAGTTGGCACAATCCTTTCTGTCTCTCTCAATCCCTCGCCCTTGCTGTCTGTCCTTCTCTTCATTCCTCTACTCAGAATGAGCCGTGAAGGGGAGGTGGGGCTGAATCACCATTAGTGCCTATGATCCCACAGCTGAGGCTAAAATGTCAAGTCTTCAGGACTTTACAGACCATTTTCAAATACTGAATGAGTTTCTGAGAGCCCTGTGAATACATTTCTGTTTTACATTTTTAAATCAAAGTATAGTTGATGTACAAAATGCGTAAGTTAACGTGTGCCCAACAAAGTCACAGAGTCACAGTTTCCTGAGGTTATATTCTCCCTCTATAGTCATTACAAAAGACTGACTATTCCCCAAGCTGCACAACAGCCCCGCAGCCTATTTTTCACCTCATAGTTTGTGCCGCTCAATTCCTTTCCCCCTTTTTATTTTGCTTTGTTTTTTTTTGTCATGAAACCACTCAAAGAGGAAAATTGAATTGCTAGTTTACAAATCTGTTTTCTTCTTAGGTAGTTCTTTCTGAATGCTTCTGAGAGGTAATATTTAGAATAACATTTTACCTGTTCAGCTTTCAGTTACAGTTTCTTTTTAAGCTAATTGATATTGATTGATTTGCCCTCAGACTTCTTAAATGGTGCTGCCTTTGGGAACCCTCCTAGGCTAACCAGTTCCACGCAGGTTCCAGGTTTACCTCACTGACTGTTTCATCATTTCACTTTTGTTGTCCTTAATTGTTACACTTCTTTTTATTCACTGAAGACAGAACCTGGGTTAAGAGGAACCTGTCCTAAAAGTATAGGTCCCTTCTGTTTTAATAGGGGGTAGTTAGCAGCTTTACAATATGTAGCCAAAAAACTGTGTCTTCGTTGTAATTATAAACACATACATCCCTGGGAAAGGAATTTTTCTGTGTGAATTATTCCCATTTCCAGAATCAGGGAAAATAGTCTAAGTAGTAATAAATAGCCAGGATTGAGCAAAGGAGATGTATTGTTCTGTGGTTGACATCGGAACGAGAGCACTGTTAGCTATTAACCACTGGCTCCTCATTAACCCGCCTCCACCACTGCAGCAGGGCAGCTCGTGTCTCCGGGCCTCACTTCGCTCATCTGCATACAGTACGTCTCGCGTAGCGCTGCCAGTATCCTAGAATTGTCAGGGCCCCGCTGCTTGATGCTACTTGTGAATATTCCCTACTGGCCGATGGATCTTCTTTTGCATACAGGCTGCAGCCTTCTTGTCATGCCCTTCTTAAAGTGCTGTGCCAGGAGGCTACACCAAGGGACCAAAAACCAGGCCACACTGAAACACTGCAGTTCAGCCTTTCCAGCACCAATCCGTTCAGCACCCTTTGGTGTACCAATGGTGTAGAAATGGGCAAAACCAAAAGATGAGAAAATGCTGATCTTCTCCTGGCTGAGCTTCATGACGATTCTTGACAGTGGTCAATATGGAAGCTTTCCTCTTTGCTTGCTGATTTTAAGTTCACATAAAATTTAACATTGAGCTCTAGCAAATATACTTTGAAGGTAAAAGGAAAAATAAGAAACTTGTACATAAGACACTTTTCTTGATTGGCTAATGAGTTTCCATGGATGGCCATGATCAGGTACTGTTTACTTTGGGGGGGAATTTTTGTTGAATTGTGACATGTACACAGAGAAGGACACAGACTATACTGTGTGTAGTTTGGTAAACATTCCCAAAGTAAACAAATCCCCATAACTGGCATCCACGTCAAGGAACAGAACGTCCATGGCCCTTGAGAATCTCGCCACACCCTGCCTCCCCGAAAGGTGGCCACCAGCCTGACTTCTGACACCTCCCACTGTTTTTGCCTGCTTTCACACATTTCTATACAGGGAATTATTTAGTATCACATCACACATATTTAGCCCAGAGTGAAATTTATTTTAAAAGGAGAGGGAAAGAGGGAATGAAGGCAAGACGGGAAGGACGGAGAAAAGAAAACAATTATTTTGCTGAAGATGAACCCCTCTAGTAATTGGACACGCCCTCATTTATAGTGTATCTAAGTGCTGGAACCTTTTAATCCTCAGAAGACACACAGAAAAACTGACAATGTAAATATTGAGGTGCACAGCCTTACCATAAACAAAGACACTTAGGCAAAATGTATTAACTGCAGCACAGTTTCATAACTTTGATAATGCTCATCATTCACATCTAACTCATTGATGCTGAGTGTGCAGGGGCAGAGGGGTGACCCTGTTTCAGTAATGTGCAGCCAACACGTAAATCTGGAGTCAACAGTCTTTACTCCTGTCATTTTGCTGCAAATTACTACATATAGAGTGGCTCCTTAGGACAGTACATAACCTTACTTATCCAGCCACCAATTCTCAAATACCTACAAAATAGCCCCAAATCTGTAATTCAGTCTTAAAAAAAAAGACCTACATTAATCAAAGTAGATAAATACTTTCCTGCCCATTCACTGAAGTGCTGTAATAACAGAGCCACACTTAGGCGATATTTGCTCTTACTTTATACACAGTGCTAACAGATGGTCATTGATTCTCTAGCCCACAGTTAAAATGCCCAGACCAGAATGGGGTATGGCTAGGGAGAAGCAGGAGAGAGCTGGGAGGATTAACAGGACAGGAGCAGACAAGGAAACCACAGAAAGCAGAATGAGCAACTCAGAACACACAGTCTGGGTCCAGTTAGTGTTGGGGCCCAGAGTGCTAGCCACCCCAAGATCTCTGAATGGTTGGCAGGAAGTCAGGAGAAATACTTGCTGTTCTTAACAAGGACAAGCAAGCATCGAGGAACAGTTCATGTGAGTTCACTTGGCTTTCAGAGAGCCGAACATTATGCAACTTGTTTTAGAAAAAGTCTCATCAAAACAGAGTTCCAAATAGTCCAAGGCTTTGGTAACATGTTAAAAAGGGCAAATTACTTATCTGGAAAATTTGTTTGGCTGGGACACTCTGTTTATCTAAGTCCCTGGATAAATGTGATGGGACCGCTACAGCTTTAGCTCACTAAGTTGCTTTTGTCCAATGATTTTCCCTTAGTATTTATCACGAGTTCTCTCATGCCACTTTCTTTTGTTCATCTTCATAACCTACCAATAAAATGATAAAGGTTAAAAAGCCAACTCTGGAAGACTTGAAATGATCACTCATTTCTATTTTTCCCCTGCCTTCCCTTCAGATGATGAAGTAATAGGAGTTAGTGTCAGCGTCCGGGACCGAGAAGATGTCGTCCAAGTCTGGAATGTAAATGCCGCATTAGTCGGTGAAGCCACCGTTTTAGAAAAGATCTATGAACTCCTGCCCCACATATCTTTTAAAGCAGTATTTTATAAACGTAAGTGCTTCATTTCCAGTTACTACTTTCTAGCTTATTCTTTGATACTTTTAAAGACAGAAACTGTGTTGCCAAAGAGGTGAAGGGAGAGTCACTTGAAATTCTATGATCCACTAAATAATTCAATAAAATACATTTATGGGTCTAAAAAAACAGTTTAGCCTTAGAAAGTAAAATGAGATTTTGTCATCTAAACACATGTATCATAAAAAAAGAGATACATTATTGTTTTTGTTATTTCAAAAATTTAAACCTAATCTCAGTCTTGTCATTCTTAGAAGAAATTGCCTTCTATTTGAAGCAACAATAACAAAAAAGTTATTATATGAGCTGGCAGGTAGATTTTCAATCATCCCTTCATAAACAGGGATTTATAATGTGTAACATCTGTATTTGTGGAGGAACTCATTCTGAGCACAGGCATGATTGAACGTTCTACTGAAATGCTAATACGTCCTCATTACAGATGACTGTGACACAGAAGAGAATGCACGCATAGTGGTGAAATGTTAACAGTATGAATAGGTGTGTGGACCCATTGTTTCCATCATGATTCATGTTCATTGCTTTTGTGTGCTCTTTAGAAAAAGTCATCTTTTTCATAATGAAAACAGCTTAGTGCTATTAAACCAATGTTTAGTAGATCAAACTGCAGGTTACAGTTTTAACAGTGAGTTAGAGGAAAGGATTGACAGCCCTGCAGACATATGATGAATTTCCTGTTTTCCCAAACTATTCCAAGAGTCAGTAACCCAATTTTTTTCAACCATGGTGTTTCATTGAATCTAAGGTGCCTTTGATGATAAATATTCTTTTAGTATTACTAAGAAAGAAAAATAAAAGGCTCCTAATTTAACTGTGACATGTTCTTAATTCCAGGGGTCTTCAAATGTGCAATGGGGAGGTTGGGGGGGAAGTGCATCTTAGAATGAATGAAATACACTCCATGGCCATTTTACTTTTCCCAACCCCTTATCAAAAAGAAGAAGAAAAAAAATCAAAATTTATTTTGTCAGTGTCTTACTATGGGATGAATCTAAGGCCTCCCTCTTAGGAATCATATAATGGCAAGCCATTTAGGTTGTAAGCTATGGGACAGATCTGCTGCTGCAGATATCCAGAAGGTGTTTAGCTTCTGAATTTTAAATGGAAGTTTATATAGAAGAGATAGAAGATGGCACTACACAAGTTGCTTAACTGATTGTGCAGCATGGAAATCACATGTTTGTAGATGCAATTTGGATTTCTTTAGTTCAGTTTAGTCGCTCAGTCATGCCCGACTCTTTGCGACCCCATGGACTACAGCACACCAGGATTCCTTAGGGGATGTTGGATTCCTCAGAGGACATTCATTGTATTTTCAACCCAGACATTAATTGAAAGGTCACCAAAGGGTCTTTTTTTTCTACTCCCTGAGACTAACTCCAGCAGAAACTCTCCAAAAGGAAGTGTTTCACTGCCGTTTATGAATGGAGCAAGTGCGAGCTTTACCGCCTTAGACCCAGCTCCCCTTATCACTTCAAAGAAGAGGAAAGTGATTTGGAATTGTGAAGTCAGGCACTCTGGATTTTCATCCCATTTCAACACCGTGACCTCAAGCAAGTCACATTCTCTCATCCTTTCACTTTCCCTTCTTAATATTGAGGAGGTTGGTCTTAAATGATCTCCAAGGTCCCTTCTGCTTCAAAATTCTATGATTAAATTTCTAGCTAACCTGCTGTCAGGTAGCAGCAGACTCAATGTGATAGAAGTGTTTAGGCCACAGAGGTAATTCGGCCATCAGCGGTTAGGCAAGTTTTTAGGGCAGTGGCAATAGCCAGGTAAGACAGTGCAAGGGTGAGTCATCGCTTCGCTGTTGCAATGACTGGGGAGCAGGGGGAGAAAAAGGCCAAACGGAGAACGGGACGTGCAGCTCCCCGAACTGACTCTCTAAGTGTAGACACCATTGTGAAATTCGCGACTTAGGCTATGGGTCTTAGTAGAAATGCATATTTTAATAGTATAAATTATCATTCAAAAATTCAAAAATTATTCAAATTGGGATTGGAAAAAACAAGCAGTTCTCTTTATTTATATGAAGCAGGCAGTCCTTTACTCAGTAGAGTTATACACCATCCACTGCAGAATTGATTTGGAAAAAAGAAGTTTGGGCAGAAATGTTCTTCATAGCTGGGTGAAGAACAATGATCCGGTGAGCCAGATCACAAACAGCCAACTCCACGCCTTTCCTCTGTCTTGTTAAAGTAGGATCCTGGTGTTAGTATTTAGGAGCCACTTGAAGTGGTAGATTTTCTGTGAACAAAGAAACCTAATGAATTTGGGCCAGGCCTCCAGCCGGGTGGCTGAGAATCAGGCTGTTGATAAAAGTTCTCTGTGCATTGGATACAGATCGGTCATTTGACTAAGAAACTGAAATGAAGAGAGACCTCCTCCCCCGCCACCCCCCAAATTCTGTTAGGTTCTTCAGAGCAGCTGAATGACAAATGTCTTCTGATGTGAGAATTGTTTAGAGCCAAGGTTGGCAAACTGCACTGTCAAACCAAATCTGCCACCTTCCCACCTGTTTTTGTATGGGCTGCAGCTGAGAATGGCTTTCACATTTTTCACTGCTTGGAAAAAAAATCAAAAGAAGAACTACATTTTGTAACATATGAACGTTCTATGAAATCCACATTTCATATACATATGTATATGTATATACAAAGCGTATTGGCACCTAGCAATGCCCATTTGCGTACATATCATCTGTGGCTGCTTTCATGTTACGAGGGCAGAGTTAATAGTTGAGACAGAGACCCTGTGACCCACAGAACCTAAGATGTGTATTCTCTGCCCTCTTTCAGAAAGAAGTTTGCTGATTCCTGGCTTTGAGCTTTTCTATATTTCCTTTCAGCCAAAGCTCACCTAAAGCCTGCAGAACTTTCTCTGTTTCTCAGAATGCGCCCCCCCCCCCATTCTGAATGTTCTGTTCTGTCTCCATAACCCATCGGAATTGCACTGTCTCAACGGTGACTGCCCCAAGCTGTCCCTCACACTTAGGAGTAATAAAAATCTGCAGACAGTCCCTTTCTCCTGACTTAATCATTTGGTGCCCAGCGTCGCTAAGAGACCTGTGGCTTCCCACCTTGATCCAGCAATAACAATATATTTTATTGCAGAGCAAGCCATGTTTTCTTTAATGTCTATCCTTAAAGTCTTTTTTAAAAAGAGTAAAAAAAAAGCATAAAAAGTGAAATATTTCTAAAGTTCTGCATATGAGAAATGTTCAGTTACGTCGGTTCAGATTCCTGGATGCTCATAGGAATTGGGCCAACCTGAGGTAGCTCTCAGAGCTATAAAGGGTGCCTCTCCCAGTGCTGCATCCAAGTGAAGACCGGGTTTAGGTGGACAACCAGGACAATCCTGAAGGGAAAATGATCCTATTCCCTGCCAAACCCTGACCCCACACTAGTCTGAAGAATCTAGTTTATCTGAAAAATACAGACTTAGGAGAGGTAAAATGGGCCAGCCCATGTCTGCCTTCCCAGGACTCCCTTCCGAGCAGGGAAGAGTTGCGGGGACAAAGCATGGGGAATCCTGAGTGGCCCTTGGCTGTGTTCGACCTGTCATAGTAACTTTTCCTCTTGAGAGAAGAGGATCCACCCTCGCTTCATGATAATGGTTGAACCAGGTTTGGGGAATAGAATTTTAAACTTGGCCTTTTGCCTTGGAGGACATAGTCTATATTTCACAGGCCTCCTAGTTCCCACTTCTAGTTTATAAAAATGTAAGTCTTTGGAAAATATTGTTGGTCACATCATTTTTTATTCTAGAGTTCCTATTTGTAATTAGTCATTTTGCAAGCCAGACCCGTAGGGCTGGGGGAAAAAAAAAAGGAAAAAACAAAAACCATGACTGGGAAAAATAAAAGACCCATCGGTTTACTCAAACTTCATTCCCCCACAGAGAGTGTTTAGAGGTGGGGGAGGACCTGCGAGAATTGCTACCCCCTTGTGTTGTTCTCTCTGTTTTGTTTCACTTTTTGTTTGGTTTGGTTTTTCAAGATAGGTTTGTGAATGGCCCTGTCTGGGTTCTGTGAGGCACCCCCCAGCCCCAGCCCAGCATCCTGCGGGGGCCCAGTTTTCCCTGCAGCGTTTGCTCAGAGCCCGGCATATCCTCCTCATCAGCTTGTCAGGATTACTCATCCTCCCCGGCCCAGCAAGAAGAAACAGGCAGCGTGCCCATTGCTTGTTTATTCCCTGTTTTAATTCTCATTATTACGTTTCTCAGGAAATGCACGCCTTAGCTAACAGTTACTGGCACACAAAGGTGTTTGAGTTCTTGCCAACATTTGGGGAGACTGAATGAGATGCCTTAGAGAAGGGTTGCCCCATCCTTTGCTTAAAGTTTTCTTTCCTTTTTTTCTTTTTTGTTTTTTTTCTGTCCTTTAGCCCATGAAGAGCATCATGCTTTTGAAGGTGGACGTGGAAAACACTAATTGCACTCTGTAAAGAATTCTTTGTCCTTTGCTGATTGGTTTTGGAAACGGTCTTAACAGGAGGGAGAGTGAAGAGGAGACCTGCCGGAGCCCGATGCTGGTTCATTTAGAGTGGGTTTCTGCCCCTGCAGATTGAGCAATTAGGACTCAAAGTGGCAGGTGGGGTGGGGGGGAGATTGTGTGGGTTTTTACTGTCACATTACTTGCTTTTCTTTCTTTTTATTTTTGGCTTTATGAATTCTCTGTTCTTTTCTCTCCAGTTTTTTTTTTTCTTTTAAATTCCTCATTAAGTCTAATTATTGTTTTCTATACTCCCCTTTCATTGAGGCACAAGAAATCGGTTTCCCTTTAAGTAGCTGTGCTGTACCTAGTTAATGAGAATATGCATAATCGTGACAATACTGCTTTTGAAAACCACACTGTCCTCCAAGGAACACTAGCTTGGTGAAACCTGTCTTTTGATTATTTGTTGTGACACATTCCTACATACTCTGCACTGGGCATTGTTTTTTTTTTCTATCCCAGGGAAAAGAAAAACCTTACTTAATCTGATTTTGCACTGACAGCACCCACATCTTTTATTTTTCCTTTTTAATAATTTTTTTTGTTAGAAATGAAAGGAAAATAATAGTTGGGTTGCCAAACATGAAAACTATAATCACAGTTGAGTTATCAAGATATATGTCAAACTGTAAATCTTTGGACCTTCTGTGGAAGTACTGTCCAACCAGAATTTCAATTTGGCCTTTTCAAAAGAAGGCTTAGAGTGGTAGCAAAGGATTTGTCTCAGTAGGAAATCTTGTAATTTCTGATTTAAAGAGAAGGTGATATTTTAATTGTTTGAACTAACCTTCTTCCGAATTTTGGGTGTGTGTACCCATTTAGGGCTCTCCAAATCAATTCAGACACATTTTGTTAAATGATCCCATTTTCCTGCTCATGTTGTGTGTCGTTTCCAATAATCAATCATCCTCTAGCCTGGGCAACTTTCCCCTGCCTTTTTCATTTAGGAGCAGAAGTTAAATCTCATTTCCAAGATGAATGTGAACATTCATAAAGTTGAACTCTGAATGCATTTTGTTCACATTAATTTTTGGAGTTGTTGAGATACATCGTATTATGTTACCAAATAAATACCAGTTTTAATAGAAGGAAATGACCCCCTCTGGAACACTCAGAATGTTCTGATTTCCCTCCCAGCACTATGCCAGGCCTCCTCCTAATCTACCTGAAAAAGGCAGGGCCATTTAGAAAGGCTGCCTCCGGCCAGCTTTTTTTCTGGAGTCAGGGGAGCTAGGGCATGCTTATACATCTCACAGAAGGGCAGTGAACTCCGAATTTCCTTTCACCCAGGATTTTTAATTCCTCTTGCATTATTGACCAGCAGAGAGGCGGGGCTTCTTCCAACCCCCAGCCTAAGTTTGTAAATAAAATTCTCCATTCAAACACTTTAAAGGACTTCAAACAACATCTCTTTACAATCATTGTACCCTTCACTTGCATTACTAACCACATCAACCATAATAAAAAAATGATCATGGCTTTTTTTTTAATGCTTTGTTTATAAACTTGAGTTTCTCCAGTGATTTCAAAATGAGGTATAAGTATATCAGACCCATTTTCAAAAGCCTGGAACTTGTTCATTTTAAATATTGTACCAACATCCAACTTGTTTTTAAATTATTGATCAAGAATTGAAAAAAATATTCTGGGCATGAGTTTAAATTCTCTTTTATAATATAAGTATTTTTTCTGATAGATTAGAAGAAAGGATATAATTGACTTATCTTCTTTATGATTGTCATATATATTTCCTTAAGTAAATGGATTATGAAGTATTTTTATTTTTGAACTTTATTTAAGGCATTGTGATGACATGTTCAAGTTTTGCATGTATGTAGCTTTTGAAGAAAAACAAATAAAATAAAAGGAACAGGAATGTTAGGCTCCCATTAATGTTTTCTAGTTTCTATTGTTTATGATCATGAAACATGGCTTAACACACAAAGTAGATTTTTCTGTCCCAGAGAACTTGTGGAACTCTTTCTGACTCTGGAAAATACCAACCGTGAGAAGGATTTAATTTGCCTAAGTTAAGAACCTATCATCTAAATTACTCTGAGAGAGGATTTTGTCAGATTTTGCTTTGGAAATTGTTTTAATTGAATATTTAGTTCATAAGGGACAGTGTATGAACTAAGCTGATTTAATCAGTTTAAAAACCTCTCATTACCTTTTTGGATTAAAGAAGCTAATACTCTTTTGAGGTACAAGGAACTGTCTTGTGGGGCATGTGACTTTTGTGTTAGGGTAGTGTCCCCTCCTTGGCCGAGGCCGGGGAGAATGGGCAGTCCCAGCAGAAGCCCCGGTGTCTTTCTGCCAAATCTTTGCAGGTGTAGCCTGGACTCTGTGTAGAGTCACCCACGGTCCCTCCTGTTCAACTGAGGACGGATCATACCTGTTGAAAGTAATTTGTCTGTATTTTGGTTTTCTTTTGTAAGTGCTTTCTGAATGCTGACTTACTCCATTTTGATATTTCCTCCTCCCTCCTCCACCTTTTCCGCATTTCTAAAGTGAGGGTATAGTTTACAGAGAACATGTCCATTTAATATCATGTACCTATTAAATTCAGGATGTAGTTGACGGAGAAAAATATGGAAAGGAAAACAGTTCCTGTAAACTTTGAGTTTAACTTGACTCTGATCTTCTCCACTCTCTTGAATTTAGCTGATATCTACATCCTACATACAGTCACAAGACTTTATACTTGAAAGAAACTTTTGGGTATTATCAGGTCCATTTGACATAATGTATAATCTACCAACAGAGATTGTCTTTTGTGAAAGGACAGGGGACTAGCCAGTGTGATGCAGCTGAGCATTGAAGTCTGAGGGCTAAATCCCAGTCCAAGTTTCCTTAAACAGGGAACACCCTCTAACCCCAAAGCAAGTCACCCTAATCATGCACTAAATATCTGATCCAATCTGGACACTGATAGACACGTACATAATCAGACGCCCTTTTATAAACAGCTCTCATTCTCTCCTGAAGCAGCGTCACGGTGTGGCGTTGTAAAATAACTTCATTATTCCGGGAGGTGGGGCTTTGCTATAAGATGCCCAACTCCAAGGGGATCCCAACTTCTGTGCTTACATGAAACTGACAACATCCAGATCGATCACACGGTGGCGCTGCCTTCCAGCCGACGGTCCTGGCTCAGCAGCATAGTGTATCCGGCTCTGTTTGTGTAATTACGTTAAGATTCTACTGCCTATTGCTCTTGTGGTTTTATAAAACTTTGATGAGATGCTACCAGTAGAGGTTTAGTTCCCCTACACCTAATAAAACTGTGTCAACGATAAAACACTCCGGATGTGGTATAAAAAAATCTCAAATTTTAGGCTTTCATTGAACCTTTGAGCAGTTAGGAAGAGAAGGAATGAAATAAACCAACCTATAAGAAATACCAGAAATATTTCATCATATTGGGCAAATATTGTGTCCAAGGGGAGAAGTGCAATTAGAGTTGGATTCTTTCGTCTGTGTTCGCTTTCTAAATTTGAACCTCCCCTTAAAAGTGTAAGTCTGCTGTTCACCTTTCCTGTATCGATGTTTCTATCACATTCCACTCACTACAAATGAAAGTAGAGGACTGCCTGTAGATGGTTTATTTCCTAATGGAGGATATTCAGACTGATTACAAGAGAGTTCGGTGACTCAGGATTGTAAATGCCTGGAGAACTGCCTCAACTGCAGAGAGGAGTCCGAAGGTGAGGAGGAAAAGGTTAGGTATGGGAGTGCAGTGAAAAACCCCTAGGAACTCATCTGTGTAGCAATTAGGGTGGGCCATTCCTCTACATTTCCCACGAGGAGAAAAGCCCAAATAGATGACACATATTTCACACATCTGATAATACTGCTCTCTTTTTGTTTTCTGTTTTTACGTATGCGTCAAAATCTAACAGCACTTCTTATTTAGGTTAACCCATTGAGGCTCAAAGTCACTGTCTTGTAGATCTTGCTGATGCAACTGACTCTTCAAAGAAAACTCACAGACTCTTAGAATTTTAGGGTGGAAGGGACCTTTGAGATCATCTATCAGGGCTTCCTGTCCCTTAGCTTGTAGAAGAATTACTGGGGTGCTTCCTTTCTTGACCCCAAACCTAAGAGTTTCTGAGTCAGATACCTGCCTTTTTAGCAAGTGCCCCAGTAGTTCTAGTATGGGTAGTCCTTAGACCCCCACTTTATGAATCCCTCATTATATCCAATCCCTAGATATGACAAACAAGGAGAGCATCCTACCCCCTACCCCCCAAGCTCTCTCAGGTGACCTGATTCAATTGGATAATACCAACAACCTTCTGAAACCTGGAGAAAGCCATTATTACTTAGACTTGAAAAGATGATGCTCGTAAATAAGAACTTTATGGCTAGCACCACAAGTAGTAATAAGTAGCCCATCTCCGGAAGTCCATAATATAAAACCTTTAGTACAGAGTGGTAGGCTTTTCTCTTTTCTAAATACCATTTCAGCCTGTTAAGAAAAAAGAAATTAATGTTCAGAAAAAGTAGTTACCCCATATGTGCAGTAACTACTTTTCTATAATGTCTTATGGCATCTGGGGTTCAGCATCATTGAACAAGATTAAATGAACGTTATAGAGCTATAAAATTGCATGTAAAATAACGCAAAACTGTTCGAATGACTATCAAGCCCATGAATGAATTTCCACTAAAATTAATTGTCATTCCTAGACATGGCTTAGCAAAGCTGTTACTAAACTGGAAGGATTCTTTGATACATAAGAGTATCAAATAAAAAATCAAGTAAGTGTTCCTTAAACCATGTTAATGATAAGTGAAAGTCATCAAGAAGTCAGTATTATTTTGTTCATCATTGCTACTACAATTGAGAGTCCCATTGTATATGTGTGTGTGTTTTGAATGTACCTTACTAGAATATCCAATAAAATAGCCTTTTGGATATTCTCTGGTGTCCTTCAGAAATCATGAGGTTGAAGAAATCTGTCTTACATGTTTTTGTTTTGGTTGTTTCCTGAAAAAGGTGATCGACTCATTTAACAAAGTGCATGATTTCTTCATGACAGTTTCAACTTCTCATGTTGAAGTCAGAGAATTTTTCTGAAACTTTTATTTTGGAAGTGTTTGAGATTTACTAACCTGGCAACTTTACATGAGAGAAACAAGAATGAGGTAAATATGAGCATTTCTGAGTTTTGTGTAGAACTTTTTTTTTAACATACAAAGAATTGACTTTTAAAAAGGTTTAGCAGGTAGAAATTTTATTTTTAGCAATTTATATTAATGAAGAGTGGGGAATATTAAAGGACATTGAGCATTTTAATTAAGTTATAGGGTTTTTTTATTTTCAAATAAAGCTATTAGTTTTGGTGCATATACATTAAAATTCCCCCCCACCCCTGAATTTCTTAGCCCTTAATCAGATAATATGGCAGGCAGCCATTGTATGGTTTTACCAAAAGATTTTAACTGTCTTCTCAGTAATTAGTTATTAACACGTCACCATTCCTTTGTATATCTTCCTCATTTGAGATTTCAGCTTCATTGCAATTGTACATAAAAGGACCTCAGAGCTTAGACAGTGGGCACGCTTTAGCTTGGGACCTCCAGGACCATTTGTCCCAAATCTAAAATTTTATCAGTCTGCCTTCACAATTACTCATTCTTTTTGAACTGTGTTACCTGTATAAGTTGAAGCAGGTTTATTTGCCTGATTTCTTGGGTCTGCCTGTGCCCCCTCCTCTCCATGGTATACCATCTGTGCCCTGTGCTTTTGGGGCCCCTTCACATATGGCTACAAGCTGGTGTAATGCCCTTCCTTTTGATCTGGCTTCATCTAGTGATTTGCTCAGTATTTTTAAGGTCAGACTGAAGAGTTTTCTGTTCTAGTTATTTTTGATTTTATATTGTGTGTTGTGTTTGATGTTTCGGATACATGTGAAAGTTGCATCTCTAAGTCAGTAATTTTTATTCCAGCCTTTGGCAGCCATCAGGTAAGACTAGACTGTAACTTTCTTACTTGAAAACGTGTAGTGATTTATGTGTTTAGTGCACATGTTTGGCCTTTTCATGAGAAAGTTCTTACCGTTTTCTAATTTGGGACGATACTGCTGTGAATTAGCACTCCTGTCTTTTAAGTTAGAACTTCGTGAGGTTTGTTTAAGCGTCCGTTAATTTGTAGAACTTCACATCGAGATTTTTGTTAATCTGTTGCCGTGAATTTTTATGCTGTAATTAGGTTCTATAGTATAGAAATGTAGTCCCTCAGGTTTAGAATTTCATGCGATGTTATTTAACCACATTGCTTCATCTTAAGAAGGTCCCAGGTATATATGCATTGACTGTCAAACTGTTTATTCCAGCACCTACTGCAACTTTCTGTCCACCTGTTTGAATGTGCGTGAGCATGGTATCTGACGTTGCTGTGGTCCTCTGACAGGAAGCAGTATCTCTGTTTATTCTACTCCCTTCTTGAATATATTTGGTGATAGGGCTCATCTTGGTGTCTTAGAAAACACATTTCATTTACTTGCATTCTTTTTTTTTAACCCTCTGCCAAGAATGGTTTCATTTTAGAATAAGCCAATCATGCTTGTTCCTTTTTTGTCCCCCAATTTGCCCATAAGATTCAGTTGATCCTTATTTAGCCAAGTAGATTTACTCGTGCTTTAGAGCTACCCTGTCCCTTTAAAAACAAACAGAAGAAAGCAGCAAACTCTTTCTTTTTAACTTTGTATTTCATGTTGGAGTTCAGTTGATTAACAATGTCATGTTAGTTTTGCGTATGCAACAAAGTAATATACATGTATCTGTTCTTTTTCATATTCCTTTCTCAGTTAGGCTGTTCGAGAATATCAAGGAGTTAGGGGGCTTGGGATTGTCATGAAAAGCAGCAAACTCTTATTTTCTCCCATTCATCTGCAGACTTTCCTACCTTTCCCTGTAAAGCAAACAATTTTCAGGATTATGTATATGATGCCCAATTAATTTTAACCCAGTGAATTTCATGCAGGTTTTGGGGGACAGGGTATAACACTCTGAAGGCTTTGAGATTTCCTCATATCTCCTCTTCCGTTTGAGTCTGATAACTGCAGTCGTGTATCAGTCTGCGTTTTATTACCTAGCAGTTATCGATGCACTTGTGGAATGTGTTCTTGGTAGTTTTATAAGCACAGGCTCTGCTTTCCCACCTAAAATACAATGTTTTCAAGACCAACACCAGTGACTCTTTTAGTGCAGTAACTGCTGTTAAGGAATTTTTAACTGCTTTTGCTAATGAATGTAGTTTTTAAAAATCTCTGGAATCCTACAGGAAGGTAGGTCTTTTGTTATAAAAAGAAAACAGTAGCATTTACAAGGCTCAGCAAGTTAAAATGTGTATCATTGAAATATGTATCTATTTCCCATCATCTGGCTTGGCCGTGGTGCTGACTAGTGTATTTCTTGCCAGAGAAAATAAGTTTAAATCATAAGCATATTTAACTAGCAAGCATAAATCATAAACCCTTCCAGTCATGAGCATACTGAACTCTGGTACCATTTGCACAGATGGTATGGTTAAATGTGTGTGCTCCTCCCAGCTTCAAAGATGTGGACAAGCTTTTACTCCCCGATTTCCTCTCGTTCAGGAAATTTAAATCATTTTTTTTTTTTTTTGCACACACAGAATTCTAAAAAATACAGACCTAGAGGAAGGTTTCAGGTCCTAGGAAAGTTTGGGGTTTTGTGACTTAGTGGAAAATAATGGAAGTGAAGGTTCAGCCCTAAAGCAGTATGCCCCCTTTTAAGGCAAACATGGTTGGTGTTTTGTGAAGATAGTCAAGTTCTGAAGGACAAGACTTTGATTTTCAGAGTGTATCTTTAAAAAAAAAATCACAGAGCCATAAATAAAATTTTAACAGAAGTCCCTTCTCTTTCAAAGAGTGTTCCCCAGGTGGCTGGTTCTACAGAAATACTTTTAGATACTGCAAACAAAGCTCCTATTGTAAAATTTATTTTTAAAAGTCTAGTAAAACAATAACACATCCCTACTGACGTGCATTGTGTGGCAAAACGTTAACATTTTGGAAGCCAGTAAGTGTATTTATGTACTCACTGATTGTGTTTTATGAAACATCACTTTAAAGACCTTTTTATTGTAAAGTAAAACAAGAATATAGAAAACCACCCAACACAAATGTATAGCTTAGTGAATTGTTACCAAGGGAATATCCTTCTAACAGCACCCATCTTGAGGGATAGAACTGGGCCAACTACCTCAGGAGCCCCAGTCACGAGTCTCCTCCTGGTCACGGCCCCCACCTTCCCCACTAAAATAACCATTACCGCAACTTACAGTAACACTTCCTTGCATTTCTTTCTGGTTTTATCACCCAAGTGATAAACCTTACTTTATATTTTTGTGTACAGAAGCTCCGTTATACTTGAGAAGGTTGAGTTCAGAAAAATTATTTATAAGCCCTTCAAAAGGTAAGTGTAGAGTGACACTCCGTAAACAGTTGCTACCTACAAGTCAGCCGTTGGGCAGAGTTTGGAAGGCTCCTTCTGAGGTATGCTGCTCTGGTCATAGCTATGATATCACTGAAAATAATAGCTAACGTGTATGGAGTTCCATGCACTCTAATCACATGGGTTAATGAATGTCCTTCACTCCGAAACTCTAAGAGGTAGATCTCATTGTTGTCCCAACTTTCTGTATGTGGAAACTGAGGTTCAGAGAGGCAAGATAATGTGTCTGATGTCTGAGATTCTGTATGAGTTTGCCTCTAAAGGAAAGGATCTACAGCCTGAAGAAAAAGATGGAAAAGTCACTCGCCTTATTAGTTCACTGTTTTCCAGACCCAGAGAGTATAAGGAATTTGCGTAAGGTCACAAAAACAGTCGGTGGCAAAGTTGCAGGCAGACCCCTAAATCTTGTGGCTGTTAAAATCAATGATCTTTCCTTCATTCCCTACCTTCTGTGGAAAAAAGGACGCGTTTTCTAATCTGCTTCTCTTCATCATTTCCACATGAGCAGATTTGACTTGCAACCAGTTTATAACTAGGATGCACCACCCACTTGCTTATTTTCTCAAGATTTTAACTGGGAATTTAAAAAGTTTATATTCGAGGCTTGCTTTCCTGCCTCGCTTGAGTGCCCAATCTGTGGATGCACATGCCTCACACTCTTCTCCAAAGAATGTACAAGAATAACACATTTGACTGGTGTGGATGGCAGGTGAAAAAGAATTACTGGTGTAGTGTAGGCCCTTCCACATATTCATGGCCAATTCTGGATTATCCCAGCACAGATGGATCATGCAGAATCCCTATTCTGCTTCTGACGTGACCTTTAACTATTTGTGTTTGCAAATGCTTCTACCAGAGACTGCAAAGGAGAAGAGCAGAGATGATGGAACTTGATTCCTTGACCAGAAGGTTAAGCATCCTGGTAAAAACGTTTGGTTATTTTGCTGGGAGACTCTGGGATTCTCTCTGGGTTGAACCCCTCTGGGATGCCTGACTCAGGCTTGGGTGTGAGCCTCTAGAAGGGAAGCAGACTGGGCAGCATGCACGGGGCTTAGTTTGGAATTTGTTACTGGATGGAGATCCCGTGAACTTGTGTCTTGACCAAGTCACTTGTCTTCTCTAAGCCCCAGTTTCCTCATCTCTAGGAAGGAAGAAGGTGGAGCTTCTTCAACGCAAACAGCATAGTTAGGCACCCAGCTCAGTACTTTGCTCTGCAAAGCAGTAGTAAATACTTCCTTAGGTTGGCTGTATCCATGAAGTTCATCCAGTACAGAGAATGGAGCTGATCCAGTGAAACTTTGACAGTTTCCTCTTAAGGGATTGGCCCAGCCTTAGCTGTTTGAGGTCCTGTAAGTTGTTGGTGGCAACACTGGCCAAACTCACTAGTCTCCCAACTGCTTGTTTACTGATCGTTCTACCTCATGACACCCTATTGGGAAAAACAGATCTACCTTCTTCACTTGAACTCTATACCTGGCTTCTGAGTCCATTTGCCATGAACCCATTTAAAACCTGAATGAACTTTCCAATTAATTATTTTCTAAGGACGTAATTGTCTTCATTATTCAGGAATATAAAAAGGAAGTTTAGTTGATTAAAATGTTTCCAGGCTGAGGAACATTGTGTTGTGTTAGTCTCGTATTGTCCAGTGTGGCTTGCAGGCCTGCAGACGTGACCTGGGATGAAGCCTGTAGCAGGCTCCCAAAAAGTCCCTAAATAACAGGTATGTTTTTTTAATCCTGGATACCTTAAAGACACATTGATAGGCATTAATATAACTGAGATAAGGATTATATAGGATATTGACTCATTCATTCAGCTAGTATGTATTGAACAACTAAGACATGCCAAGCACTAGGGATAAGAAAATAAACAAGACATCATCCATTCTTTGAGGAGCTTACAGTTCAGGGGATGGGTAAATATCATTGAAACTTCTGAACACTAGATGGTAAGAAAGACAGGAAATGGTTCTTAAATATGTTTGACTTCCGAATGCCTACACATACTGCAAACTCGATGCATGTTTGAATGAAGGAATGTTTGAATGTTACCCTAAAATATCCTTAGATTTCTAAAGCTGAGTGTTTTCTCTAATCTCAGCATTGTTTTAAAATTCTCTAATAATAGTTTTGACAATGAATTCAGTAACCACAGAGGCTGTTTATAATTTGTTGGTGCTTTTCAAACATCTTTCAAAGCCAAGCGAGCCCTCGACTTCTGCTCAGTAATTCACTGTCTTTATGTCTCTACCTGAGGGGTAACTGTCATAAAACGGCCTGTGCACCAACATGTTAAATATGGGAATTCTTACACTGTGGAATGTCTAAAGATTGCTTACTCTGTCATTTTTAAAAGCCTGTAATTCCTTATAAAGCACATATAGCATCTGAACAAGAAATATGACACTAAGTCTCGGATTAAATAATATCTCGGGGCCGCTACCTTATGCATTTTCAGCAGTTTGGGAACTCCACTAAGTGCAGGTTAACAAGCCCAGAGCATCATAAATGAGCATCTGTCCCATGACCCAGCTGGAGACCCCTCCGATTATTCATTCCAGAAGCACGTGCTGACACCGAGTTCAGCCCTCTCGGCTCTCCCACTCTCCGTGGTCTTTTAAGATTGGCAGGAGGTCAAATCCTTCCACCCCTGCGCTTTGTGGCATGGCTCAGTGTTCTCCGGGTCTTGCTTTGTAGCCCTGATAACTCTATTTTCAAAATTAAAGTAAACAAAAAGAGACCCTGGCCAGGGAGCAATCCAACCCTGAATGTTTATGTGGAAAAGGGTTTGTGTTTTGTTTTGTTTTAAAGTCTTTTAAATGAGAACAGGCAGCTCTGAGAAGAACTTGTTCGATTCGGCACCACTGCTGTTTTGCCCGCTGACCTGGACTTTTGCAAGCCCAAGTTCATCCTTCCTCTTCAAAGGCCTGGCTCTGAGCTGATCACACATTTTCCTTGATGACAAATTAATCAAACTTGATTTCTTGGATGAGATGGATACAAAAGAACTACAACTCCCCAAGGCCCGAAAGTCAATACAGCCCTTCTGGCTCTGATTAGAGTAACAAAAGGATATCTGAGAGGCATCTTCCTCCCGCTTGCGGCTGTGGGACGAGCTGAAAGCCAGCCGAGCTTGTAAAGGAGAAAGGCCTTATTAAAACACATTTCAGCTGCGACCCAGTGAACGGCGAGCCCCCCTGACAGAGAAAATGACTTCTTAGTAGATGCTCACCTTTACTCAAGAGCAAAGTTTCCGCTTAAAAAGACCAAGAGGAAGTAGTATATTATGAATCTGAAATGTTTATAGATCTCCCCTTTTATGTTTCTGCTGTGAAGATGAGGTTAAAAAAGAAAGAAAGAAATCCGTCTGTGATATCTGGCAAATGTTAGATATAGCCCTGAGTTTGGATAAGGAAATTGACTTCTACCTGGTTAGAAAGGAAATTCCCCAAGTCCGGGGGATTTATGTACCTGTGAAAGCAGGCCTAAGACAAGGTAAAGGAATGGGCTTCAAAATGCAATTGCTGTGGGTCTGCTCTGACAACCCACTCAAGGGAGAGAGTGAGAGAAGCATTCTGCTAAATCGGGGAGCACAGGATTTCAACGCAAACCCCTCTTAGCAGCTTTGTCATCCGCCTGTTCTGTGGGGCATCCAAGGACACTGCTTGCATCCTTCTTGTGATTGCTCTGCCTTCTAAATTTAGAAGAATTGCTGTTGCACAATATATGGTCCCCTGACTGTCCTGGGCCAGTTTTACGCTTTCCCCAAAATACCTTCACAAAATAAAGGGTTCATACCTCGAGATCACAATTTTGAAAAGAGGTCTGGGAAGGTTTTTTCCCTCCTCCCCTGTAGTAATGGAGGCAACACATACACATCTACACACTGTTGGTTCCCCTTCTATAAGTTTGTAGGGTCTGCTGGCCCACAGCCCCAGTGTCGACTGATGGTTGCTACATGTGGGCAGAGTGAAGTGGGGTCATGTGGGACCATCTCTCATGACACTGGGTTTGAAGATCCCTCCTCCAAGTATCTTTCTGATCCTGACAGGTTGTTTTCAAAATGTCTGTAGCATTCATTCCAGGACCCTTAATCACTCAAAGCTGTCTTTGAGATTCCAGCAATGAGCAAATTGTACAGAGGTTCTGCCTGCCCCTGTGAGGCAGCTCCAGCGCCACCCTCACCTCTGCCCTCTGACATGTGGGCTCCCAGCTGCAGCAGCCAAACTCTCATGTCTCTAGCCCTGCACCCCAATCACGTCCTGCTCACCTCTTCCTGGTGCTCTGAGGGGGAGCCCAGGTCCCCTTGCCCGTCAAGCCTGTTCTGATCTCTCCAGCTTGAGTGGAGCCCTCCTCTCTCCGAATCTAGGAGATACCTGAATTTCTTTGACTCCCCACCCCTCTATGGCCCGTGGCTCATTCTGGGGTGTGTGTGTATGAGTGTGTGTGTGTCACTTGCCAGGCTGGCACTAACTTGGCATTTTCACATCGCACCTCACCCCCAGTGCTAAACACTGAGGCTCTGCTCTTGGTTGAATGGAGGAGCCACTTTATCAAAAGGCCCATCAGACATCCCATCTTGAGAAACCCATGTACCGTTCCTAGGGGATCGCTTTTGTGGCTGGAGAGAGCACTCTGTTTGGATTGAGACCATTTCCCATCTCCCTACACCCCAGCCTGCCGGTTTTGTGACTCTGAATGAGCTGCCTGACTTCTGAGCCTCCTTTGCTCATCTGGGTAACAGGAAAGATGAATGCCCCTATCACTGGGTGGGAGGAGTCAATGAAAAAATTATGCATAAAGGCTCGTGACAAACTGTTAAGCGCTCTTCTTGTGTAGGTTTTGATGTTAATGTCTCATGATATTTGCAGTGTTTTGGTCAAGTTACTCTGGGTTTTTTTGTTTTGGTTTGGTTTTTTTGTTTTTTTAAGGTATTTGGCCAGTTTTTTTTTTTTTTTTTTAATCACACTCTGAAGTAGAGTCCAAAAACCTTTTGTTTTATGAAAAAAAATTTTTTCCTTTAGGATAAAACTAATGCATGCTCATTTTTAACAAATGTGAACAATAATGATGGTAGCTGGCCGCATCCCCGGTCACCTTTTTTATTCCTAAATGATTAGTAGGAAATAACAGTGTTTATGAATATCTGAAGATAACGCAAGAAAACTGGGCCAAAGTTGGGGCAAGGGGAGAAGGCAAAGAGCTGTACAGAAAGTAAGGGACACTGTATTGGAAAAAGGAGGCAGCCAAGCAACGCGATTAGCCTGGCGGAGCGTCGCCGCCTGCCCACAGGTGGTGCGAGTAACGAGTGATTAATGAGCAGCACGTGTCTCATCCGCGTGTTTGACTACGTTGACCGTTACGCTCCGTCAGCATGGTTCTGCATTCTTGACTCTGCTCGGGAGGTGGCGGTTTGAAGGCAGAGAGAACCCTGGGGGACTCCCTTGGACCTTAAAGAGTTTAGACCGCTTCCTCCCACCCACCCCCAAGAAGAAACGAACTCGACCCTCACCCGAATCGACAAATTTGCATCGTCTTCCCACCAAGAGGCAGAAATGGTTGCCCCTGAAGAAACTTCAGTGGAGGTTCGTGGTTTTACGTCTCATTCTTTTGCTCGTCAGTGTTGTGTGCCGTCTTCCCGAACGGCTTATGCCTCTTGGGTTCATGTCGCTGAATTCTAGTCCGGGGCCAGCGTTGTTGCTATTCACAGTTTCTTCTGGACGGTGGGCTGGAGCTGGAGAAGGTGCCGGCTTCTGAGAGTGGGAAAATGGGACTTACTGCCATCTTCTCGGGATTTGGGTTTCCTCAGTGGCTGTTGCGAGTGTTTGCCCACGCGGAGCCCTTAGACAAGGCAGCCCTAGAATGTCTTAGATGAGTCGGCCAAAGGGAAAGTGGTGTGAGTGCTTTGTGGGGACTGTGGGGACCTCGGGGCCCAGAGAGCGGAGTAGGCACTCTCTGCTCGTGGAAAGGCATCCTTGACGCCTAGTTGTAACATGGGCCAAGTTGCCTCAGTCATGTCTGACTCTTTGCAACCCTATGGACCGTAATCCCCCAAGCTCCTCTGTCCATGGGATTCTCCAGGCAAGAATACTGGAGTGGGGTGCCCTGCCCTCCTCCAGGGATAGTTATAACATATGCTTGTTCTAATGAATATCTGTTGCCATTTCTCTTGTTCATTTCATTTTATGTGTTTCGGGTTTTAAGAAATTTTAAATCTCATGTTGCAGACGAAAAATAACTAATGAGTTCCTAGATTGAGCTGTTGGGGGACAGAATGTTTTCACCTGGGACCAAACGCTGGTTTTTAAAAGCAATTTGCAGGGGCTTCTCTGGTAGCCCAGTGGTTAAGACTTCACATTTCTAATGCAGGAGGTGCTGGGTTCGATCTCTGGTCAGGGAAGGAAGGTCCCATATGTGGCAAGGTGTGACCAAAAAAACCCAAAAAAACAAAAAAACCAGCTTGTGTTCAAAGTCTATTACAGTGATCCACTTCTTACCTCCAGTTCTTAGAGATACTTTCTTCACTGCATGGGTTCAAAAGTATCTGTTTTTTAAAGCTGTAGCAATTTTGAGGTTAATGTGTAGCAGAATAGGAAATAAAGCACTCAGCTCATCAGATTATTTCTAAGTCACTACCTATGTGTAGCCTGTCAGCTCAACCCTGATAAAATAACCAATGTGGTTTCCTGCGATCCTTGCCGGCCTCCTCCCAGTTAACTAGATGGAGTCCTCCAGAAACAATTAAGACCAGCTGTGCTTTGGGGACTCTAGTAAGGGTTTGATGTAGAGAGATTCCACGGTGGTGCATAGTGAGCTCGGAGAAGAGTCCTCTCTCTCCGTCGGCTAGGTGGTGATGTATTGTTTCCTGAGCACAATAGGACTCAAATGAGTCTGGAGACCCTCTCCAAGGGCTGCCATTAGAGATTTCCAATATCTGGTACAAGTTAGGTCCTCTAGAAGCTGGCAGTTACATAATCCCACCTCTGTGGGCACAAGTGCAATGTCACTTTTTTTTTTGAAACTTTTTCAGCTCTGTGCCAGATACTGTAGGTGTGGACTTCCTTGGAAGATACATCTTCATTTACTTTTGTAGATGAATGGGCTTTCTAAATGTGTGCTGGTCAGCCTTTGATGATTCAAGAGCAGCCTGTGAAGCAGTCACTGACCTGAATCAGGGTCCTATGTAGTGACACTTATTTCATAGCTGGGGTCCTGAAGCTTAGAGGGGAAGGGTCCCCTGCCCGGGGTCACAGAGCTGCTGAGCCTCAGAGCAGAATCTGTACTGTATTCCCCATATTCCACATCCCGTTTCCTTTTCCCTAGGCAATTTTAATTTTGCAGTTGTTTAAATAACACATTCCTCTTCTCTACTCTGCCTTTGTTTTCTGAATTCTGTTTATTCCAAGTCTGAAATTTTCACTGAGAAAAAGCTTCACGAATTAAGCAAAATGCCAAATTAACTTCAGTGCCTTAAAATATTAGGAGTACCAAAAAAAAAAAAAAAAATGAGGAGTGCAAGGCAAGAGGACCACCATAAGCCCCACTGCATGAGGACTACTTCATTTCAAATGACAGGAAGATGAGCTCAGACTGTCTTTAAAAAAAAATATGAATAATGTTACTGGAAAATTGTGAAGAAATGGCTTCAGGCAGAGTTTGATCCAGAAGACCTATTATCTTGGTTCTTATTTTTCTTTTGTCTTCGTTCTTCAGGATTAAACCTGCATCCTCCAGTTTTAAGTCCAGAAATACAGATTTTTCCCTTACTTTCTCTCTCTGGCATCCCACTAAGTCCAAAGGTTGTGTACCATTGACTCTAACTGGTTCTCATTCTTATTCCTGAGTTAGTTATTGTGGACAGCAACAGGCTTAACACACCCATCCCTAATGTAGGAGTGAAGTCATGGTGGTGGCTTCCCAGACAAGGTATTGACAAGGGTGTTGATACTGGGTAACAAATACCACTGCAGCCTCAGGTCCCAGTAGCTAGATGATGTAAGGCAAGTTACCTAAATGCAAAGCTTTCCTTTTTTCAGCTGCAGAGAAGATGATAAGGGCATTGCTCTGATTTTGTGAAGTGTTCTTGACTGTATCAGGTTCAGTAAATTTTACCAATTAGCATAAACTTAGATGCCAAGGGTCTGCGACTGGGTGATGTAGTGGCTCCCAGTTGCAATAAGAATAAACTCTTGACTCCTTGATTAACCCACGGGGAGCGAAGTCTCCAGCTCTTTGTGGATACCCTCCTGTTTCCTTTTCCCACTCCCATTGCCCCTCCCTGGAAGTGAGTGACCACCCAGGGGCCCTGGCAGCACTCTCCTCCTCCCTCCCCTCCCCCTGTTTTCTCTTTAGAGCCACACACCTTTCCCCATAGAGCCCACAGCTAGTCTGTGGAAGATTGCCTGTTTGTCTGTCCCGCCCATTAGACTTGGTAAGGATGAGACTCTGATTGTCACTTGAAAAGAGCCGCTGGCTTGTCAGCAGTATTCAAAGGATCTTTGGAGTGTAAAACAACCAGGGCTGAACACTAGGCCAGTCCATGGAGCATCTCCTAGGTGAAGGCCTGGTTGGTTCCGCAGATCTGGTTCCCCAGTGGAGGAGGGGGCTTGGCTCTGGCCTATAGTTGCAGTCCTCATCCCTGGTTAAGTCTAGGCCACTTGCCTTGCATGGCCTCCGACAGATGCCCAGGGAGAGTGTGCCAGGCATGGAATGGACCAAACCCACCATTGGAAAAAAGCCCCTGGGGCCCAGCTGATAGCCTGGGAGCAGTTGGCTTTGCCACCTGCATAGACTCTTAACAGTCCGTGTCCAGGTTTTTAGGTAAGGTTGTTCTGTAGTAAATTCTTGTTTTGAAATGATGAGCTGCTGCTTGATTCAAAAAGCAGATTTTAATACACAAAAGAACTTTCCTGAAAGTCAAGATTTACTTTCTGTGTTAAGGCTTAAGAGCTGCTCAAAGTAAAAATGTCCCTGACTTTATGTTAAGGGAAATTGGGAGGAGAATCAAAAATGGCAAAGAAACACAAATTTGGAAATAACTGGATGGGCGATGAGACATCCTCTACTGGCTGCCCTCTCCCCGTTCTCAAGGGTACTGTTCTCAAGCCTCCTGTACGTATCTTTCCATGCAGGTAGCAGTTTGCAGGGAGGGTCTTGCCAATGGTAAAGTATGGAATATAATTCTTTCTAGTCAGGTTGGGTTTGACTACTCACAGGCTAGAAATACTTCCTTGCTTGAAGTGCTGGAGGTGAACTGAAGGATTAGACCCCAGCTGCAAATGTGCGCCTTATGTCTGAGAAATGAATCTGGGCAACTGTGCTCATCAGCTCCACTTGCAAGCCCACTTCCCTCTCTTTATGCTGCCAAATTTCCTCTTGTGGAGCTGGTCTCTCTCTTATTGGAGTATTTCCCATGTGTTTGCTAAAGAGACATCACCACCAAGACATCTGCAGAGTCTCTAGGCTTTGAAGTACCCACAGGAAGCTCGGCAAAGAGAAATCCAGAGTTCCTTTGAGTCTCCCGGGTGGGTGGACATACTGGTTGTTGGTTTGGTTTGAGAGCAGCTGGGAGTGAAGCCCAAATCCAGGGTGCTGGCACCACCGGAAATTAAAGTGTCTTCCCTCTTCTTCTACCTGAGACAGGAGCTTTAAATTTTTTTTTATTAATATTCAAAGGAATGAAAAATAAAAGCACACATTAAAAAGTGTTTCGTTTCCTCTTGTTCAAATGAAATTTCAAATCCATGTGTGTTTTTAAAGTGTGTGTTTCTGGATTCATAACCATTCAAATGTAGGTAGCATGTAAGAATTGACAAAGGACATTTGTATACATTAGTTCAAGTTACCTTTGTAACAAATCAACATCATTAGTGTATTACCATTATTTTGCTAATGAGAGAAAGATGGAAAGACTTGCCCAGCATTGCTTAGCCAGTGTGAGTGGCATCCTGCAGCCCTTTTGATGCCAGAGGGAGTGCTGTCTAACCAAGGACCTGAACGTGAAGTCGCTCAGTCGTGTCCTACTTTTTGCGACCCCATGGACTGTAGCCTACCAGTCTCCTCTGTCCATGGGATTTTCCAGGCAATAGTACTGGAGTGGATTGCCATTTCCTTCTCCAAGGGATCTTCCCAACCCAAGGATTGAACCTGGGTCTCCCGCATAGTAGACAGACGCTTTGCTGTTTAAGCCACCAGGGAAGTCCATCTAACTGAGAGTCTCTTCCAATTACTGGGGGAAAATGGTCTGATATTGAGCTGTTTTCCCCTCCACATCACCCTCAAATTGTAGGGTAATCTCTTTCCTTGGGAGTGGAGGTTGGTCTTCATGGCTCCCCTAGATAAATTAAAGAAATTATATAATTATCATAATATGATTAATAATGTTTATCGAATTCTGTGCTGGAATCTGTTGTAAATTACATCTGTGAATGTCGGTAAGCCTCACAGAAACCTTCCTTATCCAGTGAGGTGAGGTGACCAGCCTGCCTGAGGTCAGTTGGCTAGAGATGGTGAGCCAGAATTCAAATGTAGGCGATCCAACAGCAGGCTCCTTCTCTTAACCCCTCTCTTTGTATAACCTGTACTGAACACCTACTAACGCCAGGCCCTTTGTTTGCACTATCTCACTGACTCATCATCACCAGCCCCATTTTATAGATAATGAAATAGAGGTTCAGTGCTTTAGTCCTAAGACTTAGGAAGAATTGGAGTCAAGATCCAGCTGTAGAACCAGATCTCAGAGTCTCTGCTTCATTCCATGCCCCCAAAATGCCACTGATGCTTTCATTGCACAAAACAGCTGAAGAGCACCTTGGAGGGTAGACTCCAGAGGCTGGGCTACCCAGCACAAGAGGGTGTCCACTTAGAGCCTGCCCCGAGCAGTGTGTCATTGAGGCGTTAGGGATGCTGACACCCAGGGAGGCTAAGTCATTTACTCAAAGACACATCCACAAGCGAGGGCCGGCACCAGGATCTGAATAAAAAGTTTGTACTGAAGGCCCTGGTCTAGGCAGTGGTGACTTGAACAACTTTGAACTTCAGAGAGTTCAGGATCCCGGTTTCCATTTCTGCCCCATCTCTGTTACCCCTGAACCTTCAATCTCCCTCCATTTCTCCCTTCTCCTCCAGAAATGTAGAGAAACTACCACCTACTTCTCAGGAATTTTGCGAAGATTAATAGGATCATTTCAGAATAGTTCTTGGAGTGGCATATATGAAAGGTGCCATCCAGAAGAAGAAAGTAAAATAACAATAATAATTATTCTGTTTCAGTGTATTTAGGGAAATCTCCATGGGGCAATTAAGAGAATACTGGCTTGTACTTGTGGAAAATTCACAAGTTAGTAAAATGCCCATGTCCCTGTGAGGCCGCTGGGTGGATGGTGGAATGGACAAGGCCATGGTACCAGATCTAAACCACCCAAGCTTCTGTACAAAAATAACTTGCCTGCCCATCTCAGGCCCACAGAGATGGTGCTTTGCCTGACCGCAGCCTGGTTAATGCAGAGTGCTCACCCAGCTTTTTCCAAAAAACTACATTCCCTGGTCATCCACAAAAGAGAACTTACTTTTGGAAGCTTCAGTGTCAGTCCTCTAATTAATTCCTACCCATTTACCACAGGGACAGCTTGGGGCCTCCATGCACTTCTCCCCATCTGCTGGTAGAAACTGTGTTTGTATTTAGTGGTGAGCCTGGCAGATAATGAGGTTTTGATGCCACAGAGCTATTGAGGTGAGTTTATTCTGGGCTCTAAGGAGCCCTTGGCTGGTAACATCTGGTCTGTTCAGATGTCACCCTCTCTCCATTCCGAGGGCCTGGGTTTGGTGGGTAAGATGTTCTCATTTATGATCGGCTTGCCTTTGATCTTTGAGACTGGCTCTCTCACTTAAACACCTGGCCATGCTTAGGCTCTGCACTGGTCCGCACTCCTGCACAGTGTTCCTTTCCTCCTGATGCACAGATGGCCACCACACTGTGCAGCCGCAGCCTGCTCAGCATGCCGCAGCAGAGATCTTTTCTAACTGATCAGACAGGATAACCTCTTAGGCAAACACTTGGGTACTTTCCCATCTCTTACAACTTCATTTTCTACTCCATAGCACCCCCCACCAACTCCTCTTCACCTAAAGTGAGCAGAGGCTGGACCCTTGGAGTAGAGCTTCTCTTATCATCTGGGCATCTGATCATAATAGTGATTCTGATCCATGAACCAGGGGTGGGCCTCAGATTCTGATTTTTGATGGGCTCCCAGATGATGTGTTTGGTCCATGAACCACATGTTGAACAGCAAAGTCTTGCAACACTTCTGGAATATTCTCCACTCTGGCCTCCCCTAGTCATGTTCCTATCTCTTCTCTTTTCTCATTACAAAACTTAACTCCCTTATGTTCTGTTCCCATAGAAACACCTTCCTGCCCCCTTATGAATATTTCATACTCAAGTGATAATAGCTGGTAGATAAACAGAGTGTAGAATCAAAAGTCTGTATCTTAGAGAGCAGGGTGTAGATCTATGCTGTAATGAGTCTATGAGAATCACATTTCCAATTGGTGAGTCATTATTGTCTTTAATATATCCTGACAGTACTCTGTCTCAATCAGTTCAGTCGCTCAGTCGTGTCCAACTCTTTGCAACCCCATGGACCACAGCACACCAGACTTCCCTGTCCATCATCAACTCCCAGAGCTTGTTCAAACTCATGTCCATTGAGTTGATGATGCCATCCAACCATATCATCCTCTGTTGTCCCCTTCTCCTCCTGCCTTCAGTCTTTCCCAGCATGAGAGTATTTTCCAATGAGTCTGTTCTTCACATCGGGTGGCCAAAGTATCGGAGTTTCAGCATCAGTCCTTCCAATGAATATTCAGGACTGATTTCCTTCAGGTTTGACTGGTGTGATCTCCTTGCGGTCCAAGGGACTCTCAAGAGTCTTCTTCAACACTACAGTTCAAAAGCATCAATTCTTTGGCTTTCAGCTTTCTTTATGATCCAACTCTCACATCCATACATGACTACTGGAAAAACCACAGCTTTGACTAGATGGACCTTTGTTGGCAAAGTAATGTCTCTGCTTTTTAATATGCTGTCTGGGTTGGTCATAGGTTTTCTTCCAAGGAGCAAGCGTCTTTTAATTTCATGGCTGCGGTCACCATCTGCAGTGATTTTGGAGCCCAAAAAAGAAAGTTTGTCACTGTTTCCATTGTTTCCCCATCTGCTTGACATGAAGTGATGGGTCTGGATGCCATGATCTTAATTTGAAGAAGTTTTAAAGAAGTCACTTTATTGGCAGTTTAAAATTATAAATCTGAAAACATAATTAAAACATTGTCATTACAACTGGATTTAGGCTTTCCTTTTCTTAAATAGGCATGTTAAAATGTCCATGCTCATGTCATTCTGCTGCTGCTGCTTCTGCTAAGTCGCTTCAGTTGTGTCCGACTCTGTGCGACTCCATAGACGGCAGCCCACCAGGCTCCGCCATCCCTGGGACTCTCCAGGCAAGAACACTGGAGTGGGTTGCCATTTCCTTCCCCAGTGCATGAAAGTGAAAAGTGAAAGTGAAGTCGCTCAGTCGTGTCCAACTCTTAGCGACCCCATGGACTGCAGCCTACCAGGCTCCTCCATCCATGGGACTTTCCAGGCAAGAGTACTGGAGTGGGGTGCCATTCCCTTCTAAATGAGCATAAACACTTGAAATCTAGCTGAAACAGTGGCTCTCTTAAGGAAGGAAGCTCCTTTATATCATGTTTAAATGGCTTCTTAGGATTCTTACATTGATATATCATAATTGACAGACATGGAGCTGAAAATTCAGGTCACCTATATACCTTGGTTCCATGGTTTTCCCCACATTCTTAAACTTTGGCTTTCCACGTGTATAATATGCATAGTTATCATTATTATTTATTACAATTATTAAATATGGGGCTCTGTAAACTCTGCCTCTGTCCCTAGGACAGCCCTAGAAAACTGCCTAATGACTGATGGTCATGGATACCCATCATTGAAAACCAACCAGCCTTTATCACTGGACAGGCCCTAGAGGCCATGCTGTGCACACATATCCCTTTACTTTCTGGATTGCAGGTTGGCCCACAATGGATGAGGAGGGTACCTGGGAGGGGCTGGTTCAGCCAGGATAGTGAGAGTGTTTGGTCTCTGGGGTTTGAAGGCACTGCGCCTGACTATCTGGTATGAAAGGATTTCCGTTTCTAACTAGTCTGTCCCTACTTGGCCAGTGAGAATCCTGAGAATGAAATGAGGCAAGTTGTCTAAGGTTGCACAGCCAGTGAGTGGTGGCCCAGGGATGTCTCACTCTGGAGCCCATGGCCTTACCCACTGAACAGCCCTCCCCAACAGGACATGAAATAAGGCATGTGAAAGTGTTTGCTGCAGTCTCTGGCATGTGGTCGGTGGGTACTCAGTAAATCTTAGTGTTCCTTGCCCTTTGTCTACGCTTGGTTCCTGCCTGGATTGCCATGGAATCCAGTGCTGTTCTCGTATTTGGGGCTGGGAGGGTGGACGCAGCTGCCACCTTTGACCTCTGCGTTACCCAGCAGAGCCTGGCTGGTGCTGTGACTCATGGTTTCCAGCTCTCCTGGCTGCACCACTGTGCACAGGAGTTTTCTAGTTACAGGTTGGTGAAGTATTCCAGGGCAGGATGTTTACATCCCCTGGAGGAATGGGCACAGAATCAAGCCAGCCCTTGCTTGGCAACCCCTGGCTGTTCTTTCCAGCCTAAGGCGCCCTGCCAAGCCTTCTCAGGAGAGGCAAACATAACAAGTGCTGATGTGCTTCCATTTTATATAGAACATAATAAAAGTTTTCAGGATGATTTATTGTCCTAAACAAGAAGATACAATGGGCGCCATCCATTATTCAGCATGCTAATGATAACCTTACTCTGTTGTCGAGGATGATCTGAGGTGGTGTTCAACGGAAGTACAAAGGATACACAGGGAACACACACACACAGTTCAGTGACATTTCACGCCGTGACACTTGGAAAATTAATTGTGGAACAAGAGGATTTAAAACCAAAGGGAAGGGTATTTTTCCACGTTTGCAACTTTCTGAACATCATTAAAATTAAAAGGATTTTTAAAATTTTAGGTGATTGACTTGGGAATGTCCCCCACACAAAGTGAGCATTGAGAACTCATTGAATGCTTTCTTGTGATGTTGGTTTTTTGCTCTTTTGTGATTTTTAGAAAGTATATTTCTTCCAACTGACGTTATTCAAGCCATATGGAGAAGAGGGCCAGAACTGTATCATTTCTCGAGATGCTTGTTCATGGCCGAGTTAACACCTATGCGTGGGGGGTGAGGATGGTGGCCTGGCATACCGCTGTTCCCTTTACAGGGGACAGAAACTGAGCGCTTTTCCCCTGAGAATTACAGTTAACTGGAAAATAGAAAACTTTGTTTTGGCTCCAACTTTGTTTTGATAGATGGGCAGAATCTTCCATTTGTCCTCTGATGTATGAGGACTTTTTTTCCCAAGAGGAGAAGGTGATCAAAGTTATCTCCCATGGTGCTCAGTGATGCTATGTATGTTTCACTGGATATCAATAAAAATTAAATCAGTATGGATAGCTTATTTAGATGAGCACCATAACTCAAGTATTGATATCACCAGAGATAAGTTCATTTCTGGAATGTCCTCTTTATTTGAAGCTTTCTCACTAGTTTGTGGACCAGAAGCGTCTTCTAATAGAGAGGAGAGCCTGGAGAGAATTGAGAGCTAAGCTTAGGATGCCTTTTTCTGTCTTTCAGGGGACTATTTATTAAAGAAATTTGAAAAATAAACAAAAACAAACACTTCTGCTGATTCCCTTAAATGGTTTTTTGGCTATTAAAATGAAAGCATCTCTAAAAAATCTTAATGCCCTCAGCAATTCTCCAAAAATTTCCTCCATCGTGATTTTTAGATTTATGAGTAATAACAGAAGGCAGCATTTTTCAGTTCTGAATCATAGCAGAACAAGCTGTGTTTGGGAGCAGTCAGGACTTGGTCTTCAGAGTAGGTTGGCTGGGTGACCTAGACAAGATGGTTAACCTTAGCTGGGTTATAATTCCGCTGTAAGATGTGAAAGACTGTTGGTCATTTTAAGATAGAAATAAAGAAACATAGGTAAAGTAGTTAGTACAGTATCTAGGACAAAGGAATCCTTCAAGAAATATTGCCCTTCCATCTCCCTCTGCATTCCTCCAGCCCTGCCAGATTGCTTAAATATATGTCAAAAGTTTAAAAAAAAATGCACAGCTTAATGAAACTTCTGCAAATATTTCATAGTCATATGCTTAGTATTAACAAAAGAAAGTCTATTTTTATTTGTTCACCCCTTTAATAAATGTTGATTGAGTGCCTATAGTGTGTAGGTGCCAGGAACCGTTATCTTCTGCTCAGAAGCTGGTGCAACCCAGCTATGCAAGCACTCAAGTCAAATTTTAAAGGTTTCTCCAGGAGGTAAAAATGGCTCAGGGTGATGCTACTAAAACCAACTGGTTATGAAGTTGAACCACTGGGTCTCATTCTAGAGTTTTCCAAAAGATAGCTCTAAAACTATGTTCTTCTTTATTAAGGGATTTCTGAAATTCTTTAGGCTTCTCTCCACCACTGCCTACTTGTAATATCATGTTTAGGATTATTCTGAAGGATTCTGAGACTTTCCACAACTATGTCTATTTCAAGTCTGTTCTCGGAAGATGGAACTCTACAGAAGGCAGTTCACATGATTTTTTAGTCCGAATCTATAAATAATTGGTATATCCATTTTAGCCCCCCAAACTCCCATCTGGTTCTCTGTTCACACGAGGCACTAGGCCGAAAACTTGGAAGAGTAATAATATCTCAAGATGCATAAATATCATAGGATAATTGCAATGATAGTAGATGCTCCTTGCCTCTGATTTTTTTGAGGACTGGAGCTTGGGCTTTCCCAAGGTAATTAACTCAAGATCAGCAAGCTGGACCGGAGGGGAACATCACTCGGAGGAAGGCAGTTATTTCATCTTCCCTGTTCACTTGTCCTGCATGCCTGCAGGCATCCAGTCTCCTGATTCAGAATCAAGAAGGCTTGACCTGGTCCTTGCTCCTATGCAGACTTTTTCTAATTCCTGACTGTTAGAGAGGCAGAAGAACACAGCTTGTTTGGGGGATCCCAGATGGAGTTTGCAGGATGGATATTAGAAAAAGCATCTCTTGTGACTGGTAAACTGAGAAATTTAAATTGGAACAGCAATGAAAAAAACCATACATGTTGGGAGGTGGGGTGGGGGTGAGGCAACCCATGAAGTCACTTTTGCATCTGTAAACAGTCATTTTTTAGAGTGATCTGCACTTTAAGAATTCCTAATGGGTACAGTCAGTTCAGAGTCTAAGCTCAATGTGTTGGAGTCTCTGATCATGTTCTGATTAAGGGGGGGTGGGAGGGGGAAACAATAACAGACAAACACACACTCAAAAGATGGGGAAAATGTGAGCACCAGGCGTGTCCCTGCTGATCTGGGGATGGCAGTTGAGAGAAAAACGTTTCAAGTGCAGGGACAGAAGCAAGAATAGCCCCCCAACAGGAGAGGGAAGGAGGGTCAGCAAAGGTAAGTTTATGAACCAAACAGAGATGGGGGAGCGGAGGGGCTGAACGAATCGGGAGCAGAAACCCAGGAAACCAAACCTGCCATGATTTATTGAAGATATTTAATTTGAAATTGTGATCCCTACAATTACTGAAAATGGAGCAGCTAGAAAGGAAAGCAGTTTCATTGTGACAGGGCAGGAAGAACCCGAGATGTATTTGACATTTGAATTCCTTTTTATAAAACTGCCTTTGTTCCAAAGTGCTCCTTTTGGATCTGGTGAGATGTGTATTAATTTTGCTTCCTTCATCATGAATCACTGTGTGCGATGGAAGACCACCTGGCACCAGCAGGTCAGACTTGTCCTCTGCATCCTACAGGAGTGATGAGAAAGTACGTGAGGCAGCCTGGGAGGGGGATGGGGTGTGACCAAGGAATTCCTGGAAGGTGAGAGTTGGAGGTGGATCGCTCTGTTAGGTCTTGGACTTTTTGTCATGAAAGAGGGTAGGGCATTACTTTAGTAAAACCCGCTTTCCCATCCTGTAAGCTCATTTCATTTACCCCAAACTTCCCCCCGCCACCCCCCGGCCCCAGTAAAAACCAGCCTGGAATTGAAACCATCTTTTCCCTGAAGTGCCCTCCTGACGGTGACCAGCAGTGGCAGTCAGAACTAGCAAGTTCTGATGAAGTCGTTTAACTCAGGCCCATTCACGATGTACATTCTCTCTGTGGGTGGAAAGAAACCTGGAGAAGAGAAAGGAAACACGGCTTAAAGCCTCCAGAAATTGGCAGACAAACTTCCGGAAGGAGGCTCCTCCAAGGAATCTTCTTCTTGAATTAAACCTGGATCTGAAGTACATTTGTTAATGATCAGGCTTAAAAGTGGGGTTGGGTTTCCTTGTATCTTGCTGATACGGGTCCAAACATTTTGGGGGGGCGGGGGCGGTTTAAGATGAGAAGGAAGAAATAAGGCACCATGAGAACAGAGCTGAAAATTCCAGGCCACAGCTCACTAACTTAGACTAGTCTATTCTGATTGCCTTCCCCAATACATATTGGCTCGCTGCTTCCTAAATATTGTATTATGCAGTAATAGTCACTGCATGAGAACAGAAATGAGTTTAAAAAATATTTGTCTCTGAGGCTTGTGTGGCTGTTCATGTATTCTCTCAGTGTTCAGCCATTAACAGACTACACCGAAACAGCTTTTTATTTTACATTTTTGAGACATATACTTGGTGTGGTTAATGAAAGGTGATTTTTAACCCCATATCTATCTTTAAAATACTGAAGAGGCAGTCCAGAGTTTTTCCATCCATAAATGGTGGTCATAAACTACCATAAGATGGCACTGTAACATAAATTATGGGAAGAGTCAACTATATGGTATAAGGACTGAAAGAATGAAAAGTCGAGCACCAAATTTGCAGGTGAGCAGACGGGAATTATTCCCAAAGAGCTGCATTAACTAGGAGACTAAAAGCAAGTTATACTTACATTGGATTTTAATCAGGGACATGCTATCCAGGAATTCAGTGCAGAAATGCAGACAAGCCCTTTTATATTTTCAGAGAAAGTGAATTCCCAATTTAACCTGAAAGAAAGGATTTCGAAAAATACTAAGAGAAATCAGTCTGCCACCGCAGGTACAAAAAAATGGCAAAGTATTTTTCACTCTTGATTCTGTCTCAGGAATATAATAACTAAGGTCAGAATGAAAAGCTTGTTGAACTATTTTCCCATTCTTCTGACTTCCCTGTCATCCCAGGAAGGGGAGAGAGACAATGTTAGTGAAGTGGCCAACCCCACAGGGCCTGGCTGTAGAGTGTGACTGTCGGTGCCAGCGCATTTATCCTCTTGGTTTTTTGTTTTTTTTTTTTTTAAGCAAAGCAAGCATTGCCTTTTACAGATGGGCACTGGGGAATAAAAGTATTTTGGGATATTGATGCAGCAGGCATCGTTGGTTGTGGGTTTTTTTTTTTTTTCTTTTTTGGCCATGCTCTGTTTGAGAAGGACTCAGTCAGTGCTGCCTCTGCCAAAGTGGCCCTTGTTTAGTAGCAATCCCTTAGGGATTATAGAGGAAAGAGGGATGGAGAATGTCATCCAGATTCCTTTGTAGGGGCTCTGTAGCTTCAGGTGTAGTTGAAAACAGCAGTCCCACCAGTGTGTTCTCTGGCTTATAGAAAAGCTCTTT
>NW_011495035.1:2682346-2687835 GCF_000754665.1 Bison bison bison | reverse complement strand
TTAAAAAAAAAAATCCATTTCTTAGAGATCTCAGGCTATTGTGATACCAAGTGAGTACTCTCTTTGGCTTGGCATAAGAACAGGTACATATTCCTCTCTGCTTAGCAAGCAGGTATCTAGGCTTCGTTCGATATGGTACACTCAGGGGTGAGGTATCAAATGCTGCTGGAACCACGAGATGGTTTTCGGAAGCGCTTAGCATCCCTGCAAACAGCGGACTACATTTGGCTGAGAGGAGATCATTGGGGAGCCTGGCTTTATATGGAACATTAGGCTCTTTTTCTTAATGATTTCCCCCCCACCCCCCCCAGTACAGGAAAATAGGGGGAACATCAGAGAACTGACAACATTGGTCAAAGATCAATCAGAGGTGCATCATGGGGGATGTTGTAGTCTAGAAAGCCCACGCCTGTTAATGTGGTCTCTGAAGCCCACTGAGCCCAACTGGTTAGCAGATACAAAAACCGACGGCCTTCTCTCCGGTGAGGTAAGCCTCCATTTGGGGGAAGACAGGCTTGGCTGGTCCTTCTGGCAAGTAAGCCAGAAGAGGCAGAACAGACATGGAGTCATGAGCAGTCTCACTCTAGCAAGTAGACGAGGACAGTTGCGACCTCTCACCTCCCTTGTGAAATAGCTGTGGTATTAAACTGTCTGCTTTTTGGGGTATGTAGAACATTAATGGAGGCTTGTCTGGGGATGGAGCGAAGGGAAAATGCATGCCTCCTAATACACTGGTGTCCTCTGTTTCTGTTGGCAAAAATCTGTTGTGAAATCTAATGCCTGCTTTGTTCCTCTGATTACCTGCTTGGTTAAGAATACTGAATTATCCCTCCCAACTCCTGCTAATTGTCTTCATAAATATTATTTTGGAAGTACTGTTTTTGAGACCTCCCCCGCTTTTCTTCCAACAGGATACATTTTTTTTTTCTTGAATGGGCAGAGTTATAGCTTTGTTCATAAGTATGTGAAAGTTGATATTTAAGGATCTCAATCCCTTTCTGAAACCCTTGGTGCCAGAAAACAGAATTGGGGGGATTTTATAAAGGTACTATGGTGCGTGGACCATACATCATGTACCCAGTAACTGGTACATTACTATTTCTGCAGTGAAATGTGTGGATGTTCGGGTTAATGGTCTAAGTGAACTCCATAAAGGCCCTATATCAGGTCAGGTTTTGCCAACATTGAGTTAATTGAAAAAAATGGAACTTAGAGTTTCTGAATTGTGAATAAGGGAATGCAGGTCTGTCTTCATATTATGTAAGTGTCTTTATATTTCAGAAGAAATACAGTGTCAAAGTTATATCCAAAATCTATGGATTATATAAAAAGGTGGACTTTGAGGTTTGGCTTTGAAATGGTCTCTATGCATAATTTCTTACATATCCATTGCTTTCTACTTGTTCCTTCTTCCAGACTAATCAGAACCTCCAGCTATGAGGTTACAAACTCCTGTGTTTAAGGAGACCACAGAGATACTATGAACTGAGTGGGTTGGTATAGACAGCAAGGAATGATGAGGACCAGGGTGCAGGCGAGCCCTGCAGTGTCCGAAGGAAGCGCCACACCAGATAGCTCCTGATGTCTGTTGCCAAGTGGGAGAGGGTCCCAGGCCATGCCCTTTATCAGGATAAATCAGGAAAAAAATGTGCATGAAATACTCTCAATTTTTAAATGTTAACAATTCAGCTTTTCAAACTTTCCATGCAAAACATATCGCTTGCACTGTTTTCACTAGCACTCAAAGTCATTTATATAGCAAAAGGGGAAAAAAACACCACCACCACAAAACTCCATATATATTTCTTATCTTCCTCACCCACCCCAAGTTTTTTCTACCTGCTTTTTAGTGGTTGTTGTCATTTCCACGCTGGCTTTGAGGGCCTCTTACTCACCCTTGACGCCCATGGCCATGTATTTAAATTGTGCATTGGATACAATAACATCACCTCTTTTGCCTAGACCTTGTATTATTCATGTTATCCCACTAATTCGCTACTGAGGGCCTCAGTCCTGGGATGCCTTTATGCTCCCCTATTTTCTCCTTTCCTACACTTGTCCATCTCTCCAAAGAGCCACTCAGATTATGCCTGTGCATATTGTCCTGTCTCCACATTCACATTTTTAAAAATTGTGGTATAATTGACATGTAACAGTATACTAGTTTCAGATGTACAGCATGGTTCAATATACTGAAAAATAATATACTGAATATATTTTTTCAGTATACTGAAAAATAATCACCAGTGTCGAGTTAACATCTGCTACCATACACAGTTACAAAGTTTTTTTCTTATAATTTTTAAGATTTTTCTCTCAACAACTTTTGAATATGCAATACAGCATTATTCACTGTAGTGGCTATGGTATAGGCCTCTCAGATGGCGCTAGTGGTAAAAATCCCATGTGCCAGTATAGGAGACATAAGAGATGTGGGTTCGATCCCTGGATTGGGAAGATTCCCCTGGAGGAGAGCATGGCAACCCACTCCAGTGCTCTTGCCTGGAGAATCATACATTACATCCTCATGACTTATTTATTTTATAACTTGAGATTTATACCTTTTGACTCCCTTTCCCATTTTGCCTAATCCCAGTCCTCTGCCAGAGGCAACCACTGATCTGTTCTCTGTATCTGTTTATTTCTTTTTCCTTTTTGTAATTCCAGGTATAAGTAAGATCAAATGGTACTTGTCTTTTTCTGTTAAACATTTCACTTAACACAATACCCCCAAAGTCCATCATCTGTATTGCTGCAAATGGAAAGAATTCATTTTTTAAGGCTGAATAATATCCCATTTTATATATGTACTACATCTTCTTTATCCATTCATCTATCAGTGACCACTTAGGCTGTTTCCATCTCTTGGCTATTATAAATAAAGCTGCAGTAAACTTGGGGTGCATGTATCTTTTCAAATTAAAGTTTTTATTCTTTGCAGATACATACCCAGAAGTAGAATTGCTGGATCCTTTTGTTTTTCATTTGGAGGAGCATCCATACTGTTTTCCATAGTGGTTGCACCAATATACATTTCCATCAATAGTGTACAGGGGTTCCCTTTCCGCCAGAATCTTGCCAACCCTTGTTATCTCCTGTCTTTTTGATAATAGGAATTCTCTAACAGGTGTGAAGTGACATCTCATTGTGATTTTAACTTGTATTTCCCTGATGATTAGCGACGTTGAGTTCGTTTCATGGACCTGTTAGCCATCTATGTGTCTTCTTTGGAAAAATGTTTCCTTAGATCTTCTGCCCATTTTTTAATTAAATTGTTTGTTATTGAGTTGTATTAGTTCTTTATATATGTTGGATGTTAACCCCTTGACAGATAAATGATTTGTACATATTGTCTCCATTCAGTAGGTTATCTTTTTATTTTGTTGATACTGATAAGTTCTTTTCCTGTGCAAAATCCTCATCCATTTTTAATCTGACCCAACAGAAATAAACCAAACCCCTAAGTAACAAATCCTGTGGATTTTTTCTGATTTTCTTTCTTTTTTTTTTTTTTGAGTTTAAAAAGCCAAACTGTGTAATTTTTTTTTAGTTAACTTTTATTGGAATACAGTTGATTTACAATGCTATGTTTCAGGTGTACAGCAGAGTGAATACATATACATATACATACACACACACACACATATATATATACATACATACACACATTCTTTTTTAGATTCTTTTCCCATATACATCATTACAGACTATTGAGTGGAATTCCCTGTGCTACATAGTAGGTCCTTACTGGTTATTTGTTTTATATATAGTAGTGTATATATGTCAATCCCAGACTCCCAGTTTATCCCTCACCCTCTCCCAGTTTTTCCCTCACCCCACCTTACCCCTTTCTGTCTAAACTAACTTCATTATTTACAACTTTTGAAACGCCCTTCTCCCTGGTGTCTGTGTCACTGCATGCCTTGGGTTTCCTCCCTTTCCTGCATCTTTTCACTCACCATACTCCAGTGTTCTTCCTCCTCGTACTCAGAGCCACTTTGTTCTTCGCTAAAACCTGGATGTGACCTCCATCCCGGCCATTCCACCATCTAGACTTTTAGACTTGGCTTCTCTTCAGATATAAAACCTCAGCTACCAGTTGGGTATTCCACAGGCGATTCAAATTCAACCCTTCCAAAAGAGAACCTCACACATTCCTTTCTAATCAACTCCAGATCTTCTTCCTCATCTCCATTTTCCTGTCCATGAATTAAAACCAGTCATCTGTGACCCAACACACTTAGCATTCCAATAGTCACTGACATGAGTAGGGTCCATCTTCCTCACAGTCCTTTTTCATCCACACTGTGAGTGCCTTTCTTACTCTTATTACTACTATCTGCACTCTTGGGCTCTCACCCCACTAGCCTGTCCTGTGAAATTGGAGATGATAGTTCCTAAAGCCCAGCAACCACCATATAGTTCACCTGATTGTCTAGTGGCTTCTCCAAAAATTAATTCTTATTTCCAAGCTGTTAAGACTATCATGACCAAGATAATCACAATGGCGTGATCACTCACCTAGAGCCAGACATCCTGGAATGTGAAGTCAAGTGGGCCTTAGAAAGCATCACTACCAACAAAGCTAGTGGAGGTGATGGAGTTCCAGTTGAGCTATTTCAAATCCTGAAAGATGATGCTGTGAAAGTGCTGCACTCAATATGCCAGCAAATTTGGAAAACTCAGCAGTGGCCACAGGACTGCAAAAGGTCAGTTTTCATTCCAATCCCAAAGAAAGGCAATGCCAAAGAATGCTCAAACTACCGCACAATTGTACTCATCTCACATGCTAGTAAAGTAATGCTCAAAATTCTCCAAGCCAGGCTTCAGCAATACGTGGACCGTACACTTTCATACGTTCAAGGTGGATTTAGAAAAGGCAGAGGAACCAGAGATCAAATTGCCAACATCCACTGGATCATGGAAAAAGCAAGAGAGTTCCAGAAAAACATCTATTTCTGCTTTATTGACTATGCCAAAGCCTTTGACTGTGTGGATCACAATAAACTGTGGAAAATTCTGAAAGACATGGGAATACCAGACCACCTGACCTGCCTCTTGAGAAACCTATATGCAGGTCAGGAAGCAACAGTTAGAACTAGACATGAAACAACAGACTGGTTCCAAATAGGAAAAGGAGTACGTCAAGGCTGTATATTGTCACCCTGATAATTTAACGTCTATGCAGAGTACATCATGAGAAATGCTGGGCTGGAAGAAGCACAAGCTGGAATCAAGATTGCCGGGAGAAATATCAATAACCTCAGATATGCAGATGACACCACCCTTATGGCAGAAAGTGAAGAGGAACTAAAAAGCCTCTTGATGAAAGTGAAAGAGTACAGGGAAAAAGTTGGCTTAAAGCTCAACATTCAGAAGACGAAGATCATGGCATCTGGTCCCATCACTTAATGGGAAATAGATGGGGAAACAGTGGAAACAGTGTCAGACTTTATTTTTCTGGGCTCCAAAATCACTGCAGATGGTGA
>NW_011495035.1:2681519-2682246 GCF_000754665.1 Bison bison bison | reverse complement strand
GACTGTGAAGAAAGCTGAGTGCCGAAGAATTGATGCTTTTGAACTGTGGTGTTGGAGAAGACTCTTGAGAGTCCCTTGAACTGCAAGGAGATCCAATCAGTCCATCCTAAAGGAGATCAGTCCTGGGTGTTCATTGGAAGGACTGATGCTGAAGCTGAAACTCCAATACTTTGGCCACCTCATGCGAAGAGTTGACTCATTGGAAAAGACTCTGATGCTGGGAGGGATTGGGGGCAGGAGGAGAAGGGGATGACAGAGGATGAGATGGCTGGATGGCATCACTGACTCGATAGACGTGAGTCTGAGTGAACTCCAGGATTTGGTGATGGACAGGGAGGCCTGGCGTGCTGTGATTCATGGGGTCGTGAAGAGTCAGACACGACTGAGTGACTGAACTGAACTGAACCCTAACCCAAATGATTTTCAGTCTGATTGACCACGAGTACCATTAGTACACAGCATACATTTGCTAAACCAGACTATATTTCAAAACTGTCTTATTCCTCTGGAAGGAAATATGCTCTTCCTATCTATACTGAAGGTTTGCTTACTACCCAGAGGCTGAGGTACAGTTGTTACAGTTTGACCAATTCGTGGATGGTGCCACACAATGTAAACTTTTTTTGTAATGTAAATATTTTTACCATCTTCATTTCAACTTCCTTCAACATGTTCTGCCTTGTAGGTACTCCGGGTGATAAAATGGAAGAAGAGGAGTTCATGGCCT
>NW_011495035.1:2681017-2681419 GCF_000754665.1 Bison bison bison | reverse complement strand
GCATCTGGTCCCATCACTTAATGGGAAATAGATGGGGAAACAGTGGAAACAGTGTCAGACTTTATTTTTCTGGGCTCCAAAATCACTGCAGATGGTGACTGCAGCCATGAAATTAAAAGATGGCTTACTCCTTGGAAGAACCAGTTATGACCAACCTAGATAGCATATTCAAAAGCAGAGACATTACTTTGCCAACAAAGGTCCGTCTGGTCAAGGCTATGGTTTTTCCATATGGATGTGAAAGTTGGACTGTGAAGAAAGCTGAGCGCCGAAGAATTGATGCTTTTGAACTGTGGTGTTGGAGAAGACTCTTGAGAGTCCCTTGAACTGCAAGGAGATCCAATCAGTCCATCCTAAAGGAGATCAGTCCTGGGTGTTCATTGGAAGGACTGATGCTGAAGC
>NW_011495035.1:2673292-2680917 GCF_000754665.1 Bison bison bison | reverse complement strand
ATTGCACTAATTATTTCCTGAGCAAGTGCTAAATAGCTGTGAAATGTGGCCAAATAAAAATAACCTGTACGTCTAAGAGTCAGCAAATTAGTAATAGACTATGGATACACTGAGCTATGGTAGCAGGAAAAGTCAAGGTTAAATTTTCCACTAATAGTTATCACAGCATCTGATAGGGCCATGAAAACTAAAAAATAGTTAAAAATGGGACACTTACTGAACCAGGTTTTGCATCAAATATATGTTTCATTCAAACACCCCAAGGTGATTAATCTTATGTTGTCTCTTGGAAAATTTTTCTGGCTCTCAGTTTTGCAGTGTAATGTGTTAGAAAATGCTATTGGTGTGTTATGAGAGACATGCTTGCTTTTTCCACTGGCTCTCACTAGAAAGATTATCTAAGTCCCTTTTATTTTGTCAACACTCAGGCACAGCAATTTAAGCATTTATTTTGGTTCTTAAGTCTGTTCATGATAAAATAATACCAAGGAAAGTGCTTTTTACCCCCTCTGTTATCACCGAAGACAGATGAAGGTCCATGTACTGCCTAGGAAGTTTGTATCTGGTGGAGGGTAGTGATGCCTCCTAGCACTGGGTTAAGAAAGCATTTTGTGGAATCCATACTGAGTATCTTGTTCTACTCTGGAGAGAGAATGGAGAAATACTGCCTCCTTTCTCCTCTGAGCTTATCAGTAAGGTCCAAACCCAATGATAAAATTTGGAGAAGGTTAATTCATCTTTCCCCATACAATTGGAGTTGGATAACCAGACTTCTTAACTGAACAAGTTCTCTCTTTTCGAAGTGGGCAAATGTATCCTAGCTTTCAAAGTTCAAATTCCAACTCAGGTAATTGGAAATTGTCACATGCCCTCCAGAAGTTATTTTGTTTCTTGAAATATTATTAATGCCATATTCAGATACTTTAGCATCCGCCAACACAACCACCATGGATTGGGAAGATATGATGACTGAGAGAAGACACTAGTAGGTTTTCACTTCTCAATGAAACACTGACATTGGGGTGTGTGAAGATTTGTGTATCATGTCCTGCTCTACATAGAGTTTCCAGGTCTCGGTGATGTTAACATTTCAGTGCAAGTTGAGGGTTGTAGCCATGGTGCTGGTGGATGACTAAGCTATGGTTAGTTATAAAGGTGATGGAAGCAAGTGTCAAGAGAATGTAATAATCAGCTGAGGCTTTTGAAATTGTCCCATGCCAAGTTTATATCCCCAATTTTCTGCACTTAGAGCTGTGTGGCTGAAATAGATGGATCCAACATTATTCTGCAGAGATAAATTCCAGTATCTCCCACACTCCAAGGATGTGTGGCACACTTTAGCATGCCCAAGGGTTGCTGCACACTTAGCATCAGCAGCTCTTAGATGCCTGCCTGTAACTGAGATTTTTAAGACCTGGCATTTGAAGATTATTCTGTGTATCAATAGAAAATGTTTGTCGGCTCAAGATATATCACTGTCTGAATCCCATCTAGGCAGCCAATATTTTACCTCTTTTCTCGATCATATTTTTCCTCAAACATCACCAGGGTAATATGAATAGAGGCAGGTGATTTTGAAACACACTTCTAATGCCTGGTTTTAGACAAGACGTCTTTTCTTACTTTTCAAGCTCATTGATCCTCACTATGACACATCACATCTGGTCGTGTCTTTCCTGTTCTGTTTATGTAACATAGCATGGTGTCAAGTGGAACTGTATTCTGGCACCGTCATCAGCCAAAGAGATCACAAACGTTACTTCTGAAACTGCAATAGAAGTGTCAGTGTATTTTAAATTTTGTTGATGAATGTTTTTTTCCCCCAAAAAATAGAGGTATTGATTCTAAAAGCTTGTACTTTTAAATTTTATTGTTCAAAGAATCACTGTGTCAGCAAACTGAAGGGCAAAGAGTTTAGTTGCTCAGGTGAGCAAATATTTATTGAATGATTACTTTATGCCAGACAGTCTGGTACCATATTCATTCTGGGCTGCACAGGAGTGAGAGAAACTAAATTTCTAAGTAGAAACTTAGAAGAAACTAAGTTAAGTACATCAAACACCCAGTTCAATAAACGGGAATTGTGCGCTGACCGCTGCATATGCTGATGACTCCCCAGTTTATGTCTCTAGCTCTCACTTCTCCCGTCTACCCCAGAATCAGTCTGTCTACCTATGTTCCAGTGTCTTCAGGGGGTTGCTCCTTAGGCAGCTTACACTTACATGTCCACTTACGTGTCCAAAAGGTAGAACAAAGATGACCAGGGCCTGATAGGAGGGGCAGCGGGGAGTTCATGTTGAATGGGTGCAAGGTTTGTGTTTGGAATGATGGAGAAGTTTGGGAAATGGATGTTGGTGATGGTCACAGCATTGTGAATGTACTGCTAACTTCAACACTTAAAAATGATTGCAATGGTAAATTTTATGTTTGTTTATTTTACTGCAATACAAACAGTACACATCCAATACCAACCTCAATTTCCACTCCCCAAACCTATTAATTCCTGCCATCCTCTTTGTCTCAGAAAATGACACCTCTATTCATTCTTAGGCTTGTGTTAGAAACTTGGTGTCATCACCATTGATTTTCTTTTTCCCACATGGAACACTGGCTCCATTCTGAAAACCAGGTGGATGGCTTACCTTCAAAATACACCTAGAATCCACTTATCACCCCACCTCAGTTGCTTGATTCACATCATCCTTTGCCTGTACCACTGTAGCCTGTTAGCTAATCTGTTTTGCTCTTGCACTTCTATAGTTCATTCTCCACACATAACTAGAGTGATTCTTTTCACATATGTGTCCCATCATGCTATTCTTCTGCCCACTTGCGCCAGTGCTTTCCTATCAGAGCACTGTCAAACTCAGGGTCTTTCTGGCCCCAAAACAACCCAGGTGATCTAGCCTCTGGCTACCTTGCTGAACTTGTCGCCTGCCACTGTTCTGCTCGCTTTGTTCCAGCCACACTGGTTTCCTTGGTGTTCCTAGAACATGCCACGCACACTCCTGCCTCGAGTCCCTCACTGCCCTCTGCCTACAGCACTCTTCCCCATCTAGTGCCCGTATCAGCGCAAATATCACCTCCTTGGAGAGCTTCCTGGGCATTGTCTAAAGTAACATCACCTCCAACACCGTTTTCTCTCACTCTGCCCTGATTTATCTACATGTTTTACTTACTGTCTTTTCCTCTTTCACTGGGATATAAGTTCCATGAGGGCAGGGATTTTTTTTTCTCATTTTGTATATACTGCCTTATCTCCAGAAGCCTGGGACATCATGGGTATTCAGAAAATATTATATGATATGCAGGGCACATAACTATTTTTTTCCTTACTATCATTCTAGTATATTAGTTTGGCTATTACAGAGAATTGAGTTATCAAATAAATGTCCACTTGGGAATGAATTATGTTTTCCTTCTTTCTTACATTAAAACATTTGACTTCAGGCAAAGGAATTTTAGGACATTAAGTTTTTAAAATATAAAATTTTTAAAAATTAGTAAATTTTGTTCAGCTTAAGACTTAGATATACATAGGAGCAATTCAAGGCAAATAAATGTAATTCCAAAATACATAATTGAGTCAGTTGTATTGCTTTAGGTTCTTTTGCTTAGAAGATTCAGAGATGCAACAAAAGGGGGCTTCTGTCTTACTTTCTAACCTCAAAGTCCAAGGCCTGGACTTCAGGTGTGACCGCATTCAGGTCCTTGAATGATGCAGTGAGTTTTCATTCTGTTTCTGGACAGTTCTGCCTCCTCTGATATTGGCTTTATTCCCAGTCAATTCTAGGATTCTGTCTTCCTTGTCTCTGGTAATCTCAAGCGAAAAAGGGCTTCTTCATATCATGAGTCCAGCAAAAACCCCAGGACTCAGTCAGATGAGACCATTCGGTGGTCACCCTTGAACCAAATATTGGATCCAGGAAGATGGAAGATGTTTGTTTGGCAGGCCTGAATCACATGCTCATTTTGCAACTAAGAAGAGAGGAGGAATTAAGGTCAGCTCCACTCAGTCACACTGACCAAGCACCAGAAAGGGCTTATTTAGAGGGGCACCAGAAGAAGTTCAAATGGGTGTGTAAGGGCAGAAACATCTGCTATTCACTAGATCTAAAAAATAAAAAAAGATTGCACTTGGCTCTGTGATGCCATACATTCCTCTTTGACTTAAATATTTTCAGTTGGTCTTAAAATGTTGTAGTGGGTTTTAAGTTGATTGTGAGTTGATTCATATCTATTTAAAACATGAGAGGGCTTTCCTTAGGACAGGAGAGGTTGCATGTGCATGTCAGACCATGTGGCAGAAAATGGGAGACATTTGGAGCACGGGGGAAGCTAGGGCAATTGGGATGATTCAGCCAATTTCTCAAACCTTTATTGACTCAGACAACATTTCTCCTTGAATGTCGTTGTTTAATCGCCAAGTCATGTCTGACTCTTTGTGACCCCATGGACTGTAGCCCGCCAGGCTCCTCTGTCCATGGGATTTTCCAGGTAAGAATATTGGAGTAGGTTGTTGTTTCCTTCTCCATCTCCTTAAATGAGGCAATTTCTATTTAATTGAAAAAGTTACTGGATAGTGCAGTGTATAATGAAAGTATATCTGTAAAAAGTGTATGTAAAAGACACTTGCTCCTTGGAAAGAAAGCTAACTATGACAAAACTAGACCAGAGACGGCATTTTGCTGACAAAGGTCTATGTAGTCAAAGCTATGGATTTTCCAGTAGTTGTGTATGGATGTGAGAGTTGGATTATAAAGACGGCTGAGTACTAAAGAATTGAAGCTTTCAAATTGTGATGCTAGAGAGACTCTATAGAGTCCTTTGGACTACAAGGAGATGAAACCAGTCAATGCTTAAGGAAACCAACCCTGAATATTCACTGGTAGGACTGTTATTGAAGCTCCAATCCTTTGGCCACATGATGGGAAGAGCTGACTCATTGGAAAAGACCTTGATTATAGAAAAAATTGAGGGCAGGAGAAAAAGGGGGCAACCAATGATGAGATTGTTAGATAACATCACCAACTCAATGAACATGAATCTGACCAAACTCCAGGAAATAGTGGAGGACAGAGTCGCAAAGAGCTGGACACGACTTAGTGAAAAACAATAGAAACTTACTTGGTGGTTGTCTCCATCTCTTGACTTGTTTAACCCACATAGAACTCAGCTTCCATTCAGTTTTCCTATTTCCTTTTGCACAAGTTCCAGCAACTGCATTTTTCAGCCCTATCAGTGAGCTAGGCCCCCCGTCCACTAGAGACTATATGGTACAATGGTTAGAGCAGTTCTTTGGCCTCAGGAAGACATAATTTTCAGTCCTAACTGTGCCATTCCTTGTGTTTATGATCTTGGGCAAGTTGTTTAACCTCCTTAAGCCTTAATGTTCTTATCCCTATTTTAGGTCCTAAGCTTTCAGCACTGCTCCAGGTCCCTCTAATTAAACTTTCTGGGTCTAGCCATATCATGAACAGTACAGACATACAGTTAGAATGCAGGGTGATTTGGTGGGCAATACAAACCAACTCTGGTGCAGTTAAACAAAAAGGGAATTTGCGGGTCAAGGGTAATCTCAGGGAACTGAAGGAAAAGCTGAACCTGAAAAGCAGAGTGAGGTCCAGGAGCGAGGTGATAGCCCCTCTAAGGCAACAGAATCAGGGTGAATCGGCTCCAAAAACTTCTGTTCATGTGTAATTCCATTCACGTGTCTGGGGAGCATGACTGGTCTAGAGGACTGAGGACACTTCCTAACCACACAGCTGTTGTAGAAAACATCATATTAATATATTCTACATCATATGATATATTTGTTTGTCCTTTGACTATTTGTTGAGCACCTAAGTTGGGTGCTGGGCTAGAATTTGAGATGGAAAAAAAACCAGTGCCTGCTCTTGTGTATCTCATATATAGTCCAGCAATGACTGAACAGATAGGATCTTTTGGTTCTAGAATTTAAGGTAGGTCCTTTGTCTCACTAAATCATTGTGCAGAAGAGCAGAGTGGTTCTCCAGAGGGAAACTGAGAACTGTGAGCAGAAGGGGAAGAATGTCTGCTGACAGGGAAAAGCAACAGCTATCCCACTATACCTAATTAGTATATTACTCCAGTTTTCAGAGCCTTGGCTTCTTCATCTATCAGATGGGAATAGAATGATATGGTACTCACAGGGTTATTTTAAAGATTAAGTGGGTTAGCATATGTAATGTTCTGAGAGACTACCTAGGTCTATAAGTGTTAACTCATCACCATCATCATTACATTGTCATCATCCCAAACTCTTCATCTCCTATGTCTTGTTACACGCTCTTTTCATAATGGGGCCCAAAGAAGTGGGAAATGCCTGTCTATGCCCCAACCCCCCAAGCAATAGGACTTTTTGAGTAGTAATAAAAAAGAAGAGGAAGAAATTTGGCAACTTCTCATTCTGTAGTCACATAGCCAGTACCTTTTCTGATTTCCCCTTTGCCTGGGGATGTGCAGCCTGTAAGTGTTAATTTAAAGGGAATGCTCTAAATGGTGACTTGTGCAGGAGCCTCAGGCTGTGCAGACAGAGAGTCCTTCTCTGCAGAAGGTTCCAGGCTGGTGGCTTTGTTCCAGCCCTAACCCTGCATATACTCATAACCCAAAACTGACTGAAAGTGATTGAAATGCAAGGTTTTGTTGAGCTGAGATGCTAAATCCAGGATCAGGAGCATATGGATCACTCCATATTTGTTTTCTGCATATCTGATGTTAGCAATTTAGAACATCACTGGGACGCTCCCTAGAGAATTTCAGTTCTGTAAATGAAACAATTATTTTGGCAGTTTGGGAAAGATATATTCATAACTTTCATGGTATTTAAAGGGGAAATACACCTTCCCTGAGTCCCTTTTTCCCTTGCCAGATACGAAGAATGAAATCAGAATGCAGAGGGAATAGATGGCATAAACAGAAAAATTGACAGTGTGCTGCATTCACAGTTGGATTTCTAGGATTGACAGTGAGACAGGAAGTAAAAGGGTTTCTCCAAATCTGGGCACAGGAAAGTTGTAGAGAACACCATGCCTGGGGCATTATGTTCATTCATTCAAACATCACTTGTCTTATAAGCACCTCTTATATCCTTTTGGTAACGTCTTAGATTAAGATGACTAGTGCTTGCCCTTGGTAGTATGCTCTCAGTTTCTAATACTGTGTAGTAGGATTCTTTGGTTGCAAGTAAAAGACGCTTACTTCTTGGAAAGTTATGACCAACCTAGATAGCATATTGAAAAGCAGAGGCATTACTTTGCCAACAAAGGTCCATCTAGTCAAGGCTCTGGTTTTTCCAGTGGTCATGTATGGATGTGAGAGTTGGACTGTGAAGAAAGCTGAGTGCCGAAGAATTGATACTTTTCAACTGTAGTGTTGGAGAAGACTCTTGAGAGTCCCTTGGGCTGCAAGAAGATCCAACCAGTCCATTCTGAAGGAGATCAGCCCTGGGATTTCTTTGGAAGGAATGATGGTAAAGCTGAAACTCCAGTACTTTGGCCACCTCATGCAAAGAGTTGACTCATTGGAAAAGACTCTGATGCTGGGAGAGATTGGGGGCAGGAGGAGAAGGGGACGACAGAGGATGAGATGGCTGGATGGCATCA
>NW_011495035.1:2659772-2673192 GCF_000754665.1 Bison bison bison | reverse complement strand
GATGGACGTGAGTTTGAGTGAACTCCGAGAGATGGTGATGGACAGGGAGGCCTGGCGTGCTGCAATTCATGGGGTCGCAAAGAGTCAGACACAACTGAGTGACTGAACTGAACAGAAAGCAACTTAAAACAAGCTTGAGTGGAAGAGAGAAAATTGTTGTAATGATGACTGGGTGTCTTGTGGAATCCAAGCCAAGGCACTCCTAGAGCTTTCAGTAGAACCTGGACCCAGGAATTAAAAGCTGCATGACCTAGGCAGTCTGTATACCTCATCTTGCATATTTGGTCAGTTTTTCTGTGCTTCCTGGTCTTCCATTTTTCCCCATCCACATAGTAGAAAATGCCTTTCCCACAGTTTCTGAGTTATTAGATCGCTCTACCTTTGAGAGGTCATCTCAGAAGGAAGAAAATCTCTCTATCCCAAGGTTAACTGGGAGGGAAATGGATTGGCTTAGTTTGGCCAGGTGTTTACTCCAGGTCCAATCAGCTATGGCCAGGGAGTGGGGTTACATACAACCTATCACTCAAAGTGTTGTCCCCAGATCAGCCACACAAACACCATTACTGGTATCATTACAATGCCTCATTAGAAATGTGGACTCCGAGACTACCTCAGACCTGCTGAATCTCCATGTTTGCAAGATCCCCAGGTGACTGTATGCACGCTGAGCTTTGAGAAGCTTTGCTGTCAAACCTACATGGCTGTCCATGGTTACAGTGTAGGAGGTGGGCAGATAGGAAGGTTGCCATGAGCTGAGCAGACAGCCCAGAACACTGCTATGACAAAGAACATGAAAATGCTCACTTCTGGGAGCTACTTCCTGAAACATTAGCTCTTAAGAGTATCTATAGAGGAGAGTGACTTAGAAATTTATTGTGATACAGATGACATCTTTCATGTCTCTGTGTTGTTTCTCAATAATTGCTTGATGGTTTCTTGCCTCCTCTGGGACTGTGGCAGCCTCCTCAGAGGGTGTGTCTATTCTCAGATGAAGTCTGGACAGTTTGTGCTCCCCAAGCTGGCAGATGGGGTTGGTTGGTGAACATGTTGCTGACAAAGTCCAAATATGGGAATCCCATGGCACACTGGGTAGCTCTGTAATGATGACTGATCATGATCTTGTAGGAAATGCCCTTGGACACAGGCTGGGAAGACCTGAAATACCCCCAAGTGGTAGCAGGCGAGGAAAGAAGGGCAAGCTTTGGCTATGAGTCTTAGAGCGCTAATGTAGAAGAAGACTGTGCCCATCTTCATGACAGTCTGTCTTTCCCTGGTGTTACTCGCACTTCAGCACAGATCCTTTGTCATGGATCGTTGAGTGTGGGTCTTGTGGCCAAGTTTTGTCTTAGCTTCTCAGTTGTGTTTAGGACCATCTTGTATTTTTTTCCTGTCACTGAGGCACACAGTAGATGCTCTTTTCATGCTTGAGAACACTCAGAGGATCTCATCTTGAATGAAAATGAACCCTAACAATGAATGGTCCCTTTGCCATGACTTTTCAAAAGCCTTCTATTTATGATCATCCAGGCTTGTCCAGCTGCTTTCACTGGTGATTGAGACAAGCTTTGGGTGCTGAGCACCCTGAGCTCGGGACATTGGAGGAGAATCAAAGGAATAGATCTAACTTCACTCCCTGTTTATATCCACACTTTATGTCCATCCCAGAGTTGTCTGCTCACCTTAAAACACATTAGAACAACAGTCCATATATGTATACAGGCATATGAATATGGGGATTACATGTTTAGAATTTCTTTTCTGATAAGGATGTATGGTCAGAAGATCTGGAGACCTCTAGTTTAGGGCTATAGTTGAAAAAAAATTTAAAGGCAGCGTGGAACCTTTTTTACTTAAACCCATGTATGAAGTTTGCCACATGCCAGGCACCATTCTGAGTGTGCTACAGATATTAATGTATTTAGGCTTGCTAACCAGTCCATGAGGGTAGGTACTGTTTTGAATCTTATTTGTGGAAACTGAAGCCCAGAGAGGCTCAGGCACCCAGCAAGAAAGTGGGAGCTGGAAAACACACCCAGGCGGGCCGGCTCCAGGGCTCAGGCTCTCACATGCTAATTAGGCAGTTCCTTCAAATAGACTCTGACCTCGAGCCAAATGCACAAACAGAAGTAAACAGGCAGAGTGGAGAGTGAGGAGCTTCTTGGTCTTCCTCTCAACCCTTTGCTTCCTGCTCGCCTCAGCTCTTTTCCCCCTTTTCCCTGAGGTGCAGAGTACCCCAGGGACATGGTTTGGGAAGCAACCTAATCCAGCCGGTTAATGTTGTCAAGTGGTCGCGTTTTACCCTAGGTCAACCAGCTTCCTAGTGGCCAAACAGAATCGCACTTCTAATTCAGGCCTCTTTCTGCCTCCCCAGGTTAGACAGGTAGGGGCTGTGCCTTCATGAAAGCCCCCTTCCCACCACCTCATTTTTAGGAAAGCACATTTCATATGTATATAGGTGTCCTTACTGCATTATAGTTCTTCCCTTCTTTATCCTTGTTGAGTGTTGCATGATTTACCTTCCAGGTAATTCTTTTTGCTCATTTCACTGATTTTACCAGATTTCAGTCTTGAGCTTATTTCAGGCAGCTACATTTTGAAGAAGGCAGAGTGGGCTGTCTTGAGACACGGTTGTGATGCTTTGGGTCCACTCAGGCTGGACCAGCCTTTAGCAGCTGCTCCTGCTGACACAGTGGGACTGGCCGCAGTGCATACCTGAGGATGGTCTCCCGTGTGGCAGTGCTGGGGCAGCCCAGGACCTGTTGGACTTGACTGCACACACTGTGACGGCCCACTTAAAAAAATTATTTGTGATTTGCACTATGCTATCAATGGAGATTGAGAGTATTGATCCCAACTGATTGCTGAGGACCAAAATAAAGTGAAAGGGTAATTGACTGCCGTGTCCCCCATCGATCGAGCGCCACAGTTCATCACCACTGAAATTATTTTCAAGTACTTTGGTTTATCATTCCTAATAAATACAGAAATTGAGTAATCAAAATGACTTACATTCACATCGAACCGAAAGCTTTTAAGGAAGTGTCTATGTTTAAGTGAGTCCATATTCTATGCTGGTTTTCCAGTCAAGCCCCCAGGGTCCGTTCTGACAGTGCTGGGATAAAGCTGGGCTCAAGAAAAAAAATAAAGCGTCATCTCTCAGAAGCAGGAATCCCTGCCACTGGCACTTTTCCAGCGATGTCATGGTAATAGCGGCCCCTGAGATTTTAAGGAGGAGTCCTCCATGTAGTCATACTGTCCATCTCATCCATCAAATATTTTCTTCAAGGCAGCAAGATTTCTTATTTATTTCACTCCCCCAGCACCCTTCATAAAAGCACCATGGTGGTTTACATGTTTATAGTGATGTTAGCAGTTATGTTATTAAATCAAAGTGACCATTAACCATGTTCGTATAGTTTATGTGGCATTTGACCCTTTAGTACTTTAGAATATCAAACATCCTGTTAAGCAGGTGTCTGAAGAGCAGGACTGAGAGGCTAGTGCTTGTTTTGGGAACCAAGGTTCTGTAGCACAACCCCGTCCAGTAGAGATACAGCCATAGGTGTGACTAAAGCACACTGTAAAATGCAAAATCTCACAATAAAAGTGGAGGGACTTATGGAGAAAGTGGGGTGAGGGACGTAACACAGAACGTTGTCAACGACACATTAAAAAAAAAAGAACGTAGTAAAAACAGCCCAGTTTCGCATATGTTCACTGATTAAGATTATGTAAATACTATGCTATATACTGCATTTTACCTTGGAAAAGACCTGGAGTTTGCTTGAGGAGGTGGTGTCCACAAGCAGTAGGTGGCTCCCTGTGAGTTACGGTAAGTGGTGGCAGGCAGATATTCTAAAATTGGATGGAAGTTTGTAGCGCCAGATGTGAATGCATGTGGTGCATCATCCACATGGTGGACTGGAGTAGCTGGTTGATGTTGAACGCTGTGCCTGTGTGAGCATCTTGTGTATTCCCACGCCGCTCAGTTCAGCTGGTACAGTTTTCTGGATTCACCTTGTATTCCTTACAGATGTTAAGTAGAGACAGTATTTGTATTATGCTCAGATCACTTCTCAGTGTATAAATCATGTTGGAAGGAATTCATATTTTCAAAATAAGCATAACTTATTTTGTGTTAGCTATATACAAATTAGTAATACATGTATAATATATACTGTATATTTTTGTATGTAAGTATATATATGCTGTATATATAACAATATAAGTAGTAGAACTGCCTATATAATAGAAACCAGAAATATGAGCCATATAGATGATGTTAAATTTCCTAATAGCCACATTTTAAAATGTAAAAAGTACCTGCTTCCTCTTTAGGTGAAATTAATTTTTATAAGATTTTTTATTCTAGCATGCTCTGCATATTATTTCAGCATGCTGCTGCTGCTGCTAAGTCGCTTCAGTCATGTCCGACTCTCTGCAGCCCCATGGACGGCAGCCCACCAGGCTCTCCTGTCCCTGGGATTCTCCAGGCAAGAACACTGGAGTGGGGTGCCATTGCCTTCTCCAATTTCAGCATGAAGTTAGTATTTAAAAAGCTAATGAGATGTGTTGTCTTCTTTTTTATACTAAGTCTTTGAAATTGTGTATGTCTTTAACACTTACAAAACCATCTCAATTCAGCCTAGTCACATTTCAGGAGGTCCATAACCACATGTAGCTTGTGGCTACCATATACTGAAAGTATTGAGTATAAAAATATTGGATAGCATCATTGTAGAGAATAAGTTGAATTTGCAGTGTAAAGTAGAAATTCATTGTAGGGTGTAGGATCTCCCTCTTTTTTTAAAAAAAAATTATTGAAGTATAGTTGAGTTACAACATTAACTTCTATGCAGCAGAGTGATTCAATGATACATGTATATACATTCTTTTTCATCTTCTTTTCCATTATGGTTTATTATAGGATATTGAATATTATTCCCTTTGGTGTACAGTGAGACCTTGTTACTTATAGGATCTCCCTCTTTCTGTTGACCAAAGCTAAAGATCAGGTGCATACTTTAAGATATATAAGCATATATATTTACTTAAGAGAAATTGAGACTGTGTTTAGAAAGCAGATCTCTGTGCGTAACCCTTACAAATCCACTTCATTTATAGCTCACTGTTTTTTGAATGTGCACTGAACAAATGTTTTAATGTTTTCTTTATAAAAAACATAAAAATTGCTGTCTTAACCAGTTTGGGTTAAAATGTGGTTAAGAAAAAAGACACAAAATTACCTAATTGTGTTTAAGTAAATAATTCAAGTGTTAAGTATATTCACATTGTTCTGAAACAGATCTCCAAAACTTTCTCATCTTATAAATCTGAAACTCTGTACCATTTTTCTCCTTTCCCGAGTCCTTGGTAACCACCACTGTACTTGCTGTTTCTAGGAATTTGACTCTTTTAGATACTGCATGTAAGTGGAATCATGCACTATTTTTGTTACTGGCATATTTCATTTAGAATGATGTCCTTAAGGTTCATCACCCATGTTGTAGCGTGTGCCAGAATTCCTTCCTTTTAAAGACTGAATAGTATTCCATTGTGTGTGTGTGTGTGTGTGTGTGTGTGTGTGTGTAGGTATCAGTTTGTTTATTCATTGATTGGTGGGCATGTCTCTGATTACTGATAACTGAGCATCTTTTCAATGCATGTTGGCCATTTGTATGTCATCTTTGGAGAAAAGATGGGTTCTTTGCCCATTTTTTAATTGAATTATCTGATTTTTTTATTGTTAAGTTTTAGAAGTTCTCTTAATATTCTGGATGTTAATCCCTTATTCTGGATATTAACCCAAATATTTTTTAATGGGAAAATATTTTTCCCATTCTGTAGGTTGCTTTTCACTCTGTTGACTGTATTCTTTGATGCACAAAAGTTTTTAAGTTTGATGTAATCCCTATTTTTGCTTTTGTTACCTGTGTTTTTGGTATAATACCCAAGAAATCATTGCCAAGTCCAGTGTCATGAAGATTTTCCCCTATGTTTTCTTCTAGAAATTCTGTAGTTTTAGGTCTTATAGTTAGGTCTTTAATCTGTTTGGGTTTAATTTTTATGAATAGTGTAAGATAAGGAACCAGCTTCATCCCTTTACATGTGATATCAGTTTTCTCAATCCGTTTGTTGAAGAAACAGTTTTTTCTCCACTGAATGGTCTTGGCACCCTTGCTGAAGTTGATGGAATGGTTCGCTTTTGACAAGTCATTTATTAATAAGTGTCAAAGCACAGTTGGGTGGTCATGCAAATGTCACCTGCATTTGTGAATTTCTTCAGGTCAGGAGCCAGCCCTAGAAATCTATTGCAATTGCTTAATTGTCATGTGTTTGGCCTGTAGTAAGTACTCAATAAATGTTTCCTGAGTTGAGTTTAACTCATTTGTCGAGTTGTCGTCTGTGGTAGAGTATAAATTCCTGAATGGCAATATTGAAGGACTGAGATGTTAGATTAGAATTTTCTTCACTTTGGCTTATGTTTCTGACCCACCCACTCATTCATTCACCAGACGTTGAGAACCTGCGCCTTGTGTCTCACCGCCTGCATTCTCGTACTCCATAGCTGGACCAGACTCAGCGTTTCAGTTCCCTGCACATAGCGTGCCCTTTCCTCCTTAGCCTTTGCACATGAACTTCTATATCTGGTTAATTCCTATTCCCCCACTCTGGCCTCAGCCTACACATTTCTTCCTAGCCCTCTCTAGGTCTGAGTTCCCAGTCTCTCAGCTGCACCAATGGCATGCTCCACCGTCAAGGCCCTGTGCTATCATTATTACTGAATTTTTGCTTATGAGCTCTTCAAGGGTGTAGATCATATTTTTTGTACTTGTCTGCCGCTTGCACACTTTCACAGGGACAGTTGAAGACCCTGAAAGTATTATGGGCAAGCTATGATGATGGGTCTCAGGATAAACCCTGAGGGAAGATGGGTCAGGTTACAAGAACCTCTGTGTCCTTCAGTGTTTGCAGCTTCCAAAATAATCCTCATACAGCAGGGAATTTTTTAAAAATCTAAGCATAACATGTTACACCCTCACTGAAATCCTTTCAGTGGCTGTTAGAATAAAACTAAAGTCCTAATCATCACACAGAAGGCCTTCCTTGCCCACCTCTCCTCCTTTATTATACACACTCTTGTTGATCCCTGTCCTTTCTCTCCTCTGACCTCCTTCCCTGTTCTTGGACCTGTAAGCTCTCTCCCTTCGCCAGGTCACTGCCTGTGCTGTTCCCTCTGCCGACAGTACCTTCCTCCATCCCCCAAATCTTCCTGTATTTGGTTTATTCTCCGCATTCCAGCTGCCACATTACTTCCTTCTGTGCCCACTTTACTGAGTATGGCCTTTCTCAATTTCTTTATCTCGTCATCCGCCTTTATTTCTTTCATAAAACTCATCTCTGCAGGTGATGATATGTTGCTTTATTTGTCTCTCTTTCCCATTAGAGTTAAAGCTCTTGAAGGCTGGGCCCTGACTGACTTGTTCACAGCTGCATCCCAAGCCCCTGGAGCTTTAGGTTCTTGGTGGTAATTTTGAGTGAATGAATAAGATTGTATTTGGTGTATTTGGGAATGGGGGGAGAAGGTCAGTTAGACATGTATAAGAGAGGGTGTAAAATCTAGCTTAGGATCAGTAGTCATTTTGTCTCAGTTTGGCTATCCCCATAAACAGGTCCTGATATGAGGATTCCTATACAAGTAGTTTATCTGGGAGATGATACTGGGAACCACTGGCAAGGTAGTGGGGAAGTGAGTCAGGTTAGGAACATCAGCCAGTTATCAAGGGTGTTGCCATTGTAGTAACTGGAGCTTCCTTGGGTGGAACACGTGTCTCTGTGTGATCCAGGGAGGTGACGGCTGTGCCTTGGGGGACTTAATTTCTGGTACTCTGGCTCATGGGGAAGAGTGGGCTTCAGGTGTGCCACACCAGGTAAGGCCCCCCAAAAATGAACTGGACACCATTAGCATCTTTTGCATGTATCTGTCAAGAAACAGGGCCCATGAAAGGGGATCATCCAGATGGCATGTAATGTATCAAGTTTGGGGAATTTGCACGCATTACCTACAGAATATCCAGATGAAGATAGCCAATGGGCAGTTGCAAGTATTTGTGTAGAGCTCTGAGGAAAGGTTGTGACTACAGGATGTGCTTGACGGTTGTTGGCAGGTGAGGGCATGCTTGAGCCATGGGGTTGGATCAGGTGGTCCTTGTTTGCCGAGCCATGTGGCAGTATTTGTCATCATTGATCTTTTTTTTTTGTCTTGAGGTGATCTTTTCATGTATCCTTGATGACATTATCATACTCTTCTTTCCCTTCTGCCTTTGTAGCATCTGACAGATAATTTATGGAGTGGATGGGAAGAAGGTTGTGGAGAGGCAGGGGGAAGAAGCTGCCCCAGAGGTGTAGGAGAAGCGATTCGGGATGTATATGAGAGTGAAGGAAGCAAATGTGGTAGCTACAAGCAATGGAGGGAAATGATCAAGTCCTGCATGAAATCAAGAATTTGGATTCTGAGATTTCTCTTTATCTGAGGGAGGGCTGCATCTTCCCATTGGGCATGAGCTGGGAATGCAGGATGAGTACTGTCAGAGACCAGTTGTGTCGTTAGCTATTGCCAAATAACAAGTAGTAACAAAATGTTGGTGGCATTTAAAGAAGGGCATCTGTTTAGCTCCCATGTCCGCATGATAGATCGGGGTTAGGTGACCAAGATTGGAGCTGGCTGAGTGGGTGCCCTACTACTGCTGGGATCCTTTGGGCTACTAGCTTGGGAAGTACCAGAGCACAAGGGAACATGCCCAGCCTCACCAATGCTTCTAAGCCTTTGTTCGTGTGATACCTATTAACATCCCTTTGGCTAGAGCAAGTCACATGGCCAAGCCTGAAGTCAGGAGGTCCTCACTCTATCCATGACAGGGGTAGGAAATGGGTATTTCTGAACGATATTCTAATCTACCACATAAGAAGAAGGGTCAGAGAAAAAAAGAAGCCAAAGGAGCCCACAGCTAACTTCTTTCCTGAGCTACACAGCATTATTTTTCTTGTACCCTTGATTTTCCAAGCCCTAGAAAGGGTGCCATTGATTTGCTTAGGGTTGGAAATGGCAACCCACTCCAGTGTTCTTGCCTGGAGAATCCCAGGGACGGGGGAGCCTGGTGGGCTGCCATCTATGGGGTCGCACAGAGTCGGACATGACTGAAGCGACTTAGCAGCAGCAGCAGCAGCAGTGTGAGTGGATTAGACAGAACTAGCTACAAGGCTTGGCTGCTTCCTCTTCAGAAGAATGCAGATAGGGATGTCAGACAATTATGGGGAGACCCACCTCACAGCGGACATTAGCTTTGAATCCCAACTTTTGCATGCCAGCATCATGGGTGTAATTTGAGAGGCCTTGCAACTTCTGAGTACAGTCTCTCTCTCTCTCCACATGGCTGAGAGCTGATAGAAAAGGTATTGGCAAGGTTAAGAAATAGGGAAAATTGATGATTTGGAATAGTTGTTATCTCCTCTTTTTGTTACAAGCATTCACAATTCTTTATCTTCTAAATCTTAAGTTTACTAATCAGCCTGAGGCAAGGAGATAAAGATATGCTGATACAATTACGGGGGGGGGGGCGGTGAGCTCATAATCATCATCAAAGAGTACGATTAAAAACACTTTTTATTTAAATATTTATCTTAGAGAATTTCGGCTTGTGAGTTTACAGTGCTTCTAGGGAGCATGGCCGTTTGAGAGACAATGACCTCTTCCTTCTGGTTCTTTTGATGACTGTCAGAGCCTGGAAGTTTTCTTCCTGGAATCTGTTTTCCCCAGCAGTGCCAGGCACATGGTAATGACTCGATAACGTTTTCATGGAGTGAATAAACTGTAAAATTGGAACAGAACCATCCATGGATATAGTAAGGATATGAATGAAATGACATTTAAAAGATTTTTAGTCTTAAAGGTAAAAAATTCTGAATTCTTCCTGCTTTGAGTGGGATGTAAATTCAAGAGTATGTGATTTTGTACAATGTAGGGATTGTAAATATCCCCAAATTATATAAATAAGCTTTTTCTTACCCCTTGCAAGCTCAGGTACAGGATTTTATGGGCTCTTCCAAATAGAGCATGTTTTATGCACAAAGAGTTTTGTTTTTTGCAGTATATATTTTTTATTGACAGCTTTGATGATGCAGGGCTGATTCCTATGTTAAGAGAGTGTCAGTTACTTGGTTAATTACATTTATCACCCAGGATCCTTTGTCTCTTCATAGCCACTGAGTATTTGGAATTATTGTGTGTTACTTGTGTATTTCCCTCACTGCAGTGAATATGGTTTTTATACTTATGTGAAACTGCTAATGTATTGCTTGGTAGATCATGAGCAATGGGCTTCTGACAGCTCTGTTCATTAGTCAGTGTGGGGTAAAAAATAAAAGAAACCACATTGATATAGAAACAGAGTGTGAGCCAGCAATTACCATCAGAGAGCACAATTGAAGCCACATTTTATTTAAATATTTATCTTGTGAATTGATTCATACAAAACAAGAAGCCGTTTTTTTATTTATGAATGGCTTCACCGCTGAAATTTGAAGAGCGAGATCGCTATTTGAGTTGGGTTTGATGCAGTCCATGGTTTAGTGTACAGAGAGCTAAATAACGCCAAATTATTCATTGTGATGTATCATTAAGATTGCTATGTGTGAATGTGTAGAAAGATGATAATGCCGTGCAGCTGTTCACTTTGGAATCCCAACTTTGCATAGTAAGGAGGAAAAAAAGCTGATACATAACTTTTAGTACCAATAATAATAGCAAATATCCAGAGATGCTAACCATGGGCCAATTGTATTTTATATATTAACCTGTGAAGTGAATACTGTTAACCACTTTACAGGTGAGGAAGCAGGGGTACAGTGAGATGAAAGGATTTAGCCAAGTTCACACCAGAGTGTGGGACAGGACTTCTGGGAGTCCTTGGCAAAGACCCCACTCCTTGCTGGTCCTACTTCATGTCTGGTAGCTTTTGATGGAGATAGACTACTTCAGCTTATACAATCTGTGTTCTCTGGCTTACAAGGATTTCCAGTAATGGCAGTTGCAAAAATCTTCCAGCTAGCTGGCATCCATTTCATTAGCCTATTTAGAAAGATCAGGTCAGGAGAACTCTGCTGTGGGCACTCACCACACATCTCTCTTTATCACCAAACAGGATTGTTTGACCTTCCCTCCCCTCCTGGTACTCCACACACAAGGGAAGACCTTCCACTCATGTCTGACAACCAGGTCGTAGACCAGAGCTCATTTGCCAATTACATTATATAGGGATTTACAGTACTGTAGATAAAGGAGCTCCAAGCATCAGTTTGTGTGAGCACTTGGGACCCATGGGAGACACCTAAAACAAAATCTTAAAAATAAATACTGGCCTGTGGAAGGGACCATGAAAAAAAAAATCACTAACTGTAGATATTGTTTAGAAGATGAAAGATGAAGGAAAAGGAGCAAAAAGAGATAAACGTGTTGTAAGTAAAGTTATAAATAAGGAAAACAAAAGAAAGATCCACTTTTCTATTGCATATATTGGGAGGAGATCTATAGACTAACTGGGTTTAAACACTTTTTGCTATTTAAAGAAGTCCTGCCAGAACACAGTGGAGTATGGATGTGGCATCACTTCATTCCAAGGACTGGTTGAAATATTCATTTTGCTAAGTATACCCAGATGTGTTAAAATCTGAACACTGACTCATAGTAACCAAACTCGCAAGAGATGGATATAAAGCCAGAATGTAATTTGTTGATGATGCTCTCTGCCACTACAGAAACTGTCACATTCTCATGCTCACTGAGCTCTGTACTGTCTCCCTATGGACAGAGCTTCATGGAGAGCAATATTATGGATTAGAAAGTTGCTTCCTTAAACGTGGTCATAGGAAGGAAAATTAGTCTTGTGACCTCAAAGGATGGTGTGTTAGTTGAGACTGTCTCCAAGGCAAATTATTAAAAATCAAACTTCAGTTGGCTTAAACAAAAAGTACCTTATTTGCTCCTGGGACAAGGAAGTCAAAGGGTTCTGACACAGCTGGATCCAGGAGTTTGAACAGTGTCAGCTAGATTCTGCTTCTCTGTCATTTAGCATGCAGTTGGGCTGTAGGCTTTATGATGGTACAGAGACATGTCCCTTAAAAAGGCTTGTCCCTTGGCCATTGCTTGGTGAGGATTTGTTGAATATCCAGAGAACAAGTTCTTGATCCAAGACACTTTCTTCCCAGGAAGTTCTGGAAAGTAATGGCACCCCACTCCAGTACTTCTGTCTGGAAAATCCCATGGATGGAGGAGCCTGGTGGGCTGCAGTCCATGGGGTCGCTGAGGGTCAGACATGACTGAGTGACTTCACTTTCACTTTCATGCATTGGAGAAGGAAATGGCAACCCGCTCCGGTGTTCTTGCCTGGAGAATCCCAGGGATGGGGGAGCCTGGTGGGCTGCCGTCTATGGGGTCACACAGAGTCGGACACGACTGAAGTGACTTAGCAGCAGCAGCAGAAACACTGTAGAGTTTCTTCAACCTTTTTGATCCTAAGAATCACTTTAAAATATCCATTCCCAGCCCTTTCTCCTATGGAGTCGATGCAGTGGATTTGGTCGGAGTCAATAACCGGTGCTTTTAAATAAAGGAGCAGGGTTTTCTGTGTTTAGGAGGGGAGAGCCACTGATGTGGATTGACACTGATCAAATTTTAATGTGCATAAGAATGGTGTGGGTGGGAATCTTGTTAAAACACAGGTTCATTACTTAAAAAACAGAGACTGACGGAGAATGAACGTAGTAATTGCCTGTGGAGAAGGGGTAGTTAGGGAGTTTGGGATGGCCATGTACACACTGCTGTATTTAAAAGAGAAAACCAACAGGGACCTACTGTATATCACATGGAACTCTGCTCAGTGTTATGTGGCAGCCTGGATGGATGGGAGGGGAGTTCGGAGGAGAATGGATACCTGTATGTGTATGGCTAAGTCCCTTTGCTGTTCACTTGAAACTATGACAACATTGTTAATCGGCTATACCCCAATACAAAATAAAAAGTTTTAAAAAGTCAACATTAATTGAAAAAAATTTTTGAGTGACTTGTTCAACATTAAAAAGAAATGGAAATTACCTAACAACAACAGATGGTGATTGCAGCCATGAAATTAAAAGACGCTTACTCCTTGGAAGGAAAGTTATGACCAACCTAGATAGCATATTAAAAAGCAGAGATATTACTTTACCAACAAAGGTCCATCTAGTCAAGGCTATGCCTTTTCCAGTAGTCATGTATGGATGTGAGAGTTGGACTGTGAAGAAAGCTGAGTGCCGAAGAATTGATGCTTTTGAACTGTGGTGTTGGAGAAGACTCTTGAGAGTCCCTTGCACTGCAAGGAGATCC
>NW_011495035.1:2658035-2659672 GCF_000754665.1 Bison bison bison | reverse complement strand
AAGGAGATCCAACCAGTCCATTCTAAAGGAGATCAGTCCTGGGTGTTCTTTGGAGGGAATGATGCTGAAGCTGAAACTCCAGTACTTTGGCCACCTCATGCGAAGAGTTGACTCATTGGAAAAGACTCTGATGCTGGGAGGGATTGGGGGCAGGACGAGAAGGGGAAGACAGAGGATGAGACGGCTGGATGGCATCACTGACTCAATGGATGTGAGTCTGAGTGAACTCCGGGAGTTGGTGATGGACAGGGAGGCCTGGCGTGCTGTGATTCATGGGGTCGCAAAGAGTCGGACACGACTGAGTGACTGAACTGAACAACAACAGAAAACACAGATTCATATGTGGTAAGTCTGAGATGGGGCAGAAATCCTGCATTTCTAACAGGCTCCTGGGTGATATGAATGCTGCTGGTCTGGGGGACACACATTGGAAACCACTGATCTGCAGACCATTGGTTCTCAACTGGAGTCCGTTTTGCACATCAGGGGACATTAGGCAGTGTCTGGAGACTTTTATGATGATCACAACTGAGGGAGGCATTCTACTGGCACCTAGTGGGTAGAGCCCAACAGTGCTGCTGAAGATCCTACTGTGTGCAGCACAGCCCTCAGCCACAGAATCATGCAGTCCCAAATGTGACAGGGCTGCTGTTGAGGAATCCTGCTGAGGAGTGTCTCCTCTGTGTAGCACATTGCCATACTTGGTTAGCTATACTTGCTATATTTGGTTAGCAAGCATTATTTACTGCCTCCACAGTCTAGTCTGGTCCCCTCAGGGTTCCCTGATGAGTCTTTGTTTGGATCTTAACTATTGTTGAAGTACTTAAATCACATACTGGCCCTGAGAACAATAGCCAATGTGATCACTCCTTGAGACCTTTTCTGTGCCAGGTGTTGTTCAAGGCATATCATGCACAGAGTGTAAGGTACATTTGACCCTTGAACAACACAAGTTTGAACTCTGGGTGTCCATTTGTATGCAGGTTTTTTCAGTAAAGACATACTACAGCACTGTACAATCCAAGGTTGGTTGAATCCCCAGGTGTGGAACCACAGATGTAGAGGGTCAACTGTAAAGTTATACATGGTTTTTCAATTGCATGGATGGGTTGATGCCTCTACCCCCCACACTGTTCAAGGGTCAACTGTAGATAATATTATTATCCCATTTTCTTAATGTAAAGTCTGAGGCTCTGAGAGGTTAAGCAGCTTTCTTGGGTTATTTCTGCAGCTGACCCAAACTGTAAAAAAAAAAAAGAAAAAAAAAATCATTGGTTATTACATAAATAGCATGTGAATGTAGTTCAAGTCAAAAAAACATGTAAAAGCACACACAGAAAAAGAAATCTGTTACTCCACTTGCTGCCAGCCATACCTCTCTTTCCCAGAGGCTGTTTGTTCTCAGTTTCTTGGGTGTCCTTTCAGAAAGAGTCTCTGTATTAAAAGATAGATATTAATAATTTACACAGGATGATAGGCTACTGTATTAGTTTCATAGGGCTGTCATAACAAATCACTTCAGACCGGGTGGCTTGAAACAACAGAAATTTATTGTCTCACAGCCCAGAAGCTGGGAGTCCAGTTGCTGGTAGAATAAGTTTTTCTGAAGGTTCTGAGGGAGCATGTTCATGCCTCTC
>NW_011495035.1:2651779-2657935 GCF_000754665.1 Bison bison bison | reverse complement strand
CACATTCCAAGGTACCGGGGATAAGGACTTCAGCATGTTTTTGAGGGGAACACAGTTCAACTGTCAACAGCCAACAAGTTTTGCTTGTATCTTACTTTTTTTCATTTAATATGGTTGGGTATTGGTCCATGTCTGCAGCTAAAGAGTTGCCCTTTCAGTGGCCATTTCAGAGTCCACTGTATGAGCACACCATAATCATTTAAGAAGTTCTCTGTTAGTGGATGTTTACGTTTGACAAATCTTCTGTTTGGTACTCATTATTATTTCTTTCCCTCTATTTTTAGAGCATAACCAAGCAAATGGGAAAATAAATTACTCCCCATACATTCATATGTCTCGATTTCTCAGCCAGAAATGACCAGTAAAAACCTATTCTAGAAAGTCCAGAAATCTCTTTTGTTTCCTAGCATGGAGGAGCACAGTTTCACAAACTCTTGTGGAGTTATAACTGTTATAGTTCACAACCTTTGCTGGACATCACCAGCAGCATTTGGGGAGCTGCTAAAAATACAGATTGTGCATTGCAGGCAGATTCTTCACTGTCTGAGCCACCAGGGAAGCCCACAGATTGTGGGGCCCCACACCAAACCATCTCCCAAGGAGGTAAGGCCCTGGGAGGCATATTATTAAGAAACTACTCTGTGGTTCTAGCAGATAATTCAGATAGAAAGCCCCCAAACTGTGTGCCTTTAATTGTGTCTTGTACTGGGAAGCTGGTGATAAATATAGTTCAGTCCTTGACCTCAAGGAGCCTGTGGTTTCTTAAGGAAAACAGAACCTTGAACAGATTGTTATGATCTAAGAAAACACAAGGAGCCATCAGCACAGCCCAGGTGTAGAGGCTGGATGGGATGCAAGGAGGGAGCTGATGCCTTCGCTGAAAGTTGGAAGGTAACAGTGGGCTAAGAAGTAGAAGGGCGATCTGGGCAGAAGACACAGTGTAAGCACAGGCACAGTGCAGAACCCCATTTATGTGTGGGGAGAACCTCCAGTTTGTGGGTGTCATTGAAATGCAGTGCAGGAGGTGGGAAGGAAGGATGTGGGTGTAGGGAAGGCAGCCAGTGTTACATTACACTGGCCTTCTGTATCCCTCCTGGTCTACTCATGCCTAAAATGAAGCAGCAAGCTGATACACAATTGGTCCCTAAGGTCCCCTCAGGCAAACTGTCTCACCCAGGAGGGTGAGCCCAGAGGTCTGAAGACACTGATAAAGTGTGTCTCAGTCATGCTCTTGACAGCCTGAGCCCCGGGGTGGAAATGGTGACAGAGATGACCAGAACCAGCAAACGTTAAGTTGCCATCAATAAGAGCAAAGGAGTGAACAGGGGAACAGCATCCCTTACAATCCCATACTTATATTTTAAGGAAACTGATGATGCAGAAATTGGTAAGAGGCTGGGGGAAGGCGAAAAGAAACCAGAACCATGACTATATGGAGGCTAGCCATCTGGAGTCAAGTCTGCCTCATCAAACAATCCCTAATTGTTTTTAATAAGGTACATAAGTTATGTTTGGCTTCCTCTGCTCTGTGCAGTCTCCCTGTTGAGACTGTTTTTTATTTTCTTATGAAACAATAAGGCCAATGTAATTAAACAGCAGTGAACATATTCGCTTCCCAGTGATTGGTGCAGGTAATTATGAGCACCTTCTTGGAGGAAGGGTGGTTGTTTTTCTTCTTCATGTTGCAACTTTAATAAAGAAGGAGATGGCAGGGAAAGATGAGTGCTGGTGAAGTTCCAATCTTCATTCGTCCTTCCATTTACAGAAAAGAAATGTTCCAGAGCAGACTGGAAGAGGGCCAAGATGGAAACACATGTATGTCTGGCTCACCATACGTACTCATGCCTGGCACAGTCCCTGGTACCTAGAGGATACTTGGTAAATAACGATTGACTGACCATATAACAACTGACTGACCATCACCAAGAGAAGGAAGGACACAAATATTCTTGGACTACCAACTCAGCACCAGGTGCCATAGAAAGATGATTACGATTGTCCCGTTGAACTTTCTCCTATAGAATCGGGGACCTTTTTAAAATTGCCAAGATTGGCAAATGGGGACTAAAAAATGGAGAATTGAGTGTCCTGGGACAGTATGCTTAGGGTCAGCATCATGATGTAAAGGAGGTAAAAAGATGGTACAAAAATATTTTTAAACAATCATTTTCAGAGAGAACATGAAGCAATACAGCATACAGAAATGAAAAGCCGGACATTTCCAGACCTAGGAAGATCTGAAAAACAAATAAGCGCCTGAAATATAATCCTCACGGACTAGGAGGACCAGTGAAGTAGGAGGGCAAACAGGAAATCACCTTGAGCAGGATATGGGGTCACAGGCATTTTCCTTTGGCTGCTGCTTCTGAAACACATACTGCTTGTCACATGGTGAAATGCTTCCCGTGTGCTGGAATGTTACGCCTCTGAAAGCCCTGTGAGACATATTCTAGAAACCATAGTTTACCAACGAGGAAACAGATTCTAGAGGATAAGAAACTGGCCCAAGATCCCACAACAGAGACAAAGCCAAGCTCTAAAACCAAACTGAGCTATCTCCAAAACCTGAGTCCCGATGTCTGCACTTGAGTTCAGTTGTTCCGTTCAGTCACTCAGTTGTGTCTGACTCTGCAACACCATGAACTGCAGCACGCCAGGCTTCCCTGTCTATCACCAACTCCTGGAGCTTACTCAAACTCATGTCCATTGAGTCAGTGATGCCATTCAATCATCTCATCCTCTGTTGTCCCCTTCTCCTCCTGCCTTCAATCTTTCCCAGCATCAGGGTCTTTTCAAATGAGTCAGTTCTTTGCATCAGATGGCATCAAAGTATTGGAGTTTCAGCTTCAGCATCAGTCCTTCCAATGAATATTCTGGACTCATTTCCTTTAGGATGGACTGGTTGGATCTCCTTGTAGTCCAAGGGACTCTGAAGAGTCTTCTCCAACACCACAGTTCAAAAGCATCAATTCTTCGGTGCCCAGCTTTCTTTATAGTCCAACTCTCACATCCATACATGACTACTGGAAAAACCACAGCTTTGACTAGACAGACCTTTGTTGACAAAGTAATGTCTCTGCTTTTGAATATGCTATCTAGGTTGGTCATAGCTTTTCTTCCAAGGAGCAAGTGTCTTTTAATTTCATGGCTGCAGTCACCATCTGCAGTGATTTTGGAGTCCCCCAAAAATCAAGTCTGTTACTGTTTCCAAGAGGTGACTGTACTTGAGTTGCATTCCATTTTACCTAAACTTCTCACTTTGTCTTAGATACAGCCACGGTGGTTCCTTATAACTGATTCTGTGCCTCCATCTCATAATTTCCATATTGGCAATATGAAGTCACATGCTATTTTTAGTAAAACAAGTAGCAGATATCCATACATGACCATAGTCATTCAATAGCTTATCTTTTTAGTGCTACAGGGAACTGAGAATGAATGGGACGTGGACCCTTGAGAGACTTAGCATTTAGCAGCTTAACCAAGGAACTGGGCACAAAGAACCAAGTCACCTGTGATTATACTGGTAATAATAGCATGTTCTTGATGGCCTGCTGTGGGCCTCCACACTGAAACACATTTTCCCTGTGCAGAGAGGTATATAGGCAACCAGCCCCAGGAGCTCAGGTGAGGAGCCGTGGCACTGAGTTGGTGGCATCACAGAAGACTTGTTAGAAGAGGTGACATTGAGTGGAAACTGGAAGACTGGTGAGACCCTAGGACAAAGAGGGGATGGATAGGTCATGAGGGGACTGGTGAGGGGATTCTGAGTGGGTGCAGGCAGGAGTATGATACCAAAAGGGAGGGGTTGGGGAGAGGCTGACCAAGATGAGTCACACCAGGTTACTACAAGCTTGAAATGTCAGACTGAGGAGATTGAGATTTAATAGGTGACATGGAGCTGTTAAAGTCTTTAGCCATCTTTTTTTAGGAACCCAAGGAAATCAAGCTGTTCAGAAATACCCAGTGAATTTGATAAACAGCAAATGGTTCAGAAGAGCGCCATGTCTCCTATACCTGCTGGACTGCTTCAGTTAACTGGAATAGGTGCTTACTCCGATTGGCCTAGACATGAGGAGCTTAACTGATTACAGTAAAATTGAGATTCCGGAATAAGGTTGATGACTTAAGACAGAGCCAGGTTGGAAACCCATGCCAGTCTGTGGGATCCAGGTCATTCTCCATCTCGTGGTTTCTCTCTCTCCTCTGTAGGACTCTTGGGTGGCTCCCCTAGCCCGGCCCAAGCCCTGTCCTCTCTGCAGTATTTGTTACAGGAGTCAATCTCTCTCAACAGAAATGCCACCCTCCTGGAATCCAGCCTCTCAGCCCGGGTAGCCTCATGTGCCTGTCTTTGAACCAGTCTCTGAGATCAGAGAGCCACATGGTCTGCTGAGCCAACCCTGAGTGTTGTTTCCACACCTGGTATTAGAAGTGCAGTAGGCCTGCCTGCACCTGGAGGACTGAGAGTGGGGAGGAGTGCTTCCTTAGAAAGCAAAAGTCCAGGGTGTTGTGACCAGGACGAAGAGGAACACTGGCTTAGCAGACGGAAACAACACGTGTCCATGACAGAAGCTCCAAGGGACCCAGCAGAAGAAGGACCTTTGGGAACACATGGTGAGAGTGTCAGTTCTCTGAGGCACATGAATCAGACGCATCCTCCAGGATCCCTGATGGGTTGCTCGCTTGACTCCTGTTGCTGGGCCCCCTGTGGAATTATCGATCGCTAAGAGGAGTCTTTAGAGACTCTCGAGTGGGATGGGCAAGTGGAAAGCCAATTACAGAAAGTAGGAGTTCTGGTTTTTCTCAGGGTTTAGGAGCTGCGAGCCAGAGGAAGCAGTTGATATAATCACTTCTGTAGTGTTAGGCCTGCAGTTGCCAAATCAGGGTGAAATTTGCATGCCGGTTTTCTATGCAGAATGTTGTTCTCATGCTAATAGAGTTGCTGCAAACACATCTGCCCACCTTATGAATAAATCCTGTATTTCAACCAGTCTCCTGCTGTTTGAGTCTCAGGAACACCCAGGTCTCCTTCTAATGTGGGTACTGATGGGATAAAGGTGAGGGTTTTTTGCTTGACCCAAGATACATTTGAGAGCTAGGACTTTAAGGGTAAGGATGAAGTTGTTCTTTGTCACAGACGGATCCTGGTGAGCAGTTCTTCCTGAACACAGTCTGGAAGTCATCCACACAGGCTGTGGGACCACCAACAGCTCTTCAGAGATTCTGGCCTAAGGTGGTCTAAAGTGAATCTCTCTATAGATCCATTCCTAGCCTGGCCCTGGCTGCTTATAGAGGCGTTTGGGGAATTTTTTTTTTTTTTTAAGCAGCATTGGAGGTAAGGAAGGAAGGATTGGGAGTTTAGGATTACCAAATGCAATGCCAACTATTATATATAGGATGGATAAACAATAAGGTTCTATATAGCATAGAGAAATATAGTCAATATCCTGTGATAAACCTTAATGGAAAAGAATATGAACAAGAATATATATATAAACATATGTATGTACATATATAACTGAGTCCCTTTCCTGTACAGCAGAAATTAAATAACATTGTAAATCGTTATGCTTCAGTAAAATTAAAAGAAAAAAAAAACAACAATACAAAAGCCTAGGCTACCATTAAATCTAGTACTTCGGTTAGATAGTCCGTCTGTCTTGGGCCTCAGTTTTCTGATCTATAAAATTGATAGGCCTTGGCTACATAATTGCTGTTGGTATAGGCTGTGTGTAAGTGCTCTTGAGACTAGAATTTCTGAAATACAGCTAACCCATCTGGAGGAGCCCACAAAGTAATAGTGCTCAGTAATTGAGCATCAGGTATGTGGATCTTCCTCAATTTCTGGTGGGATTGTGTCCCAGTAAACCCACCACAAATTGAAAATACTGTAAGTTGAAAATGGATTTAATACACATGACTTACCCAACATCACAGCTTAGTCTCAGTTCAGTTCAGTCGCTCAGTCATGTCCGACTCTTTGCGACCCCATGAATCGCAGCACGCCAGGCCTCCCTGTCCATCACCAACTCCCGGAGTTCACCCAGACTCATGTCCGTGGAGTCAGTGATGCCATCCAGCCATCTCATCCTCTGTCATCCCCTTCTCGTCCTGCCCCCAATCCCTCCCAGCATCAGAGTCTTTTCCAATGAGTCA
>NW_011495035.1:2621151-2651679 GCF_000754665.1 Bison bison bison | reverse complement strand
GTCATCCCCTTCTCGTCCTGCCCCCAATCCCTCCCAGCATCAGAGTCTTTTCCAATGAGTCAACTCTTCGCATGAAGTGGCCAAAGTACTGGAGTTTCAGCTTTAGCATCATTCCTTCCAAAGAACACCCAGGGCTGATCTCCTTTAGAATGGACTGGTTGGATCTCCTTAGTCTACCATAAAAGTGCACAGAACACTTAAGTTAGTCTACTGTTGGGCAAAATCGTCTAACACAGAGCCTATTTTATACTTGTGTTGAATATCACATAATTTATTGGATACAGTATCAGAAATGAAAAACAGAATGGTCGTATAGGTACAGATGAATGGTATCGATTGCTTACCCTCATGATCACGTGGCTCACCAGGAGCTGTGCCCCCTGCCTGTGCCCAGTATCACAAAAGATTATTGCTAGCCCCAAAAAAGGTCAACATTCAGAGTTCTGTTTCTACTGAACCGAATACCACTTTTGCACCATTAGTTCAGTTCAGTCGCTCATTTGTGTCCTACTTTTTGTGACCCCATTGACTGCAGCGTGCCAGGCTTCCCTGTCCTGCACCATAGTAAAGTCAAAAATTGTTAAGTGGAACCATCATTAAGTTGGGACAGTCTGTAATTCAAATTCAGACCTGAAATCAGACATTCTTGCCTGAGAGTGATTTTGCTACCAGGAGACACTTGACAACTCTGGAGGCTTCCTCGGTTACCATGGATGCAGTGCTCTGGGACTCTAGGGTGGAGAGGCCAGGGATGCTCCGTGCAGCAGGTAGTATTAATACATCCCCTACACTGAGCATGAGCCACTGTGCTTTTCTTGTATTGTCGAGGTTGAGAAACTTTGCCTTTGGGAGTTAAATTTGTCTTCCACAGTCAAAAGCCCCACCTGTGTACCAGGATATCATCAGTCTAATCCTCTAGGTTCACACCTGCTTGGTTCAACTGAGAAGCTGCTAGAAGCTGTTTTTTGTGATACTCATAAACTAGCTACATACTTTCTGGTTTTTCATTTTGACTTTCTCTTAATATATGAACCACTTTCCATACTGTGACACATGGTTACCAAAGCTTTTTTCCCCTTCTTCCCTCTTGTGTTTCTTCACACCACACCAGTTTGAAGTGGGGGCGAGAGGGACATCTGTTTGGGCCTGAGCCTCTGGAGGAGGCCCTAAAAATGTCTTGAGAAGAACTGAGTTGGAGACCAAAGAGGCGGCTATGTGTGGAGGCCCTGGGCAGCCCTCTCAGCTCCAGAAAGATGATGCTAAAAGAAGCGCTAAGTGCTCCCATCTTGTGTTTATACTATTCCTATTTCACAAAGTGGAAAAAAAAAAAGTTAAATTAAGAGGTGCTCACCAGCCTTTAGGAGTTGGAGATTTTTTGTACTTTTTCAGAGCCAATCGGCCAACCACAGGACTCAGGCATTTATGAGATGAACACAATGTACATTAGATATGATGGTGTTTGAGGTACCAAACTATTTATTTGATGGAAGGTTTTCCCATTTTCCCTAGTTGATGAACTGTTCATGCATGACTTATCTTGAGTTTGGTTTGACAAAGTGAGTGTTGCTAGAAAAGGAGGGAAGAAGAAAACTAATTGATAACACAATGGGCTCAATCTGCAAATGACCCACTTCCTAACCTGCAATTCTGGGAGGGTTGCAACTCTAAAAAGAGGTGGTGATATCATGACTTTGGTTTAAATGCACTTTGGAAAGATTACATAAAGAGACTTTCTCTAATGGATAAATAGGAGCAACTTAGAATTTTAGTCTCATGACTATTCAAGGAAAAGGATTTTCTAACAAGAAGTATGTATGCTAAATCAAGGTCTCTATGGAGAGCTTGTTATATAAAATAACTGTAAAATTTTGAAGAACTCTAGAAGGAATATAGTTGTTATAGACCATTTTGAAATCAAGACACACTACTGAAAATTAGTTTCATCATTTTTAGGGTAACATATAATCTCCACATGGAAAGGTACATTTATAGTATAACTTGACTTTGCTGTCATGGAGGAGGGAAGGAAGCAGTTTGGCCAGAAACGTCAAATTTCCTAGATGCTGAGGTTGTTCTAGATGAGTGAGTGGTGATTCCAACTTGTTCATTTCCTTGAAGCAACTAACCCATCAAGATGTCTCCTGTCCTCTCTGACAAAACACAGAGGCATCGAGCCAGGTGAGGCCATCTCAGGAGGCACTGGCTCTTTTTTTTTCCCCCTTGTTTTAAAAAATTTTATTGAAGCTTAGTTGACATTGTTGTGCTAATTTCTTCTGTATAGAAAAGGAACTCTTATACATCTGTATTCTTTTTCATTTTCTTTTCCGTTATGGTTTGTCATAGGATATTGAATATAGTTCCCTGTGCTATGCAACAGGACCTTGTTTATCCATCCTATGTATAGTAGTCTGCCTCTGCTAATCCCGATCTCCTGTTCCTTCACTCACTCCTTCACTCCTCCTCCCCCTTGGCAACCACAGTTCTGTTATCTGTATCTGTGAGTCTCTTTTTGTTTCATAAACGTTGATTTGTATTGTATTTTAGACTCCACATATAAATGATACCATATAGGATTTGTCTTTCTCTGACTTACTTCACTTAGTGTGATAACCTATAGTTCCATCCATAATGCTACAAAAATGGCATGATTTTATTCTTTTAATGGCTGAGTAATATTCCGTTGTTCCATTGCATTCCAACACACACACACACACACACTATGGAATCTCTCTCTCGCCCTATATATATATAGGCATCTATATATATGTGTGTGTGTGTGTATATATATATATATTACATCTTCTTTATCCATTTCTTTGTCAGTAGATGTTTAGGTTGTTTCCATGTCTTGCTATCTTGGCTACTGTAAATAGTTCTGTTATAAACATAGGGATGTATGTATCTTTTTGAATTATAGTTTTTACCTGGGTAGGTATGCCCAGCAGTGGGATTGCTGAATCATATGGCAACTCTTATTTTTAGTTTTTTAAGAAACTTCCATGCCATTTTCTGTAGTGGCTGCACCAATTTACATTCCTATCAACAGTGTAAACAGATTTCCTTTTTCTCATGCTCTCTCCAGCATTTGTTATTTGTGGACTTTTTACTGATGGCCATTCTTACGTGTGTGAAGTGGTGCTCGTTATTGTTTTGATTTGCGTTTTTCTAATAATTAGTGATGTTGAGCATCTTTTCATGTGCCTGTTGGCCATGTGCCTAATGGCCATCTGTATGTTTTCTTTGGAGAAATGTCTATTTAGGTCTTCTGCCCATTTTTTTTTTGATTGGCTTGTTTTATTTTTGTTGTTGTTATTGAATTGTCTGAGCTATTTGTATATTTTGGAGATTAAGCCCTTGTTCATTTATTTGTTTGCAAATATTTTCTCCCATTCCATAGCACTGACTCTTTATCAATGCATTTCTTTCTGTGAGTGCTCTTAACCAACATTTTCTGATAAAATTCCAGTTTTGAAGGTATCTTGTCCAACAGCCATGCAGTTTCCAAGTCAGATGTTTTATAAGTGACATCTGTCTTGATCAGATTGCATAAGCAAATGACTTGTTCCAGATTGCTAACAATATTTGCTTAAGTATTTGAGAGGGAATTTCTCCTTTGAAACATCAGAGTCCCAAAATTATGTTCCTTATCAAAAAAAAGTCTTTTTTTTGAAAAAACTTTTGTACTGGGGTATAGCCAATTATGATGAACCTAGACAGTGTGTTGAAAAGCAGAGACAATGGTCTAATAGTCTACTACTCTGCCGACAAAGGTCTGATAGTCAAGGCTATGATCTTCCCAGTGGTCGTGTATGGTCGTGAGAGCTGGGCTGTAACGAAGACAGAATGCCAAAGAATTGATGCCTTCAAACTGCTGGAGAAGACTCTTGAGAGTTCCCTGGACAGAAAGGAGATCAAACCAGTCAATCTTAAAGGAGATCAACCCTGAATATTCACTCTTAGGACTGATACTGAAGCTGAAGCTCCAGGATTTTGGTCATCTGATGTAAACAGATAACTCATTGGAAAAGTTCCTGATGCTGGGAAAGATTGAGGGCAGAAGAAGAGGGTGTCAGAGGATGAGATGGCTGGATGGCATCACCAATGCAATGAACGTGAACTTGGGGAAAATTCTGAGAGATGGTGAGGGACAGGGAGGCTTGTGTGCTGCAGTCCGTGGGGTTGCAACGAGTCGGACATGACTGGGTGACTGAACAACAGCAATAGTCAGTCATAGTTTCAGATATGCAATTGACACCATCCTTATGGCAGAAAGTGAAGAGGAACTAAAGAGCTTCTTGATGAAGGTGAAAGAGGAGAATGAAAAAGCTGGCTTAAAACTTAACATTCAAAAAAAAACTAAGATTGTGGCATCCGGTCCCATCACTTCATGGCAAATAGATGGGGAAACAATGGAAACAGTGACAGACTTTATTTTCTTGGGCTCCAAAATCACTACAGATGGTGACTGCAGCCATGAAATTAAAAGACACGTGCTCCTTGGAAGAAAAGCTATGGCAAACCTAGACAGCATATTAAAAAGCAGAGACATTACTTTTCTGGCAACGTTTCATCTAGTCAAAGCTATGGTTTTTCCAGTAGTCATGTACGGATGTGAAAGCTGAACAATAAAAAAGGCTGAGCTCTGAGGAATTGATGCCTTTGAACTGTTGTGTTGGAAAAGACTCTTGAGAATCCCTTGGATTGCAAGGAGATCAAACCAGTCTATGCTAAAGGAAATCAACCTTGAATATTCATTGGAAAGACTGATGCTGAAGCTGAAGCTGCAATACTTTGGCCACCTGATGCAAAGAGCCAACTCATTGGAAAAGACCCTGATGCTGAGAAAGACTGAAGGCAGGATGAGAAGGGGATGACAAAAAACCATATGGTTGGATGACACCACCGACTCAATGGACATGAGTTTGAGCAAATGCTAGGAGATAGTGGAAGACAGGGAAGCCTGGTGTGTTGCAGTCCATGGGGTCGCAAAGAGTCAGAAACGACTGAGCAACTGAACAACAACATAAACAGTTAAAAATGTTGTGCTAGTTCCAGCGAAGGGACTCGGTGATACATATACATGTGTCCTATCAAAGAAAGTCTTAAAGCAAAGATAGGGAAGTTGTCACCAATAAGCCAGACTTTGCCAGAGATGTCTGTAATCAGCTTGCCTCATGTTCAGCTTTTAAAAAAATTGTGTCAGTATTTAAAACCTAGGATATTGCATGCAACAAGTTGGAAGTTTCTGACTCTTTTGATAAAGTAAAAGGCCTGATGTTTAAGCCCTCCATCCCATGATGGGAAGGAGGTGGGCAGCAGCTCCCTTGAAGTGGTCATGGTCTGTCCAACATGCCATAGTCCCCACCCTTCTCTGTTGTTTTCCGAACGCAGTGCTTGGTGTCCTTGATTGTCTTTAGACTGACCCACTTTTCTCATTGCTCTTATCTGCCTGGTTTATCTGTACACTTGCATTTCAACCACCACCACAAGAGAAAAGATAAAGGTGTTGATTGATGGTGAGAGGGTGTTTTCATAACAGTTTTGGAAAGTAAAGGCAGAATGATAAATTCTGTCTATAATTTATGTTTGACTTTTTTAAAGTACAATGACTTGTCCATTATTGGACAGTAAAAGATAATTTGTGTCTAGCACAGCTTCCATTAGAAAATGCATATCACTTAGCCGTTTGATGCCAAGATGATGTGAGCAGAGCTGGCTCTAGACCGAACTGTAGAGTGTGCCCAAGTGGCTTCGTATTACCTCTAGCCAACCTCTTCCTCATGTTCCCTCCTTCCTACTTTAATAACTCTGTGTCCTTACTACTTAATCCACCCACCTTGGATGTAGCTGTTTTTAATGATCTTTCTCTAAATTTAAACGATGCCATTAGAGAAGGATTTTTCACTGAAAGATATCTGATGATACCATTCCTCCTAAGAGAGAGAAAGCTTAAATCATTTCCTGTTGCTTCTATCCAAGGATATTAGTATTTCTGTTCAAAGGAGAAACTTGAAACTTATTGGGTGTACAGTTGTAGAATTTGGGGATTGGACAGAGGTTAAGGATCCTTTGGCCAAGGTGTTAGAGCCCTTCAAATACATGAAATCAAGCACTTATTCCTGAAGTTGACCTTAAGTGTTACTTGAGTCAAAACCTGGATTCATATTTGACTAGTGTAGATTAATTACCGTGCATCTGAACGTAGGTCTTTGTCTAGCTTTACCTTGACCAGTGTGCATGTGCTCAGTCACTCAGTAGTGTCTGACTTTTTGTGACCCTGTGGGCTGTAGCCTACCAAGCTTCTCTGTCCATGGAACGTTCCAGGCAAGAATACTGGAGGGGATTGCCATTTTCTACTCCAAGGGATCTTCCCAACCCAGGAATCAAACTTGCATCCCTTGTGTTTCCTGCAGGTGGATTCTTTAGGATTTAGGATTCTTTACCACTAGCACCACCTGGGAAGCTCTCCCTTGATCAGTAGTGATAGTAAAAGCTTTGGTTTTCTTCTGTAGTGTAGGAGGGTTGAGTTAGATACAGCATTACAAATTCAGGGTACTGGTGTCACTCACCTCGGATCACTTGCTCAGTACCAAGCTTCCTCTCAGATTCCGCCAGCTTTTCATCAGAGACCTCCAGCCAATCAATACCAGTTCATCAGAATTGGCTATTGTGGTGGAGCCAGTATTGCACTCCCAGGAGATAAATACAGAGGTCCCTGTCTGCTCTCTCATTCCATGAGTTCAAGGACCATATGTGGGTCAATGTTGAATATTCAGTAGGCAAAAAAAAAAAAAAAAATTCATTGAACATGTGGCTCCTTTTACAGTCTAGAGAAGTTAAAGCAGTGCTTTCCCCTGAACACTGAAGAGGGATCTCTCATCTCACACAGGTTCTCACTAGATTAAGTGGTCAGGTCATTTAGATGAGGTTGTGCTCTCAGGGTGCACCTTTAAGACAAGCTGTTTCTGAAATCACAACCTAACAATCTTGAAAACTGGGCAAAAACAGCCCCAAAGAGCTGTTTCTACTTCAGGTTCTTTTTAAGACTAACGTGAATTGTTTGGGACAGAGATTGTCACAAGAGACACCAGAGAGGCCAAATCTTCAGCTGCTGCTAAGTTGCTTACCTTTGAGTTTCAGAGTGAATGAACTGAGGGGACATGGAGCTGGGGGTTGGATCTGTGACAAAGCACATGTCCATGAGGAACAACTGAGCTGAAATCTGATGCCCAGAGCCTCCATTCTTGTGTTACTCATCCAGATGTTTCTTCTCGAGATCAGGGACGGGCTCTCACAGACAGCCTTTTCAGCTCTCAGAAGCACTACTGGGTTTTCCTGAGAGCATTTTAAGTTAGACATTCCCAGCTCTGTTTGGATTTCTCCTATAATGCATTTGTAATAATTGTTGGACCCTGTCTTTTATTTGCTTAAAATGCTGCAGAAGCTTTTGTCTCACTCACAGTGAAGCCAAAGGCTTTTCCAGTGGCCCACAATGTGCTATGTGATCTGGCTGTCACCTCTGTCTTACCTTGGCTGCCCTCTTTCTCTTTTAATATATATATTTTGAGTTTTTAATTTTATGTTTTTACTTTTTAAAAAATTTTTTGAAATAGAATTTTTATTTTTAATATTTATTGAAGTATAGTTGACTTATAATGTATTAATGTCCGCTGTATACTAAAATGATTATAGATATCTATATATACATTTTAAAATATTCTTTTCCATTATGGTTTATCATAGGATATTGAGTATAGTTCCCTGTGTTATACAGTAGGGCCTTGTTGTTCATCCATTCTCTATATAATAGCATACATCTACTAACCCCAGCTCACACTTACTTTTTAAATTTTTAAATTAATTTATTGTTTTATTACTATTACACCTATAAGTATACAGTATACTTTTAATTGAAGTATACTTGCTATACAATATTATATGTTACAGGTGTACAATATAGTGATTCACAGTTTTTGAAGGTTATTATGAAATATTGACCATATTCCCCATGTTGTACCATACATCTTTTTGGCTTACTTTTTACTGATTGTTTTGTACCTCTGATTCTCTTACCCCTATATTGCCCCTCCTCCCTCCCTCTCCCAACTGGTAACCATGAGTTTGTTCTCTAGATCTGTGAGTCTGCTGCTTTTTTGTTAGATTCACTAGTTTATTGTATTTTTCTTGTTCCTTCTGCTGCAGCCATATGCACCTGTTGGCTGTGCCTCTAACATAGTAGACCTTCCCCAGGACCTTTGTACTTGCTGATCTCTCTGCCTAGAACATTCTTTCCCAGGTATTTTCGTGGATCATTTCCTTGACCAGTTCAGTGAGGCTTTCTTTGTCCATACCAGTCAAATATATTATGTTCCCCTCCCAGTGTATTTTTTCCCCATCATTACTTTGTATCATAATATAGATTTTGCCTTTGTCTTCTTCATTCTCTGGCTCGCCTACCTCAGTATAAGGTTCATTAGTGCAGGGATATTTTTGGATGGCTCACTGCTCCATTTCTGGCAGCTGGAACAGTGACTGGCACTTAATAGGAGGCCAATAAATACTTTAAGAATGAATGAATGTTTTCACATCCTTTCAGTACCTTTCTCACTTATTTTTATTAACTTTTTAAAGTTGTAAGCAACAGAAAGTCAAAGCTATGATTTTTCTAGTAGTCATGTATGGATGTGAGGGTTGGACTCTAAAGAAAGCTGAGCGCCAAAGAATGGATGCTTTTGAACTGTGGTGTTGGAGAAGACTCTTCAGAGTCCTTCGGACTGCAAGGAGATCCGACCAGTCCTTCCTAAAGGAAACCAATCCTGAATTTTCATTGGAAGGACTGATGCTGAAGCTGAAACTCCAATAGTTTGGCCACCTGATACAAAGAACTGACTCATTTGAAAAGACCCTGATGCTGGGAAAGATTGAAGGTGGGAGGAGAAGGGGATAACAGAAATAAGATGGTTGGGTGGCATCACTGACTCAATGGACATGAATTTGAGTAAGCTCTGGGAGTTGGTGATGGACAGGGAGGCCTAGCATGCTGCAGTCCTTGGGGTCGCAAAGAGTCGGACATGACTGAGCAACTGAACAGAACAGAAGCAACAGACACCTAATTCATACCAGTTTTAAACAAAAATAGGAATTCATGGGCTTCTATAAGTAAATCATGATAAAGACCTTGATTTTTCTACTACTGTGGATGGGCTTTCTGCATGGAGTATGGATGATACTTGCCAGCAGCTCTAAGCTCCCACCTCTAGTTTTTGTATCCAGTGGAATGAAGAGCCCATCTTCTAGCCATTAAAGGGTGGTGTGGGGACTTGTATAGATTGACTCAGCCAGACCACATGCATCCTTGGACCAGTCCCTTTGGCCAGTGAAGCCTGAAGAATGATGATGAGCCCAGCCTGGGCCATGGGCTTCCCCTTACAGCCTGGAATTTAGGGCTGTTTACAAAAGTGTAGAAGAAAGTTGTGGCATAAATGTACTTACTTGGGAATTGTGAACTAGGCACCCATGGATGTCAGCCATAGTCACTCTTCATAACTTGCTCTAATTTGTCTACCTACCTCCTGTAACAACCCAACATAGCCTTCCAGAAATGGGCTTAAGGGTTCATTCTTTGTATACATGGTTTCCAAAGTGTGGTATACACACCCCACAGTATATACAGTATAAACCACTGAGGTGTAGAGAGAAAATATTAGAACTTATCTTATTCATATTTAATCTCTGTAAAATATTCATTTTATGTATGGTTTTTATAATGCTCAAATCAGCAGTTAGTAGTAGTACTACTTAATATTTAGTAGTACTTAGTAGGACATTGGTAAAGTAGTTCAAGTTCATATATATATATATATTTACATATGTAATTTATAAATAAGTAAAACCCCATACATTTGGCACACTCATACTCAATAGGATACAATATGATACATTAAAAAAAAATAAAGTCTGAGATCACAGTATTTTTTCTTAAAGGATACAGTTTACTACTTTAAAAGCTTCACCTTAAAAGAAATTAGGCAATTTTATCTCCAAATACTTTTTAAATGTTGCCAATTTTCTGCAGTAATGTGTTGTCCAAACACCTGACAACAGAGTGAAGATCATAGGTTGATTGTTTCCTTTCAGTTCTCAGGGACAGTACTTTTATGATTTTTCTCCAAGTTTGAATGACAACCTCAGAGGCAAAGTCTTTTCCAGATTAACACTATGTCTCTGATATACTTGAAATCCAGAAATATCTTTGAAGAAGGCAACTATAATCATGCAGTGAAAGAAAAGTTGGGTAAGGAGAAAACTGATTAAGAAAAAAAGAAGGACAACTAATGAAGGCCCAAAGCAGAAAGCAAGAAATTATTCCAGAAGGATGGAAAATGTAGTTAGAGAACAAACCCATATTCAAGTCAGGAATATCTTCTGAATTATTGAAATCTGAATGACTCTCATATTCTATTAAAGAGGGAAAATGGTATTGGAATAAATATTAAAAGGAGTCAAAATCTAGGAGGCATTACTCGTCTGAATATTATTAGCTTCCTTCAGTGTACGTATCTGTCCATCCTTTTCCACAAACTCTTATGTTAACCCCTCACTCTACCAGTGCTTTCTACAGAGGAAATACCAGGATTCTGGTTAAAAATATATGTGTGTATATCACACTCATAGCTGAAGCTGTTTCTATAGCACAGCAGGATCATAGAGTGAAAAGTGAAAAGTTAAGCTAATAATTTACTAAGATGACATTATTTGTGTTTAGTCATTAAGTTGTGTCCGATTCAGTGACCCCATGTACTATAGCCTGCCAGACTCCCCTGTCCATGGGATTCTCCAGGCAAGAATACTAGAGTGGGTTGCTATTTCCTTCTTCAGGTGATCTTCCTGACCTAGTAGTCAAACCCGCGTCTCTGCATTGGCAGGCGGATTCCTTACCATTGAGCCACCAGAGAAGCCCAAGTTGATATTAGTTGTTCTAATTTCATTTCAACCAGTGTGATTTCAGCCTATCATGGTGCCAGGCCTATATTTGGGATTGAAAATAGGTGAGACCTAGTGTCTGTCTTGAGACAGCTGACCACTTTGGGCTGGAACATAATAGCTTCATGAGATGCTGAGTTCTGCCGCCCCCCCTCCCCCCGCCCCCTGACAAAATAGAAAAAGAGCCAGGGGTCGATTGTGAGGGGCTGGGGGCAATGAAAAAAATCTGCCTGGGAGCATCAGAGAAGATGACATGTGAATAAGGCCTTAGAGGATATAAAGGATGGTTTCAAATGAAAAAGCTAAGAGGAGGGAGAAACGGCATGAGTAAAGGCAGGAAAGTAAGGAAGACCACGTCTCAGTGGAGGAGATATGAGGAGACCAATGTAGGAGAAAAATGGAGGCAGAGTTTGGCCTTTCTCTTGGAGATGGTGGCACATCATTAGAGGATATTTTAATTTTTTAAAGTAAAAGATTGGCATGTACTGGTCTAGTGACAGTTCAGAGGACAAATTGAAGCTGGGAGCAGGGTAACCATTTAGGAAGCTACAAAAATAATCCAGATCACAACTCTTAAAGAGTAGAACTGGGGAAGTCATAGTGGGTTTAGCAAGAAGAGAACTAATGTAAAGGAAATTTCTGATTTTAAAATCAACAGAACTTGATACCTTTATGCTAAGATGGTAGAAAAGAACAGGGATTTAGAGTTGACTATCAGTGTGCAATACAGAAATCATTGCAGTGGGAGGGAGGGAAGAATGGGCTGTCATTTGGTTTTGTTTTATTTTGATGGTAGGGGTAGCTGTTGTTAAGATGATGATGGGTTTGATTTATTGTTTATTAGCTGGGCTTCCCTGGTGGCTCAGCAGTAAAGAATCTGCCTGCAGTGCAGGAGTCACAGGAGACATTGGCTCGATCCCTGGGTCAGGAAGATCTCCTGGAGGAGGAAATGGCAACCCACTCCAGTATTCTTGCCTGGAGAATCCCAATGGACAGAGGAGCCTGGGGGGCAACAGTCCATGGGGTTGCAAAGAGTTGAACATGACTGAAGCAACTTAGCATGACATCATTTCAATAGTCATAAACCATAAGTTTGACTTTTGGGGAGTTATATCATTCCGTGAGTTTCAATACATTTATTTATACATTCATGTAACCACCACCACTATCAGGATACGGACTAGCTCCATCACTCTCAAACAATCTCTTGTATTGTCTCTGTAGTCCAGTCTCCTCCCTGCTCTCACCAACTCATAACCCTTGGCAACTAGTGATCTGTTCACCATTCCTGTATTTTTGTCTTTTCCAAAATGTCAGGTAAAATAATCATATATTATGTAACTTTTGAGGTTGACTTCTTGCACTCAGCATTCATCCCAAACGTGCATCAGTGGTTTGTTGGTTTTTATTAATGAGCAGTATTCTACGGGATGGATGTACCACAGGTAGTCTGGCCATTCACTTTTGAAGGACATTTTGATTGCTTTCAGTTTGGGGGAATTGTGGCTAGAGCTGTTATACATATTTATTTTTCCTCTTAGCAGAGATGTAGTTTTTCTCATTATTTTAAAAAGGAGGGGTAAAATATGCATAGAATAAAATGTCACCATTTTCAATAAAAACATTTCACTAAGTGTACAGTTGAAGGGCATTAAATTAAAAGCATCTTTGTGTAGGTCTTTATGTGAACATATGTTTTCATTTATCTAGGGTGAGGAAGCAGGAGTGAGATCACACAGCCATTTGAGTAAGTATATCTTTAACTTGATAAGAAACTGCTAAACTCTTTTTCACAGTGGTAGTACCATTCTGCATTCCTACCATCAGTGGGTGAGAGTTTTAGTTGCTTCATATTCTTGCCAGGTACTGGGGATTTTTTCCCCAGCCTAATAGGGTGCAGTGATAGCTCATTGTGGTTTTAATTTTGCATTTCTTTAATTGCTAATGATCTTGAGAACCTTTTCATGTTGTTACTTTTGTCAAATGTTTGTGAAGTGTCTCTTCAAATCTTTTGCGTAGTTTAAGATTGGATTTTAAAGTTTAAAATTTGTGCTTCTTATGTTGATTTTTTTCACAGGTGTTTATATATTTTGTATATAAGTCATTCAGTGGATATATGATTTTCAAATATTTTCTCCCAGCTAGTAGCTTGACTTTTCATGTGTTTTGCTTAGGAAAAGTTTTAAATTTTGATCAAGGACAATTTATCAGTTTTTCTTAAATGGCTTGAGTTTTTGATGTCATACCTAAGAACTCTATGTAACATAAGGCCTCAAAGATATTTCTCTTCTGTGGTTTTCTAAAAGTTTTATAATTTTACATTATTTATAATCCATTTATTTTAAATTAATTTTTATTGGTTATAGTAAAGGGGGATTTAGAAATTTGGATTCTAGGTGTTCATTAATAGTTTATAGAAGTATAATCTTTTTTTTTTTTTGTATGTTGACCTTGAATCCTATGACTGTACCAAAGTCACTTATTCTGAAAGGATTATTTTGGTTGTGTTGATTTCTTGGGATTTTTCTGTGCTCATATCATCTGTAAATGTGCACCATTTTATTTCTTCCTTCTAATCTGGATGTCTTTCATTTCTGCTTCTTGAGGGAAGACTCTGCTGAGTACTCCCATTTGATATCTTGGGAACTATGAGATTTTCCACTCTGGCTATTGGGAATCATCCATTATTTCTGGTAGGAGGTGAGCCCTAGGCATTGTTCCTTCTAATCCTTTTGAGTGTTCCCTGCCAACTCTGGGTTTTTGGTAATTTCTTCATATGCCTGTAAGATCAGTTCTCGACTGAATGATCCTTCTCTGGAGTTTGCTGTCCATGCAGCCCTCTCTCCTGGTACCTTAACCTCCTTTGCCTTCTTGGACTTTCCCTCTGTGCCCTCAGCTCAGGGAACCTGCTGGCTCTGCCTCAGTTCCCTTTCCTACATCAGTGACCTGATATCTTTCTGCAGACAGTAAGCAGGGGTGATCAGATCATAAGGCTTATCTCTATTCTTTGGGTGATGATAACATACAGGTTATTGCCCTAGAAATGTTTGCAAAAGTTTCTGAAAGAGGTCAGTTGAGCACAAGAGAACAAGGATCTACTGGATTAGTTCACCAGTAAGGAATTTGCAGCTTCCAAGCATGAGTGGATGAAAACTGTGAGTCACATTCCAAGAATCTCAGTAAAATGGGAATAGCAGTATCATCATTGTCATCATCATCTTCACTGTTACTTCACAGAACTCTTACTCTGAGATGAGATGGGAGTCTCCTATGCATTATGACATTCAAGCCTGGTGGTGGCCATGAAGACGTTTCTCTCAGATCCGCAACCTGTGGAAGCGTAATTGAGCAACAGTCCCACCTCCTCTGATCTGCTTTGTCTGCTGTGCCTGCCACAGCCTTTTCCAGTCAGTGACCCTGTGCCGCATGGACGCTAGCACATGCCTGTTATGAGATACAAGTGACTGACTCCAACGCTCCTCACTGAGCTCGCTGAAACTTCCTTAGAGCTGTACTGTCATCTAATACTTTGCCTGCTCCAGGTCCCTTGTTTCCTTCTTGTCTCCACAGCATCAGTCAGTCCTGCCTTCTGGTCAGACACCTCTTTTCCTTTGGCTTCTCAGTTTCCCTTGCAGGCAATTTCCTCATTCAGGCTCTGGCAGCACCATCTTGGTCTCTGCTTCTCAGAGTGTCTGAAATAACATTCCTGAAATAACTCTAGGAGGCAGGAATACTCTTTGTTATAAACTAAATTGTGTCCCCCTAAAATCCCTGTATTGAAGTCCTAGTCCCCAGTTTGTATTTGGAGATACAGCCTTTTCAGGAGGTTATTAAGGTAAAATGAGGTGATGAGGGTGGGGCCATAGTCTGGTAGGGCTGATGTCCTTAGAAGAAGAGCATGAGAAACCAGAGATCCCCCTCTCACTGCGTGCAGAGGAGAGGCCACGTGTGGACGCAGTGAGAAGGCGGCCACCTGCAAATCAGGCAGAGACTCACCAAAACCACCCCTACTGGCAGCCTGAGCTTGGACTTTTGGGCTTTAGAACTGTAAGAAAATAAACATCTTTTATTTTAGCCACCCAGGGTGTGGTATTAGTCCAGGAAGCCTAATGAACTATCGTTGCATCCCTTTTATAGGTATTGGCCCCTGAAGACTGGGTCACACAGATCATTATTGGCTAATCCAATAGTAGATCCTAGGGCAGTGTGGCTATGAATTTAGCCCATCATAGCTGAGCTGTCTTGTCACTCCCTGAGCCTTGGAGGATGGAGAGATGTGTTCCCTGTGGGTAGAGACTCTAAACACAAATGAGTTTAGAGGAAAGCTTGGAAAGAGGTGGAAGGGAGTTTGGAGAACTCTCACTCTGCCTCCTGGCTTGAGTGGGAAAGCAGCCTTTACTTACAAGTGAAGCCATTTCTCTAGGTTGAGAGGAGCATTTGGAGGCAAGGATGGGGTATCTAAGTGATATTTCTTGTTGAACTCTTAGAAATGCCATGGAAGAATCTTAGTCTTTGAGCAGAAAAAAAAAATTTTAGCATTTAAGAACATTCCTGGAGATAAGACTTTGTTTCTATACACCATTAGGTGTCAACATGTGGGGTCATGAACAGCCTAGCAGAAGTAAGTCACCATATGTGGCTGTAAGGAGACCTGCACTGAATTGTAGCAAGAAGCACATGAAAGCCAGGGGAATGTGAGCCCACAGAGGAAAGTGTGGGAAAAACTCTCTTTGTGAACTTCTGAACATGTTTAGCAAGAGAGCCAATACTGAGGAAATTCCAGCTGTTGGTGCCTAGACATAATATCTGAGCAGTTACTGACTTTTACTTTTCATGACAATGTTTTTGTGCCTTGTAGACACAGCTAAGATGTGATGAATGTAAATAATGTAGTACATGTTGTCATATCTTGCCGAGTTGCTTTAAGCTCAACATTAGCAAAATCCATCTTGTTTAAGTAGAGTTTTCAATACTTATTTGCTTTTGTAGTACAGAGATAAATTATTTTGCTTGTAAGATGATTTGATTAAAAAAATAGCTTATTTCATGAGAAAAAATGATGTGTTAGATATTGTTTTATGTCCCTGTGTCTCGTCATCTTTTAGGCAGATAGAAATGTGATCCTTCAGTGTCACTTTTCCACTCCTGTTGTAAAAACTACACCAGTTCATCTGTCAGTGATAGAGATAGTTTGAGGGGAAATTACATTCCTTTGACTAAAGGAGTCCAAATGTTGTTTTATTTAAATATCTAACTTCCTGGAAAATTTGATGTGGGTGGTGTGTGTGTATGTGTGTGCGCACGTATGTTGCTGTTAGTAAACAGGAAGGCTTTGAAATGATACACTACAAGGATTTAAATCCAGATTCTCTTGTATTTTCTATTTGAGTGGGTTTTATTTTGTTAGTGTTCTTATCCTCTTCATTACAGAGTCCTAAATTAATTGCCCCACTCTTTTTTTAAAAAGATATTCTGAAGTGGTACCCCACAGACATAATGTTATGACAATGGAATTTTAGTTCTTTGGTTGACTGCTTGCAAAATTTTGTTTGGACAAGAATGCAGGACATTGGCTTTTTTAACACAGCGTATAGCCTCTTTTTTTTTCTTTCAAGAAATTACTTGTGGGAAAATAGTTGAGGGTATCTTATTAATGATTTTTCCTCTTGAATTGTTTATTTCCCACCCCATCCTTCAGCTCTTTGTAACTAAAAACGAGCTCCAGTTCCTCATCTTGGTTACAGTGGTTTAGATGTTTGTTGGTATGTGAATTTGTTTAGAAACGTTTGTGTGATTTCTCTTCTTTTTTTCTTTTTTCCCCCCAGTGATCTCAGTTTGCTAAACATTGCATAACTTTTAAAAAATGTAGTAGATTATTCTTTTGCCTCCCTAAAGTTTGTAGTCATTGCTGTTTTTCACTTCAGTCACTTAGATTATTTTATGAAACCAGTCCAACCCCCAAAGTTGTTTGCTTTTGCCTTTGACCCTGGGTGGAGGTGGGCTCTGATATTTATGAACTTTGATTATTTTCTGTCTTATGTAGGGAAGGACCTGAGAATTTTCAGCAGTTTCCCTGCAGCCATGGAAAACTATATTCAATGAAGCCCTTGCCATACACTGCTTAGTCTGCAATTCTCTTTGATGTACAGAACTCTGCAAATGTTTCTTGGCCAAGAATTGAGGCAGTTCATTGCAGGGGAGTGGTAGGAAACACAGGAGCATAGGTGATTGACTCTTAAAAAGGAAGATCTTAAAAAAGATTATTTGGTCCTGAAGTATCAAATATGTGGCATGAATACCACTACTCTTCCCCTCCACGCCCATAGCAGACATCACTATCAATCATGTCTCTTTCTGTCGAGTCATCCATAGCCACGTGATCTTTCAACATGGTATCCCAGGGCTTCTGTCAAAATGCCAGTGGCATTGGCATATGAGATGGAATCTCTATCGGTAGATTGTATGATATATTTATAAACACCTGGACACACAGGGACGTTCTGAGCAAGGCTGAAGAGCATTGGAATTAAGAACAGAGGCTCGAGAGTGAAATGATGTGAGCCATACCACTTGTTGGCTGTGTGATTTGAGGCAGAGTTCTTCATTCTTGTGAGCCTGTTTCCTTGTCAGTAAAGTGTGGATTATTATAGAGGCTACATCATAGGACTGCTGGAAAGGTTGAACTAAAATAATTCCCAGCACTGCTCAATAAATGTGAGATAACCATTTGAGATATTATAATTAGGGACAGTTTCTTGTTTATGATTATTACAAAGCTGCTGCTGCTGCTGCTAAGTCGCTTCAGTCGTGTCCAACTCTGTGCGACCCCATAGATGGCAGCCCACCAGGCTCCGCCATCCCTGGGATTCTCCAGGCAAGAACCCTGGAGTGGGTTGCCATTTCCTTCTCCAATGCATGAAAGTGAAAAGTGAAAGAGAAGTCGCTCAGTCATGTCCGACTCTTCGCGACCCCATGGACTGCAGCCTACCAGGCTTCTCCGTCCATGGGATTTTCCAGGCAAGAGTACTGGAGTGGGGTGCCATTGCCTTCTCCGTATTACAAAGCTAGTTAGGACTAATCTGGGTTTCCCAACTTCAGCATTACTGAAATTTAAATGGTCACATACTTACTTGTTATAGCAGCTGTCCTGTGCCTTGTAGGATAATGTTCATCAGCATCCCTGACCTCTACCCACTAGATGCCAGTAATCCCATCCCACATTTGTCCCAGTTGTGACAAATATCTCTAGACTTTCCCAAATGTCCCTTTGGGGCAAAATTGTCCCAGTTAAGAACCACTGGACTAGACCCAAGTTCACGTATAGATTGTGTGTGTGAGTGTGTATGTGTTTATATTTTGTCCAGGTTTATTGAGACATATGGACCCATTGTGTAAGTTTGAGGTACACAGTGTAATGATTTTATAGATATGCATACTGTAAAGTGATTACCATGTTAAGATAACACATTGATCACATCAGGTAGTTACAGTTTGTGTGTGTGTGTGTGTGTGGTGGCAGCTTTTAAAATCTACTCTCCTAGATACTTTAAAATACACAATACAGTATTGTTAACTGTAGACACAATATCGTACATCCCCTGGAGCTTACTCATTTTATAACTTGAAGTTTGTACCCTTTGACCAGTAGTACCTATTCCCCCATCCCTGGAGACCACCAGTCTATTCTCTGTTTTTATGAGTTTTGTTTTTTTAGATCCCACATGTAAGTAAGATGATACAGGTTGTACCTTTAAGCTTGGCTCAGTTCACTTAGCATAACACCCTTAAAATTCATCCATGTTGTGATAATATCAGAATTTCTTTTTTATTGTTGACTAGTATTCATGTGTGTGTATACTGTGTTTTATTTACTTATTCATCTGTTGGTAGACACTAATTGTTTCTATTTCTTGGCTATTGTAAATAGCACTGCAATGAACATACGGGTAAAGATAGCTCTCAGAGGTAGTGATTTTATTTCCTTTGGGTATATGTATACCCAAAACTAGAATTGCTGGATTATATAGTAGTTCTTCTTTTAATTTTAAAAGTAATCTCTATACTGTTTTCCATAGGAGCTATAATTTTTTTTTTCACGTTAATATACTTGTGCCTGAAACCATTGTCAGAGATACTGATTCTTTTAGCTTTGTCTCTAAGCTCCAGGAACTTAAAAAAAATTTTTTTTTTGTACCTGTGGCTTTGACATTCCCGCCTTCATGTCAGGCTACAACTTTTTCAATTTACCAGCCTGGGTACAGTTTTGAATAGCAGATTAATAGCTCCAAGTTTTAATTATGTTTTTGTAATAGAATTTAAAGTAATTTCAAGGAAAATGTTCACAATATAAGTTTCAGTGATAACAGCTATGTTCTAAATTGTATAATAATAATAACGGGTATAATTAATTCACGTACTTACTGTGTGTTAGATGCTAGGCTATGAACTTACTGTTCCTCCTGTCATTTTTTTTGTGACAGTACAGAAAGGAAGCACTATTTTTGCCATTTTACAGATGATGGAACAGAGACACAGACAACTTTGTCCAAGGTCCCAAAGCTACTAAGTGTCAGAATAGGGCAGCAATGCTAGGCTTTTTGTCTATGGTACAGACAAAAACATGCATGCTAGAGAAAGATCTAGAAGAATGTATGCCCAGATGTTTACCTTGATTATTTATAGATGATAGGATTATGGATATTTGTTACTATACTTAGTGTTTTGCAAATTTTCTGCTTTGTGCATTCATTAATTTCTTAAAGTATTAAAAAACAAAGTTAAAATTACGCAGTCCTGGGACTTTTATAAAACAAGTGATTATATTTACCACAGTTTACTTCCCATTTATTTGGTCTTGCTTATGATTGATTGAAAAACAATAGGAGTTACATTTGAATTTTTTATTTTGGATTCCATAATGGAAACGTGCAGCCCCTTAATGTAATATGTAGCTATTTAGAAGTGGGGGTTGTACACATCTGTAAGGTGCTTTTCCCATATAAGTTTGTTTTGTTAAGTAATCATATGGAATTTTAAAATAAACAAGATCCAAAAGAATGTTGTTCTTCAAGATTTCCAGCCTTAGCAAATTATGTGCTGTTTCAAAGATGCTACCAGTGAAACATCTTCTCTTGAATTTCACTTTTGATTATGGCCTTTAAAGCTACTTTCTGAACCAGACAAGAAAACCAGGCTTCATTATTTCAGCAAATGCCAGGAGCTACCTGCTTGATTGCCCCCCAAGGCATGCTCTGAATTTCTATTTGGTCATTTTCAAATATCAAACAGAGCCACGTGGGTAAAATTTACCATAAGAGGCAGTGCTTTACCTAATGTCTTGTTTTCTCATGGAAATTCCAAAAACGGAAATCGAAATGGGCTTTGATGAATGGAATCCTTGTGAGCATAAGTGCGTAGACCCTTATGGTGACTACTTTCACGTGTGCTGCATTCATGTGATGCGTAAATTCAAATGTTTGTGTTCATTTGCATTATTTTAGAGTTCTCCATCATGGGTTTCAGTTCTTAATATGGTATTTGCCTGGCTTTATTCACTGTGGCATATGTTTCCAATTTTAAATAACTTTGAAGGATTCCTGCGTGTCTGCTGTTAAAATTGAGAGGTCTTGGTGACTCTGGGGTCCAGGTGAAACTACGTCTAAAAGAATATGTGTAAATACATATGTTGAGCTAGGTGACGTAAAGGTCACCAGAGGCCCAAGGTTTTACTTTGTTAGATCTGACATGTAAGACTGGGCAGTGTTGGAATCCCAAGTGGGTGGTGACTCCCCCTGCCCCTCCTGCCCCTCACCCCCCTACAGGTACTCTCCTGGGGTATCCATGAGCTCTCTGTCAGCACATCCACATTCTTGTCTTTGGAACTCCTGTTAAGGAAAATTTCATTTCTGCCTGAATCTCTCCTTTCTAAGTTCAGTGTCATTATCAATATTTTACATGAAGGAAGGAAAGGCCAAAAGAGATGGGAGTCTTTGATGATAGGGTGATCTTGTCACTTGATCATTGATTTGTTTGGTCATTCATTCATTCAGATATTTAAGTGCCCATTACATGCTACTGAGGAATATGCAGTGCACAAGAGAGACAGATCTCTGTCTTCATGGAGCTTATTTCTAGGGAAGGAGATAGATAATACATGAGTAAATAAATCAGGAAATAATCAGAACTGTACATAGTAATTTTGAAGGAAGAGGAAAGGGAGGGGTATGTCTGGAAGAGGTCAGGGAATGTTTCTCCGAATAGGTGATATTTCAACTGAGACCCCGAGGCTGGAAAGATCTAGCCATGCAAAGAATCTGAAGAAGAAGATCATGCCAGGCAAGTTGAAGGCTCCAGTGCTCCTTGCACATCATAAAAGACATGGAGTAATTGTACAGTCAATACATCAAACAGGTATAAAGTAATACTAGCCTAAATAAAGCTTTCCTGACATAGGTAAATTTTAGAAGAATGTGTAAGGACACAGGCTTCCCCAGTGGCTCAGTGGTGAAGAATCCACCTGTACTGCAAGAGAAACAGGAGATGTGGGTTTGATCCCTGGGTTAGAAAGATCCCTGGAGGAGGAAATGGCAATCCACTCTGGTATTCTTGCCTGAGAAATCTCATAGACAGAGGAGCTGGGAGGGCTATAGTCCATGGGGTCGCCAAGACTTGGACACGACTGAGCACACATGCATGAGACAGGATGGTGATCTAAACTCTATTTTCTTTCACGATAAACCAGAAAAGCCAATTTTCACATGGGCACTTAACCAAGGGTTGTTGTAGGAGTTAAAACTGTGAGAGAAGCCAGGGTCTTCTGCTTTAAGATTCTCTTTGCTCTAGAAAAATCTGGCTTTAATGGATATTGGAACAGAGTATTTTTTGAATGTGTGTGTTTGCTCTGCTCACATGATTTTTTTTCCCCAGAAGGAGACCAAACTGTTTATAGGAAAGATAGAAACAAACAAACAACTGGGTAATATGCTTCTAAACATCCAGAAACATGTGACCTTCCAGCCAGCACAGAGATCCAGTGGGTAAACAGCAGGCCAGCCATGCTTGATGCTCTTGGAGCACACATGCCTCTGCTTCCTTGGGGATGGCAATGTAAATTACACAGACCATTATCGTCTCTTCTTCAGAATTCTAACTTCCGAATACTGACCCAGAAAATGCACAGTTTGTTCCCCTGGAGCATAAGATTCATGCTGCCCCAACACCTGCTGGAAGGATGAAAGAAGATTTGATTGGCCCCTTCTACCTTTTGCTGTTCTGTGTCCTAAGACAAGCATCCAGAAGAGGCTATTTTCTGTTGCCTGGAGGAAAGATTCGTTCTATTGTGCCAATTGGAGTCTTGTAGATATGCCAGAGTCATAATCTTCCCTCCACCATTTCTCTCTAGGCCCTGAACTCTTTTCAGTGGAATGCCACAGTTTACTTGGAACTAAGAGATGAGTTCTTGCCTTTTCACTCTCTTTCTTTCTCTCTCTCTCTCTGCTCCCCATCTCCTAAAAACAAAAAATTTGGTGTCATTTGTTTCTTTTACTCTTTTTAGGACCTCTGTCCTTCTAGCTAAGCTGGTATCTCAGATTAATTTACAGAGTGCCCTACTCTTTCCACTGTTGGTAAATCAACCTTCAGATTCCTTTGTGGTAGGTTCTTAATGCCCATCTTACCATTATTACTCATTTTCTCCCCTATTTTTACCCACTGTCTCAAAATATACATAAGTTTTATTTGGAATTTTCTTACAGTTGAAGTGATAACTTTATTTTTCCCTTTGGCTGTGCTGGGTCTTGGTTGTTGCATGCAGGCTTTCTTTAATTGCAAACAGCAGGGGCTACTCTTCACTGTGGTGCCTAGACTTCTCATTGCAGCGGCTTCTCTTGTTGCAGAGTATGGGCTCTAGAGTGCATGGGCTCAGTAACTGTGGCACACAGGCTTAGCTGCTCTGCACCATGTGGGATCCTTCCAGACCAGAGGCAGAACCCATGTTCCCTGCACTGGCAGGTGGACTCTCAACCAGTGGGTCACCAGTGGAGTCCCCTAAGTGATAACTCTTGACAGGAGATACCATTTTTGCTGACGTGGTCAGTTTATATTGGTAGCTACCGCTTTTAGTTTCTTCTAAAAAACAGTTCCGTTGAAAAATTACACATAATTCATGGAGAAATTAACCAGAATGTAAGCTCCATGAGGACAAGGATTTTCATCCTTTTTTACTCCTCTTTCCTTATGTCTCATGTAGTGCCTGGTACACAGTATAGCAAGCAGTGAATATTTGTTATGTGAATGACTGAATGAAATTGACATCAGGCTTGCATGTGTGAGGGAGGGGCCCTTGCAGATGCCCACTTCTGCTTCTCATAAGGTTCCTCCAACATTAGAATGAATCCTTAGAGTCACATTAGATGTAAAATCATCAGGATGCCAAAGTTAGCAAAAATCTTGGAAACAAACATTTGTTTTCTTTCCCCAAACTGTTCTATGAATCTAGTAATCATTCAGACACTTCCATCATTGATCATTAAAACAGCAAGCTGGGCTACATAAGTTGTTCAGGAGCTGTGAAGAGAGTGGATGAGCTAGTACTGAAAAGGTGGACTTAGTGACAGTCACTGGCCCCTCCACACAATACACTGTTCTGAAGCTCCCTGCACGTGAGATGCAAATGTCCTTGGATTCCCAGAAGAAGGGGAGTTTTAATTAGGAATCCAGGTGAAGTTTCTGCCTGATGTAAATCCTATGCATCATCTTATGACATGCAGTAACTTAAAGTTCTGATTCTATTCATTGCCACTTCCTTTATTGCATTTTGTTTTTAGACTGACAGAAAGCTGACTACATATATGACATTGTTTATGGAGTCTCAGACTCTAATAATTAGTCTGCTTGATCGTGATGGAATGAGGGTTGGTGCCAAACCTCCTTTTCTCAGAAACTATAAAAGCAGTGACAAACCTAAACATCATATTAAAACGCAGAGACATTACTTTGCTGACAAAGGCCTGGCTAGTCAAAACTATGGTTTTTCCAGTAGTCATCTATGGATGTGAGAGTTGGACCATAAAGAAAGCTGAGCGCCAAAGAATTGATGCTTTTGAACTGTGGTGTTGGAGAAGACTCTTGAGAGTCCCTTGGACTGCAAGGAGATCAAACCCATCCATCCTAAAGGAAATCAGTCCTGAATTTTCATTGGAAGGACTGATGCTAAAGCTGAAGCTCCAATACTTTGGCCACCTGATGTGAAGAACGGATTCATTAGAAAAGACCCTGATGCTGGGAAAGATTGAGAGCAGGAGGAGAAGAGGACGACAGAGGATGAGATGGTTGATGGCATCACTGACTCAATGGACATGAGTTTCAGCAAGCTCTGGGAGTTGGTGAAAGACAGGGAAGCCTGGCGTGCTGCAGTCCTTGGGGTCGCAGGGTCGGATACAACTGAGCAACTGAACTGAATAAAGAGGTTTATACAGTCAGCAAAAACAAGACTGGGAGCTGACTGTGGCTCAGATCATGAATTCCTTATTGCAAAATTCAAACTTAAATTGAAGAAAGTAGGGAAAACCACTAGACCATTAAGGTATGACCTAAATCAAATCCTTTACAATTTTACAGTGGAAGTGACAAATAGATTAAGGGATTAGATATGATAGAGTGCCTGAAGAATTATGGATGGAGGTTCAAAACATTGTACAGAATGCAGTGATCAAAACCATCCCCAAGAAAAAGAAATGCAAAAAGGCAAAATGGTTTTCTGAGGAGGCCTTACAAATAGCTGAGAAAATAAGAGAAGCAAAAGGAAAAGGAGAAAAGGAAAGATATATCCATCTGAATGCAGAGTTCTAAAGAATAGCAAGGAGAGATAAGAAAGCCTTCCTAAGTGATCAATGCAAAGAAATAGAGGAAAACAATAGAATGTTTAACGATAGAATAGAATAGAAAACAATCGAATGGTTCTATTGAAGAGAATAGATCTCTTCAAGAAAATTAGATTCCAAGGGAACATTTTATGCAAAGATGGGCACAGTAAAGAACAGAAACAGTATGGACCTAACAGAAGCAGAAGATATTAAGAAGTGACAAGAACACACAGAAGAATTATACAAAAAAGATCTTCATGACCCAGACAACCACAATGGTGTGATCACTCACCTAGAGCTAGACATCCTGGAGTGCAAAGTCAAGTGGGCCTTAGGAAGCATCACTACAAACAAAGCTAGTGGTGGTGATGGAATTCCAGCTGAACTATGTCAAATCCTAAAAGATGATGCTGTTAAAGTGCTGCACTCAATATGCCAGCAAATTTGGAAAACCCAGCATTGGCCACAGGACTGGAAAAGGTCAGTTTTCATTCCAATTCCAAGGAAAGGCAATGCCAAAGAATGTTCAAACTACCGCACAATTGTACTCATTTCACATGCTAGCAGAGTAATGCTCAAAATACTGCAAGCTAGACTTCAATAGTACATGAACCGAGAACTTCCAGATGTCTAAACTGGATTTAGAAGAGTCAGAGGAACCAGAGATCAATTGCCAACATCCACTGGATCATAGAAAAAGCAAGAGAGTTCTAGAAAAACATCTACTTCTGCTTCATTGACTACACTAAAGCCTTTGTATGTATCACAACAAACTGGAAAATTCTTCAAGAGATGGGAATACCAGACCACCTTATCTGCCTCCTGAGAAGTTTCTATGCAGGTCAAGAAGCAACAGTGAGAACCGGACATGGAACAACAGACTGGTTCCAAGTTGGGAAAGGAGTATATCGAGGTGTATATTTCACCCTGCTTATTTAACTTATAGGCAGAGTAAATCATGTGAAATGCCCAGCTGGATGAAGCACAAACTGGAATCAAGATTTCTGGGAGAAAAAGCAATAAACTCAGATATGCAGATGACACCACACTTATGGCAGAAAGCGAAGAAGAAGTACAGAACCTCTTGATAAAAGTAAAAGGGGAGAGTGAAAAAGCTGGCTTAAAACTCAACATCCAAAAAATGAAGATCATGACATCCAGTCCCATCACTTCATGGCAAATAGATGGGGAAACAATGGAAACAGTGAGAGACTTTATTTTCTTGGGCTCCTAAATCACTGTAGATGGTGATGCAGCCATGAAATTAAGATGCTTGCTCCTTAGAAGAAAAACTATGACCAACCTAGACAGCATATTAAAAAGCAGACATTACTTTGCTGACAAAGGTCCTTGTAGTCAAAGTTATGGTTTTTCCAGTAGTCATGTATAGATGTGAGAGTTGGACTATAAAGAAAGCTGAGCACAGAAGAATTGATACTTTGAACTGTGGTGTTGGAGAAGGCTTGTGACAGTCCCTTGGACTACAAGGAGATCCAACCAGTCCATTCTAAAGAAAATCAGTCCTGAATATTCATTGGAAGGACTGATGCTGAAGCTGAAGCTCCAATACTTTGGCCACCTGATGTGAATAACTGACACATTGGAAAAGTCCCTGATGCTGGGAAAGATTGAAGGCAGGAGGAGAAGGGGATGACAGAGAATGTGATGGTTGAATGGACATGAGTTTGAGCAAGTTCTGGGAGCTGGTGATGGACAGGGAAGCCTGGTGTGTTACAGTCCATGGTGTCAGAAAAAGTCAGACAACTGAGCGACTGAACTGATAAAGAGGTTAGTGGTGACTGAGCAAGGCTGTGGAGCCCACCTGGGGCTCTGTTCGAGTTACAGACAGCTTCATCTTGAGCCCCTCTGTTTTGAAAGGAAGATGATTTGGTTACTCAGTTACTGAAAGAAATGAGATTGATTTCTGCTTTTCCTTGTGGGGGAAGTTGTCATTTAAATGGCAGTGGCAGGGCAAGTTGGTGACCCAGAGGGAGTCCTACCTCTCTGCTCTGATGTTACCTGGAGTAGCATATTTCATCAGAGGGCAATTTTGCCTCCCAGGGGACATTGGGCCAAGTCTGGAGACATTTTTGGGTGTGTTGACTGGGCAGTATGTGGGCACCAGTGGCATCTAGTAGGCAGAGGCCAGGAATGCTGCTAAACACTATACAATGTTCCCTGCCCCATCCCCAGCAGAGAATTATCTAGCCCCCACAGCCCATCATGCCCAAGTTGTGAAACCTTGATTTGAAGGAACCCCACTCAGTTTTATGAGATTGTCCTTACCTGGTAAGGCAATTCTTCTATTGCTATTTTCTTGTTCTGACTTTTAAAAATCCCCATTGTATTCTTGCACCAAGAATTAGTGCATTGAAGGCAGCCCTGATTTCAGATGTGGGTGGGGCAGGCAGAATGAGTGGCATGCTTTGAAAGGCTCTGAGAACATCCGGACTTCCAATGTTCCTCCACATCAGAGCTCTAAGACCCATGAAAACTAGAGAAACCCCCACAGGGAGTCAGGATTCTGGGATCTCTAAGGGAGCTCTGCTGCTTTGAAACGCTTTGCTGAGCGTTTGCTCTGTGCCCAGCTGGTGTGTTCTCTGGGACCATCCTGGGCAGCTCAGTAAGCTACATGCCAATTCTACTGCTGCTTCACTGAGTCGCATAGGTGGGTTGCTTGGGAACCTGCCCCAAAGTGACACACTGGTGGGCATGGCATTGGGATTTCCCAGCCAGCTATGTCTCATGCCCAGGACTTTGCCAGGAACCAAGACCTTACCCTCCTGAGCTCTCAGACATCTCAGCTGATCTTTCTATGACTGTTACCACCTGTGGAAAACAAGGACGTTACACTCAATGACTTCTAGGAATCTTTCATAAGGCTATAATGTCCGTATTTGTTTCTTTGTTTTATATATTGCCCTCTTTAAAGGTTCCCTTTTAAAATGGAAACAGAACTCATGATAGGTACTACCATTGGAAATCCCCATGGAAGGATTCCAAACCTCACTGCATGTCATAGCCAGGTGGTCAGCTTCTAAAAAGGTCTGTTTCCACAGCCTCTTACCAACACTCTGCTTTAGCTAGTTTGAAGTGGGCTCTGGGAGTCCTTGTATTAACCTCCCACCCACCCCCTTAATCCTTGTATTAACCACACGGATTCTGATGCACACGGTCTGAAGACCATAGTATTGTAGCCCTTTTTTGGGGAGTTAGTTTAATCAGTTGATTTCCTTTATGTAGGATACTGGCTACAGTGGAAGTTCAGAGTGTATTGGGTGACTGTGGTCCTCACATCTCTTAGGCTAGCAGGGCTGCCTGTGACTCCTGTCCTCTGAGACTCACTCCCAGGTTATGTGTGTGAGTGTGCTCAGTTGTGTTTGACTCTTTGTTACCCTCTGTCCATGGGATTTCCCAGGCAAGAATACTGGAGTGGGTTGCCATATCCCTTCTCCAGGAGACCTTCCCGACCCAAGGATTGAACCCACATCTGCATTGCAAGTGGATTCTTTACCGCGTGAGCCATCATGGAAGCCCAGGTCAGGAATTCCCAAACACTGCTGCATATTAGACTCACTGGGAAGCTTATAAAACTCCTCACACCCAGATCATACTCCAGATCAATTAAATCCCAATGCCTCCATTGGGAGTTGGCCTCCATGTTTTTCTTTTAACATCTGCAGATGATTTCCGTACTCAGCAGTTTGAGAACCACTGTCGTGGATGTTGCAGATTCCATACCTTTGCCACTGCTGAATTTTTACCTGTAACGCAAATCCACCCTCCCAGTTCCACAGAGAGAAGTCTTACCTACTTAGTGAGATACATGGGCAACCCACTCTTTTTTTCCATTGTCCTTCCAGATGCTCCCGCTCAGTCCTCTGCTTTTCAAGCTGCTTTTAAGGTATTTATCTCACCACCTTGTTTTTATTTATTGCATGTCTTCATGAGGGAGATGGCATCTTCCATGAGGGAAGAGGTTTTAATATATGTGGCTCTGGGCTGGTGGGAGCAGAAAGAGTAGAAGAGGGTAGATGCACAAGAGACAAGACAAAGATCAACTGGAGTCTGTGCCATGGCTTTCTTCATGACAGCAGAGGGACAGTGAAAAAATGGAGGAGAATAATAATAATAATAGTAATACAGAAGGTTGCCCTGGCACTAGACTCCTTGAACAAAATATCCTAGTAAAAATGTTGAACTCACTTTTCTGGAGAGTAACAAAGAATCCTAAACAGTTCAGTTCAGTCTCTCAGTCGTGTCCGACTCTTTGCGACCCCATGAATCGCAGCACGCCAGGCCTCCCTGTCCATCACCAACTCCCGGAGTTCACTCAGACTCACATCCATCGAGTCAGTGATGCCATCCAGCCATCTCATACTCTTTCGTCCCCTTCTCCTCCTGCCCCCAATCCCTCCCGGCATCAGAGTCTTTTCCAACGAGTCAACTCTTCACATGAGGTGGCCAAAGTACTGGAGTTTCAGCTTTAGCATCATTCCTTCCAAAGAAATCCCAGGGCTGATCTCCTTCAGAATGGACTGGTTGGATCTCCTTGTACCTTCCAAATAATTGCATTTGATGGTTTGATATTTTGAAAATGTGACTTCTGCTGATACATGGAGGAATCATTCAGATTGCAAACCAACTTTCCTAACCAAAATGTTTAAAGTGACTAGTTAATACTTGGGAAGAAATTTAAGAGTAAGGAAAAGTACTCTCCAGGTTCCGCTTCTTCTCTGCTTGTTTCCACTTTGCTCACTTAAGGAACAAGCCCTGTCATTCTGGACTGACATGGTGGCTCAGTTTTCCCAACAATGGGAGTCACATAGGAGTGGCCTGTGGCCTTGATGCTCCCTGAAGCTATGCTTTGATTGGCCTACCTAAGATTTTGAAACTGAGGACTATTTGGGGAAAGATCTGGATTTCTTTGTCTCTCGAAAATGCAGAAGCGCTTTTTGCCCTGAGCTTGCTTTTAAGGAGACAGCAGTCAGCCTCTGTCCCTTTCAGTTGAGATGTGTGTGCTCAAATTACCACAGTCCCCACGCCTCCCTAATTACACTCAACTCACTTCAGTAATTTGTCTGGTAGAGTTCTCTAGGTCACGGTATTAGCATCACCTCTTAAAACGTAAGACATCAATTGCTGGGCCCCACTGATCTTCTGTAAGGAAGAGTTATCGCTTTCCCGTTTATTTATGTGTGTAGATATTATACACACATATTTACATCTACACGCATATCTGTGTGTAATTTTGTGTATGCGTCTGTCAGTATAGGCTTCCCAGGTGGCACTAGTGGTGAAGAACCTGCCCGCTAAGGCAGGAGACATAAGAGACCTGAGTTTGATCTCTAGGTTGGGAAGATCCCCTGGAGGAGGGCATGGCAACCCACTTCAGTATTCTTGCCTGGAGAATCCCATGGACAGAGGAATCTGGTGGGTGACAGTCCACAGGGTTGCAGAGTTGGACACGGATGAAGTGACTTAGCATGCACCCACATCTGTCAGTATGGATTCATGTATATTTATTTCATTCTTTGGGTTTATAATGTATTACTATTGTTATTTCTTTTCTTGCTCACAATGTCTCAATTTTGGGTATTGGGGAACTCTTCAAGATTGGCTCCTGTGGCTTTTCAATGTCTCTCCACTCCATGCCATCATTTTTTTTTTTTTTTAAATGGGG
>NW_011495035.1:2613549-2621051 GCF_000754665.1 Bison bison bison | reverse complement strand
CTCTCCACTCCATGCCATCATTTTTTTTTTTTTTTAAGTGCGTCTTATAGCAATTTCTGGTACGACATGGTGTTCCAGGCTTATCTTGTATTTTCTCTACTCCATCACTGGAATTGACTAGTTCTCCAGGGAGTTCTGATTCATGTTATTGGAGTGAAAGTGAAAGTTGCTTAGTCATGTCCAACTCTGTGGCCCCATGGACAATACAGTCCATGGAATTCTCCAGGCCAGAATACTGGAGTGGGTAGCGGTTCTCCAGGGGATCTTCCCAACCCAGGGATCAAACCCAGGTCTCCTGCATTGCTGGTGTATTCTTTACCAGCTGAACACAAGGAAAGCCCAAGAATACTGGAGTGGGTAGCCTATCCCCTCTCCAGCAGATCTTTCTGACCCAGGAATCGAACCGGGGTCTCCTACATTGCAGGCGGATTCTTTACCAACTGAGCTATCAGAGAAAGAGGTTTTATTGAAGAAAGGTATTTAAAAACCAAGATCTGAGTACTGGATGTGCTCATTGCTATTGGGATATCACTACTTCTTGCCTTTTGTCAATGGATACAGCTAGGAAATATATGTATGTGTACTAACTGGGCCACCTGGCTCAGATGGTAAATAATCAGCCTGCAATGCAGGATACCTGCATTCGATCCCGGGGTCAGGAGGATCCCCTGTAGAAGGAAATGGCTATCTACTCCAGTATGCTTGCCTGGAGAAGTCCCATGGACAGTGAAGCCTGGCGGGCTACAGTCCACGGGGTCGCCAAGAGTCAGACACGACTGAGTGACTAACACTTGCACTTCAGGCCTTCACATATATAGATTTATTTCTGTATTTATTTATCTGTAAATATATGTGTTTATGTTTTATATTACTATATGTACATATTTATATATATATGTATATTTAGCTGTCCATATGAATACCTTCAATTCTAATTCATTACCATAGGATTCATATTAAACTTGAAGATACCAGATTTTTATCTTTGTAAGGCATTTTAATGTCAATAGTGGCTCATGAACATCCTGAGGGGAGAAAGGAAACTTCAGTTGATAACTATTTTATAGATAACTACTAAAAAAAAACAAACCAAATCTCAAGTTTAATGTAACAGAAAGGTCAGCATATTCCCATGTTTAATATCCTTCAGTCCCTTCTAAAAAATTCTGTAATTTGCAACTCAAGACCCTGGTTTAATTCCTGGCTTGGGAAAATCCCTTGGAGAAGGGATAGGCTACCCATTCCGGTGTTCACTGGCTTCCCTGGTGGCTTAGACGGTGAAGAATCCACTTGCAATGCGGGAGACCTGGATTCGGTCCCTGGGTTGGGAAGATCCCCTGGAAGAGGGCATGGCAACCCACTTCCGTATTCTTACCTTGAAGAATCCCCTTGGACAGAGGAGCCTGGCAGGCTACAGTCCATGGGGCCGCAGAGTCAGACACGACTGAGCACACAGCCTCCCTGGTTCCTGAAGGTGGGTAGACCTGCCTCATTTCCCTTCTTATACAAATAGAGTTTGTCTCTAGTCTTACAGAACAATGCTTTTTGTAACCCTGAGCTGGCACTTGTGGATTCTAAATATAAGCCAAGACACTTCTCAGAGATTATAATCAGAATTTTGCTTTACGTGTGAAATCTTATTTTGAATTCAGGTACACAATTACTCAGAGACATAATTATACTGCCTTAGGATAGTATAAAAACAAGAGTTTTAATTTTTTTTTTTTTTGGTGGGGGGAGGTTTACAAAAGTAACCTGTTGTTAGGAATCGGAGGTGACTACAGTCTGAGAACTTCACAGATACAAATTAACTATCAGCTGTGAGATTTGCCTATGATTCCTTCATGTTTATTCAGAAGTAAAGATACTTGCATGGGGTCCCCCCTCCTCTCATTATACTTAATGTAAATCTAGTGGTGCTTGCATGTATCTTTAAAAATTGTAGAGAAGTGGAAAGAGAATCCAACCAGGATGGCTCATGGGCCACTGGAGGTGTGGCCCCCTCAGTGCTTTGGAAAATATTCTGGGTTTTGAACAGCAACACCTGTAATTATGGAGGCGTCATCCTTTCCATAAAAAAGAAAACAAAACCAAGAAAGCAAAGCCCTTCTACTAACAAGGTATAGTCATAGCATGTGTTCAGCCTTCCCAAAACCTGTCTGGCATTTGTTTCTGGCCTGGTAGGGAATATCTTCCATCTTTCTCTGAGCACTCATAAAACAATACAAAGGTAAACAATTGGAGGGCAATTAGCAGTCTCTTTGGGGTAACAGAAGAGAGAAGTCATCCTGCTATTAATGTCAGAGGAATTAATCATGGTTTACATAGGTGATTTACTGGCTTAACTTTGCAAGTGGTTGAAACACAAGAACCCAACAAAGTTTACAAAAGATGCTAGCTTGGAGAATCAGGTATGGCGGACAGCTTACAGAACTATCTGTCAAGTAGTTGAAGGTGTTAAAGTTGTTGAGATGGTGCCTGTTTTGTAAGAGGCCATGTGGAGTGCAGATTTGTGTTTCTCAAACTTTAGTGTGAGATGTATACCTGGCCAGCTTTGTTAACATGCAGTAAGGTCTAGGGACTGGGCTGTGATTCTGCCTTCTTAAAAACAAAAACATTTATGTACTTATTTGGCTGCACCAGGTCTTAGTTGCAGCATGGGGATCTTCAGTTGTGACATGTAGTTCCCTGACCAGGGATTGAACCTGAGCCTCCTGCATTGGGGGAGCATGGAGTCTTAGCCACTGGACCACCAGGGAAGTCCCTAATTCTGCCTTTTCAACACATTGTCAGGTGCAGTGCCCATGCTGCAGGCCAGCACATCTCATTTTGCATAGCAAGGCTGTAGATTGTTCTTGTACCTGTGGCAGGTAGGATAAAGCTGCTCATACTCCCTTTAAGAATCTCCATTTATCAACATGTTGCACTCTGAATGTTCATGGCTTAAGGGATCAGAACAGCTTTTGGGAGTGGAGGTAGTTGGCCAAATACTTCATTGTGCATATCAACAACTTCTTTCACAAGCACCAATTTAAAAAAAAAAAAAAAACATAAAAATATTTACAGGCCATGTTTATTTACATTTATTGAACTATACCCTTAAAAGAAAACAGGAAATGCAATCTCTGTAACTAAAGCCCCTCTGTGATTAAAACCTCAGAAAATGCACTATTGTTTCTAGTTTGAATGCTGAGCCTCTTAACAAGTTTTGGCATTGGGGAAGCCCCTTTGAAAGCTGGGATCTTTTACCATTGCTTGACTAGCTTTTCAAGCCATTCAGTTATCAAATGTGGTTTGTTTCAGAATGCCTGATCCTGTTGTATAAAGGGGTCCCTCAGTATCTGAGGAGACTGGTTCCAGGACCTTGCTCAGATACCCAAGTAGGTGGAGGCTCAAGTCCCTTCCAGTACATCCTCCACAGGGGCTGGTTCTGCATTCACAGATTCAACTGGCAGCATCCACTGAACCGTGGGCTGAATAGGTGGATTCAGAACCAGTGGATACCGAGTGCCAACTGTACTTTATTTTTAAACTTTTTTTTGGTTCCAAATACTTCCCATACTTTAAAAACCATACTTTAAAAACGGAGATCCTCTGTTGGTTTTTGGTATGGACATAGAGCCACATTACAACACAGAGAACACACTTCTTTTGCCACTTACTGTGAAACATGTGATTTTCATTAGCCATTTTTCTCTTCTTGGAAGGAAACTTAGGAGTATAAGCCTTCATTTAGAGTATTCTGAACACTTTTACTAACCTTTCCCTTTTCCCCATGTCCCTCTTCTCCTCCCTTTCTCTCCTTCCCTCCTTTCTTCACTGTGTTTTCCGGTACCTGGATGTCTGCCACACCTGGGGTAGGGGAGAGGGAGAAGGTAAGCGGGGGATCTTGATTTTGACTCTCTAGTCTCACTCAGTTGCTGTCCATAAATGGCTATGTGGGTTGGCTATTTGTGAGAAGGTTAAATGATTTCTGAGGAGGGGTGGCACATCTCTTTGGTAAAGTGAAGAGTATGAGATGGGAATACAAAAGGAGCCAGGACACCTGGATTCTAATCCTTGTTTAGCCACTCACCAATTATTTGGCCTTGGAGGGCAATTTAACCTCCCCGGGTTTCAGCTTCCTAATCTTTAATTTGATATACATATTTGGTTATGCCTATTTCTCAGAGTGTAGGAGTCTTATCACTGGGATGGCATTAGATTACATTGAATCACATATTGAGAACTGTACTTCCTTGGCAGTCACTTTCATTTCTTTCTGGTTGTTCAAACAACATCAACAGCAACAAAAAGAAAACTATTCTCTGTTGACATTCATTAATATTTTCCTAGGACTTGTTACTTTTCTGTTTAAATTTTTTTTTAATTTTAGTTTTTTGACCTCTCTTTCTAACAAAGAAAAATCAGCAACTTTGTTTTTACTGTGATTGTTTTTAATTTATGGGGACTGGGAAATATGATTTCCCATTTAATGTAGAAAAATAAAAGTTGGTTGCTTTACAGAAAAATAGTATATTTATAATAACTGTACTTCAGTGAGTACAGTATATTAGTTATTTTCTAAACTTAAAAGAGATTCAGGTATCTCATTAACCGGTTGATGTCCACACAAGTTTCTGTTCCCTAAAAATGTGCATATATTCATGGACATAGTATTTGCAGAACAAAGTTGGTGTTACATATAATTAACAGTATGTGACAAGGCACTCAAATGTTCTGAGACCGTTGGGGAAATTTTGGCCGCAATTAACTATAGTTTGCTGATTTGGAATTTACAATTTTTTCCTATTACTTAAACTATAACAAAATGGGGACAAACACCTTTGCCTTAGTATAATTAAAAATGAAATTATGTCAGGAACATCTGTTTTAAAAAGGAATTTCTATTTGTTTTACCACCAAAAGGTGGCGTCCTACCCCCATGCCCTTTATTTAAAAACCCTTCTTGCTTTAATTTAACAAAAAGAAACTTCTAGTTGATTACTGATAAAGAAATTAAAATGTGCTCCTTATGAATGTAACGTGACAGTGTTGAAAATGAACTATATGTTAAACTGCAGTTAAGTTTCCCTCTAATGTAAGCCAAATGGGCATGGAAGTCTTTAATACGGCAGCACATTAGACAGTATTATTACAAAATTGGGTACAATATATCATGGGATTTACAGCCAGGATTTCCTTTTGTCTGCAAAACTTGTTGCCAGTCTGATTTTGGCCCCCACTTTCAAGTGAATGTAAGAAAGTTAAAATGCAGAATAAGATCAGTGGCAACCCAAAGATCTTCTTTAGTATGGCAATGCTAATAATTAAAAAAAAAAAAAACTCACTATTTGATCTGGAAACAAGATCAGAGCATGAATTGTTCTTTAGAGATGATGAATAAATTTGTCACACTGAAATAAATTGCTATTCCCCTGAGTTATAATTTTGCAACCCAACATATACCATAACATGTTATATCTGGCATAAACACTGTAGAAATGAAAAACATCATCACACCCCCAGCCAACAACCCACCATAGACTGGCTACTTTGTAGATTTCCATTTACTTCCATGTAAATTCAGCATATGGAATTTCCAGTGATGGTAATGGGTGGTAAAGGGTTGTTCATAGTGTTAACTGAAAAGACAAAGCTTTTATATAATTGTCTAGTTCATGGTAAGGATTCAATAAATATTAGATGTTATTACTGACAGATGTAGACTGTGAGCTCCTCAAAGGCAGAAATTTTATTTATTTCTGCATCCCTCAGAGCCTTCTATATGGTCTAGAACATAGTAGGTGTGTCATGTCTTAATGTCTTGAATCAAAGAACACAACTCTAGCCTCTAGGAAGCTAGGAAGCGCTGCAGGAACTAAAACACATTTTCTTTATCTTGATTCTAGTCTAAAGATCTGATGGATGGTTTTGCCAGGATAGCCTAGAATCTTACACAGCAGGCATTCAACAAGAATTCTACTGTGTTGTAATTACCTTAGCATGGTCTCCCTGTCTCTGGCTTTATTCTGTAGCATGAGTGAATGCTTTTTTTTTTAACTTGCAAAACAGATACAATTTTAAAATGGTAGTCTTATGCTACTATTGAAATTGAGATTTAGAAATCTTCAGTAAATGAATGTTTTAAAATATTTGTATAAAGACAGTATCCAAAAAATTGATAATAACTCTTTTTCAGAATATTGGTTATCTACAACTGCGCCAGCCAGGCTAAAGACCAGAGAGATAGTACTTATGCTCCCCACCAAGTCTTCCCACCTTCCCTCATTGTCTCCTCACCTCCCAAGTACTTTGTAGGAATCCACAGGACTGGCTGTCGATACATTCTCATAAAGAGTTACCCTGCTATACCACCCAGCCAGTAGCTGGAAATGCTGGTATGTTAGCAGCATCTGGGGTTAAGAGTCTGAAAAAATTATTTCTGTTAAAAACAATAACAAACCATAGAGCCATGTATCTTTCCAAGTCACAGTGTGGAAACAGAAAGTCATCTTCCTTCTCTATTTTTATTGATGATAGTGAGAGAAATGCTTGTGTCTTTTGTTTTGTACATGTATATTTCAAAATATTTAATCCGGGCTCCTAATTTACTCCTTCAAATTTCTAAATTCCACCAAACTTCAAAGCAACAAAAAGAAAAAACGTCTCACCTTTTCAAAGAATTGGACAAAGCTTTTTACATGTGACTGATCTCTGGGAGAGAAGGTAATTTGTGTTAAACAACTGATTGACATTCTAGACCCCTGGGCGTTTTCCTAAGAGAAACCGTGGCAAGAACACAGCTCCCAACGCAGCCACTTTCGCCTGAAGTGGATCTAACTACACATTCCTGCAGTGACTCTGAGAAGGAAGGACGGGGAAGCGTCCCACATTACACTCCCCTGCTTCAGAAATACAGGGGGAAAAACCCCTCGCTGGCTGGTTTCTCTTTCTTGCAAACAGGGGTTTGTCCTCCTGCTGAACTTTCACCTTCCGAACTCGCCTTCTTTCATTGGACAAAGTACAGAAAGAAAGAGGAGAGACCGAGGGAGGACGGGAGAGAAGGAGAAAGGGGGTTGAAAACACCACCCTACCTCCCCCTCCTTCAACTGTCACTGATGGCAAAACACTTTCACTTTTAACTGGAGGAAACTCACATCCCTGTCTATCCTCTCCTCTTCCTTCTGTATTTTTAGCTCAGAAACCAAGCAAATAGCCATCGTATTACGATCTTCGTCCCTAGTTGCTAACACTCTCCCTCTCGTTTTTTTTCCCCCAGTGTCTGAATGGGCCCCCCCTTTGCCCCTCTTCTGAAGAATCCCCCTCCCCCATGCCCCTTGTTTTCCAGGTCTTTCTTGCCTGATTCCTCTTTTGCCAGGGACTGCTCTGGCGTGGCCCTCCTCTCTCGGGTCTGCAGGCTCTGCCTCCTTCTCCCCCATCCAGCCTGGATGCCCCTCACTCCCACCTCTCTGATCCCCTTGCCCCCAATTCCCACCTCCCCCAGCCCTGCTTTGGCAACT
>NW_011495035.1:2611431-2613449 GCF_000754665.1 Bison bison bison | reverse complement strand
TTTGGCAACTGCGATTTTTTTTTTTTTTTTGCTGCAAGCCTTGTTGTTTACCCAGCAGGTGGATGTGACGTCAGGGACGCACAACAGCAAAAAATAACAACATCTCCCTCCGCGACGTGTTGGCCTCCCGCGCGCCTTATTTATTTATTTGTTCCGGGGGTGGGGGTGGGCACCAGCACCTAAGTGTCTTGGGGAAGGAGGGTGAGCAGGCTCAAGCCCGGGGGCGGTTTGTGGGCGCGTGAGGTGGAGAAGGGGCCCAGGCTGGATACCAGGGGTGGGAGCAGGCTGGGGAAAGCCCCGGGCCCGACGCCGTCCGCGCCTCTGCGGCCGCCGCCACCACTGGCGCTAGCTGGGCTCCGGGAAGCTAGTCCGGAGCGGAGGAATCTATTGTTATTTATTGTGTGGCGGTTTCATGCTGTACTCGCGCGGCCCGGCCCTCGCCCGGGAGTGCGTGTGTGTGTGTGCGTGTGTGTCTGTGTGTGTGTGTGTATATGTGAGCGCGCGCGCGTGTGTGACCAAGTGAGTGTGTTTGCGGGGGTGCGCGCGCGGGCGGGAGTGGGCGCGCTCGGGGAAAGGCCCGAAAACACCTTAGTTTGCACCGAGAGACCATTTGCTGCGGGTGAGTTTGTATTTTTCCATTTCTGCTCCACTTTTTCCCAAGCCGCCTCCTGCCTTGTTTCCGACCACTTTAAACAACAAAAACAACAACCAAAAAAAAAAAAAAAAAGAAAGAAAGAAAGAAAGAAAAGAAAAGAAAAAAAATATCTACTTTCCATCTCCCAGCTCCACGTGCATCTCCCCCAGCCCTCCCCAGAGGCAGCCTCTCTCTTCCCAGGGTCAGGGCCAGGCTCTGGGGTGGGTGGGGGCTGCCGTCGCCTCGGGGGTGGAGGGGTTTCCAGGGGCACTGCTCTCTTGGGTGTATTTCCATAAGTCAAATGGGGGGTGGGGCGGCGAAGGCAGCGGCGAGGAGGCAATCTCGCCTTCCCCGTGGCCCCTTCACGCGTTGTTCTGCACTCGCCGTGGGGAGAGAAATCGATAAGCCCAGGCGGCCTGGCGTAACTTTCAGTGTCCGTTGTTGGGGTGCCTGTCGAGTAGCTGCCGGGAGGGCGCAGGGCCCGGGGTCAGGTCCACGGCGGGAGGGGGGCGCGCTGCTGGGTGCTTCTCTAGCCCAAAGTTTGGACTTGGAGCAAACTTTTTCCCTTCGCTCAACTGCTAGTGTTTGTCCCCTCTATGCCCTGGGGCTGCTCCTTGGGCCTCAGCAGAATGACTGGGGATGTCCGCGCCCTAGGCCCCACGGCTGGGGGACGTCTCTAGTGCTACGCACGCCATGTCCCGACCTCGATGGCGGGGACACTCCTCTGTCGCACCCCGGAGCCCAGAAAACTCAAACACATACCCGCGCACCCTCAGCTAGACACGTACCCCTCACGCGCTCGGCCCAGCGAACTCAGCCTCCCTGCCAGGGATCCGCGACTGCCGTGGCCAGCTCCGCGAGTGAGAGTGGGAGCAGGGTGCGCTGCGGGTAGTCGCCGCGCGCGGATTCCTCTCCACTCCATCACATGCACTTTCTGGGTGTACTCCCCTCTTAAGAACGGGGGTGGAGGGGATTTCCCAAGCGTCGATATGTCCTGAGACGTGCGCGAGTCGCCGCGTCCCTTTGGCGCTGTCCCGGCAGCCGAAGGCTCTCCGTCCGTTCCTCGTCCGCGCGCCGCCTTCTTCCCGAGCTCCCGGCGCTCCATTCGTACCCCGCAGGGAGGATTCGGCGGAGCCAGCCTCGAGTCGGGCGGCCGTGCGCCTCGGGTGGGGACCGAGGTGGCGGCGCCGGGAGCCGAGGGGTTTGCCAGTTGCCGCGGGGTCGCGGTCATTCACTGCCTCCGCCTCCCCTCGCCCCCGCCTTCCGCCCCCCTCCTTCCCAGACGCTGCTGCGCTAGGAAACTTTGATTCCTTCTCCTTTTTGGCCCTAGGCTAGTCCCCCTCCCCACCTGTTGTGAGCTCCACCTTGGTCCCTGGAGACTGGC
>NW_011495035.1:2530267-2611331 GCF_000754665.1 Bison bison bison | reverse complement strand
TCGCCCCCCATTGCCGCGCAGCTCCCGCCTCCTGTTAGAATAAGGACTAAATAAACAGTTGTAACTCCAAACCTTGCGACTGCGATCTTATCCCGATCCCACCCCTCCCCCTTTTCTCCCCCCTCCTTTTTTGTTGTTGCAACTTTGTAAGATCCCGGGTAAGGTGCTGAGACTTTGGCTCCGTCCGATTCCCTGTCTCGGGATCCTTGCAGGGAATCCCTGAGCCACATTCTCTCTTCCCTCCACGCACGCTTGTGGGTCCTTTGGGCCCGACGCCCTCTCAGCCTTGGCCCCCCAGCTTACTCATCTATCCCGCCCCACTCCATTTCCCCCAACCTGCACCGAGAAGACTTGCTGACGGTCACCCCGGTTTCTTGTCGACCGCAGAACCCGAAAGTTTGCAAGAGGAAGAGAGCGTGTGGCGAGCAAGCGGGCCAGGGGCAGCGGCAGCGGCGCCGGGGACCATGGTGCTGCCGGCGCCTCCTCCGCGGGCGTGAAGGCGGCGCTCCCACTCCCTCCCGGGTCTCCGCGGGTAAGTCGAGGCGGCTGCGGCCGCGGGCGGGTGCGCAGGGTCTAGGGACACCCTAGAGCTTTGGGTTGCGCCCGGGGGTTCTCTGTGCCCAAAGCCTCAGCATGGGCGGCGCGAGCGCAGCGATCTGGCGCCGGAGCCAGGAATGCGCCTGTCCTCAAGCCGGTAGGTGCTTCGAAATATTAGACTTTCTCCTTTTTCCCCCTTTTCTTTCCAAAATCCGAAAATCTAGAGATCAAAGTTTAGCGTGGAGTATAAAGTGCTCTGATAAAATATGATGACATCCCTCGCTCCCCTTCTCACCCTTCTCCCGCCCCCCCCCCCTCCTTTTTAACTATTAATTATTTCCAAGTCATTGTGTCCAAATACCCTTGCCGGGCTGATTACAAAGTGTATTGATTTAGTCTGGGCTCATCCTACGCGTTCGTTTTAATTCCTTTTCTTTTGCTCAACCAGAAAACCCGAAATGAAACTTATTTGTTCCTCTGTGCACCCCCTGCCCCCAGCCTTCGAGGCTTGGACAGAATAATGAAATTAATATAAACATTTCATTTGGTTGCATTTGAGCTTTTCCAGCCCACTTAGGAGGGGCTGGTGTTGCTCTCATGTCTGGTCACAGGTATTTTCCAAGTTTGGATTTCCCTTTTTGTTACTGTTCTGTAGACTGGAATGCTGGAGGGCCGTTCTGTATTCCCTCTGAAAGGAGTCTATACATTGAAACTGTCTACACTTTACCTTTAGTTGTCGTAGGCTTCAGGATTTAGGGCTTGCACAATAGCTGAATTGAAAAAACCTAAGGGATGGTTAAGAGATTTTTCTCCTGCCGAAAATATATTGAAGAATATCTCCAATTTTTTACATGTCCCTTCCCCTTGTATTTTCCACGGTGAGAATCAATTTAGGGAAATATCTTAACTAGAATTTGAAGAGAAATGGTAAGAGTTCTGGTATTTTCTACCAAGTGTTATCCTGTATAACAGAGACACAGAAGTTCCTGTTATTTTCGGTTCCAGAGACAAATGTATCAAATCTTTTGAGAATTCCACTAGAGTTTTGATTCTATTAAGTGAAAAATACCCATCTCTTTGAGGCCAGGAAATTAAAATTGGGCTCACAGTTTCAGAGGTTGGGAATGAGTCCTTTCTGTCTCTGACTTTCCTGCTTGAAACATCATATAATTAAAGAGTATTAAAAATATAAAAAGGAACTCAACTAGTTACCATTAAAAGGTGTTAGCTAAAATCTCACTGCAAGGAGGGGGGAATGTTTAACATCTTGTCACTAGCTGCATCCCTCCCCCCTTTCCCCACACCCTCCTTAGACTTTGGATTAGTCATTGTATGAGAGAGAGAAAAAAAAAAAAAACAGTTTTTGTTTTTTTGAAAAAGTAAAGTAAACAGCCTCCAACTGCTGAACCTTGACAACCCAAATTAAGGAAGCAGGAGAGATCAAACAGAACTGCTGCTGGGTTGTTGTCAGGAGCTCTACACGAAGAACCCTGGACTATTCGATCTAGCAGCAAAGCTGTATATTGACTGATGCAGAAATGGACTATTGCAAATGCTGATCTTTGTTGTCCAAGCAAAGCCTCCCTTGGAAGGAAATATTCAACCCCTCTCCAGGCAGGATCTGAGTTCCTTATAGATGCTGAGTAGCTAAACAAGTTATTATTTTTATAATGCATTCTTATTTATGAACAAAACATACCCAAAAGGGCATTAAAAGGCTATTAAGTCTTCCAGAGGCTGTCTTGTTACCCAGAACTGTGCAGTGGAATTCTTTTTTACCAACATTAGACTCCTACACTAGAGTTAGATAACATTTTCTCACATCAAGTTTAGAAGATCTGCCTTGTCAGGGAAGCCAAGGTTTTGTATGTGAGGGTTTAAATCTGATGTGAAGCTCAAAAAAAAAAAAAAAGAAAGAAAGAAAGAAAGAAAATCCTGGTGATGAAGTTTTGTGTCAGCCCACTCTTGGAATTTAAAAAGGCGAGAGGGAGCATTCTCCAGATTAGACATAACCTCTTTTTTTAGATTGACATTCAACATGACCACGTTGCTACTTTTATTCAAGTTCTCTGTAACTTGTCCTTGCTTGTTGTCTAGGAAAATTTAACTGCTTTACATTTTTAAAGGGAGTAGTAACAGTAATTACTTTAGCATTTTGTTTTCACAGGTTTATCAAAGTATAATGAAAGAAACATCAACTTTTTAGATTAACTGCCTCAAATTAAGAGGGTTGTATTGCTGGAGACATCTGAAAGATTTTGTGTTTATATTTAAATCCTGGAGTATAAACTGTGTAACACTTTTTAGGTATAGACTATACCCAAATTAAATATCATTTTAATTAAGTAGAACAAAGTGGGGAAAAGGACAAATAAGCACATAGAGAAGGATAAAAATAATTGTTGTTTAAGGATTGCATATATAATGAACAAACGTTGATCACATAGTAAGCACTTTGTGTTTTTCTAAGTCAGAGTTTCATAACCAGAGTACCCAACATGTTTCAAAGTCTGTAGCTTTTATTGGATATACCTTTTATTGTATCATTAAACAATGTGAGTTAAACATACACATGGATGCTATTAGGCAATTTTCTGCAATATGTAATGTTTTTTGAAAAGCTATAAATATTTTCTAGTTAAATCATTTGTACCAACAGTAACAAAAGTTAACTGGGTTAATATTGAGCCTGGGCATGGTTTTCTGTTACTGACTCTTTCCCTGTTTCTCTTAAGACTCTACCCCCAGCCTTGTATATTTGCATTTGTAGGCTCTATTGAAGGCTGTGTCTGTTCTCAGCAGTTGTTTAAATTAACAGAAAAATTGTGATATTTCCTCAACAAACGTATTTATACCACGGCAATGCCAACATAAAGGAAGAGAAAGGAGAATAGAACAGATGTGACAACTTCTTTTGAACCCAGCTTCCTCTTTGCAGCCAACCTTATTGTGCTGTTGATTTGGTTTTCAGGTTTTACTTAAGATGCAAACTCATTTTTAAAATGTTATCTTGTAAAGAATCTGTATCCCCAAAATGTATGTTCCATTTAGGTATTATAAAGTCTTGATTACTTTTCAGTGGGTATGCCAAGAATATTTACAGGGCATTGCAAGGGTTCTGTCTTTTAAAAATAATTTTAGGCACCCGTTAATAAAATTTAAATAGATTGCAGGCTGTCAGAAAATAGTATAAATTTTGTTTATGATTCAGTTACTTTAAGGTACTTACATTAAAGAAACTCATTTAACCCCTGACTGAAGAGCATTAAGTGGGGGAGGCAAGCCCTCCAAAGAGCTCCCACTGCCCTTTGCTCGCCCGATAATCTTAAATTACTACAATTTAATTGCAACTTCAAGGCACCGGGCATGAGCTGTTTCTCTGAGGCTGAAAAGAGGTTTCCAGAGCATAGCTAGATTTGCACAGGTGGTATTTTTGTTTTTTGAAGAAATTTTTTTGCTTAGGGCTTTTTTCTTTTTCTTTCTTATCCTGTTAGGTGTCATAGTCCCTTTATAGAATTCCTTCATAGTCATGTCATTTTTGCTAAGCCAGCAGTATTGTTGTTTTTTTTATTTTTAAGTATGTTTTTGGACTGAGTATATATGAAGGTCTCCAGCAAGTAGAGGTTTGTTTTCTAAAGAAAACAACTTTAAGAGAGGCATCTGCTGAATAGACAGGTGAACTTTATATGTGAGCCAACATAGACTTTTACCATTTGTGGGGGATTTTTTTTTTCTTAGTTGATGGTAGTCATCCCACCAGGTGATCAAACACTGAGTCTGTAACTCAGGCCAGCAAGCCAAATTAAGTTTGCAATTAGGCTGGTGTAATTTCTAGACAGTCTTTCCTGTGCCTTGTTGCACTGATCTGTGTCACTTTACCATATGTGTGCTATCCAAGGAGCCATCTTAAACTGATTTTTAAAAATCTTTCTCTTCCTTGGTGCTTGGCTGAATTAAGGTTAGAGGTACCGAAAGCTAGAACATCAGCAAGCCATGAGTTGAGACAAATTTCTGAAACAAAGGAAAACCTGGCCAAATATGGGGTGTCTTATGCATGGCACTTAATCTACCCCCCGGACTCACGTAGTTTATTTCAGTGTGCATGTGACGATGTGGTTAATGGAAATTAAGCAGATTTGGCTTGTGCTGCCAACCTAAAAATAAATGCTGTAAGGAACGTTTGATTTCAAGAAGTGCTTTGGTTTTGCATCCCATAGATAATGTTCTTGCAATAATGGCTCCAAGGCTGGTATTCTGGAAAGAGGAAGTACATTGGGGTAAAGTGCATGGCAGCCAGGGAAGACAATTAGACAGTGTTCTTTGTTTCTTTAATAAATTATTTTCATTAATTACAGGCAGTTGGTACTGAGGCACTTTTTCGGGCCTTGTTTAGGAGTCTGCTCCTATTCACAAGAAGGTTGTGCCAGAAGCTGCATCCTTTTTCTCGCACCGTTTTACCCAGTCTTGAAAATCTCTTAGCCAGATTAGCTTGAGGATGTCTCTGCAAGACTTGTTTTTCTTTTTGAAATCCCCTGACGCCCGTTTTTAATACATGCCCTGCCTTGTGCACAACAGGTGTTTGGTAGTGATTTTTATGGGACTGAAAGTGAGAAAAACATTTCCTACCTAGCCAGCCACTGAGAGAACGGGCTGCCTGGAAGAAAGAATCTGGAACTTGAATAAGCATACATGGGTTTTTCTGTATTACCATCTGCAAGGTCTTTGCTTTTAAAAAAGTGGGGGAGGGGCTCAATTTGGTGCCTCAGTATTTGCTGTTAGGTTGTAGTAATTTAAAATTACTGGGAGAGTGCAAAGGGCAGTGGAGGCTTTTTAGTGGCTTCATCTTAATGCTTGAAGCTGTGGACTCATGGGGTTAAATAGTTTCTTCAATCAGAGTACTTAAAGTAGCTAAATCATAAACAAAATTTATATTAGATCCTGACAACTAATAATCTATTTAAATTACATTAAAGTATCTGGCCAGAAATTTAATTAAAGTCAGAAGTAGTGTCAAACCTTTAAATGTCTTGACAGGTCTACTCAGTTGGAACAGATATCACGAAATATTTACATATGTCTGGTGTGTTCCAGAACATCTCGGCAGGCCCTGTGCAAAGCTAATTGTACTTTGTTTCCAAATGACAATATTAATAAAATAGATACATTTTTTTAAATAAAGGGGCATGAACATATATAAAGTTGTGTTCAAGTATTCTGTTTTATTATTTAGTTATCTCTACTCAGGACCCCTCTGTGATGGCTTTATTTCCTCCAACTGCTGCTAATTCAGACAAAAAGCTGAAATGGAGGAGTCGCTGATTAGAAAGTTCATGTCATTTTGTTTTTTATTTCAAGAATTTGGAGATCTCAGAGGTTAGCATGTTAGAGGACAGTTTACTAAGGGGAGAAGAATGGACCTGAACTTGGTATTATTGAATTCCTGTTCATGTGAAATAGGAGACATTCACTTAGGATGGGACAAAGATGTTTTTCCAAGTTGTATTTTTGGATGCAGATTGATTTATTAATAGTAATTCAGGTGGACATTCACAGTTGGCCAGATTCTCTTTGCTTCCAGGTTCTCTGGTTTTAGCTGATTTTGTCATCGACTTTATCAGCTAGTACACTGAATAGCAGTCTTAGCATCAACTCAAAAGCAGAATTTCTGAGGTTTCCTTTTCTCCCTCCTGGCTCTGCAGTTGAATCATAATGTGACTTTTCGTGCTCCTGGTTCCCTGTCTGCGAATTAGGGGAGTATTTTAGGTATGTTCTTTGAGCTTAGAGACCTAAGGACACTGAGGCTGTGTGGTGTTCTTCAGACTTTGGAAGGTGTTCTTCGTGCTCCCAGGAAGTAACCGCAGCTCCTAGGGGAACGGAGTGATGTGAGTTTTACATGAGTTTTTTCTGTCCCAGAGCCTCTCCCTTTAGCTGGTGGTACCCTGTCAGAGGAGCTGGAGGCTTCTCTCCTGAGGACAGGTGAGCACAAGAGATGGAGGTGGTAACTCATATATGAAGTGGTAGAGGGTTGCTGTTGGTCCAAGTTCAGCATGTTTCAAAGTGAAGTTCCTTGTTCACCTGCTTCCAGACGTTGTGTGTGTCTATACATGTATATGTGTTAGGGGAGTTTTATTAAAATACAGATCCTTCAGTCAGAATTTTTGCTGACTGATGTGCAAATGTGCATTTTTCACAAACCTCTCCTGGAGTAATTCTAATGCACACTAAACAGAGGCCCATGGACCAAGTAATTTCCACTCCTAAAGACTGTGAAAGTGAAATCTTTATCTTCATGTAGATTTTACCAACTAATGTTTTGTTTTTATCTTGAGACCTGCATTCTTTTTAATGTGTTTGGATTTCTATTAAGAGTCAAAGCCGGTGGTTTTTAAGTATGCATGAGGATTGGAATCGCAGCAGAGCTGTCATTCCAAACACAGACGTAGTCACAGCGCGCCTGGATGTGCCATATTGGGAGTGGTGCCAGCTTTTGCATTTTTGAAATGCTCCCCGTATGATTCTGAGGCCCACCAACATGGGAGAACTGGACTCCTCAATGATCAGTATTGGAGGAAAGCTTACAACTCTCCTTAAGGGTTTAACTTGACTGTTTGGACTTCAGGAAACTTAAGAAAGGAATACGAGTTCCCTTCTCAGAGTCTAGCACCAAAAGAAACATCAGATACTTAGAGAAATAGAGGCAAAACAAGAGCCTCACAGTTCAGCTGAGTGGTAGGAACAATGTGGAACATCAGTCGTTTTCACTACCAGACATTTCTTTTTAAGTTATGCCTTGCTTGCATCCATGTTTCCAATGGGCGTTGTCATGTTGTAGCTACCAATTAGTGTCAAATCGCTTGCTGTAATTTTTTTCTCTGCGTATTTTGTCTTAATTTAAAAATCTGAACTGTTTACCCACTAGATTAATTCTGCTGGCATAAGTATGTTGATTTCCCTAGGCATCTTGGGAAATTCTCTCAATGTATGTGATAGGGCCCGCAGGAATATTGATGGAAGTAACCTCGCCAAGAGTGCCACACAAATAAAGCAAGCAGAATCCTAAGATGAATGCATCCTCTAAGATTATGAGATAAAGGAAGATAAAATGCTAAGGAGGCTTGTTTAAATATTCAGGGCTTCAGCTAAAGATCTCTCCAGTAAGATCAAAAGAGTTATTTAAATAAAAGTTGTATAGAGATTTTTCATCTGTATTAGTAATGTGTCTTTTGAAGTTACCCAGCAACAAAGTGTTGGTCCAAAATGTCCTCAACCTAAAAAAAAAAAAAAATTCCATTTGACTTTGGGTGTGGCTTGATTTTAATAGATACAAAAAAGTTGGCAATTGTTTTTACGTTTAGAACTTCGCAGTTGCTTTGACTCTGGGTTTGTGTGGCATTTGAAATATTCCTGTAATACAAAGTTCTTTTATTTCTGTTCAGACCCTGAAGGGCTTAAAAAACAATCTCTGATGGGCCAAGTTTTCAATCTAGAGTGTCTATAACCATGAATAGAGGATTTCTATGAAAAGATGAAAAATGGGACTGGTTGAAAAAAATAGGTGCGTCGTTGAGGCTACAAGGTCTTACTATTGTGGCTACCAGTGAGTGAAATCTACAGCATGATGTTAAATCCCTGCACCTTATTTATTGAAAGGATGTTTATCATTTCTTTAAGAAAGTTAAGTAATTAGCTGATTTGTCGTAAGGGAATCAATGACAGACCCTTTTTAATGATGTATTATAGAAATTTTCTAATAGAAAGTTTGCTGCGTTTAATTATTTGGAAGGAAGCTAGTTGAATCTTGAAAAGGGGGGTGGCCAGAGGTCGGGTGAGGCCTCTTGAGAGAATATCACTGTCCATGTGCAGCTGCCAATAATTATCGAGAAGGTAGTCTATTAAAATGGAAAATGGTTCAGCCTTGGATGGGCTTCATCAGGCATGTTGTTGCAGACCTGCTGTTTTGCCTGCCTTCTCTGGGCTTAGGAAGGGTTCAGTCACTTCAGTGTATTCATCTTATTTTCTAAATCATGGCTTTTGTTGCAGTATGATGCCTGTTGACAGTAAACGCACTGTAGTAACTTGGGTAAAGCTTACAACAAATTCTTATACTTGTAGGAGCAAGTCATCCTGCCCGCTGACTGGGGGTGCTTCTCCCTTTTGTGTCCTTAAGGCAGTGGTAGCACAGGGCTTAAATATTTGGGGATGGGGATGGCAATGTGGATAGGGTGGGGGGATCAACTCCCCATCTGACAAAAATTTACCTCAGACCCTTGTGTTCCCAAATCATATGTGAGATGTGATGCTAGCTTACTCTTTCTATGCATGTATTTGTATCAACTCAAAATTTAAAAGATATTTAGAGATGTCATTTCTGTGTGTGTGTATATATATATATATATATGTTTTTTTTTTTTTTTTTAATTAAGAAGCAGGACAGTGGCTTTTGCTGGCTACAGAGATCATCTCTGTGTCAGAGAGTACTTCCCCATGGCAGAGCACCTAGGTGGGAGACTTCTTTACAGTAGTTGTAAGCGCTTTTAAAAATGGTACAAATGGATTTTATATTGGGGGTGTAGTATTATAACAAGTACCCTGATTGTGGAATAAAATACAGTGCCTTGGCTTCAAGCACTTTGATCTTTGAGTTGAGAGCAACTTTTGAGGAAAGCAGTCTGGCAGATATTTACAAAGCGATTTCTCTTAAAACTATATGCTTACAGATTTCAATTTTTGTTTTGAAATGTGTAAGACACCAAAAAGATGTCATTCAGAAACTAATTCAGTGGGCTCCCATGTACCTGCAGCTCAGCTTCAAAAAGAACATATTTCTGATCCTGGCATGTTCTTATTCTTCTGTCCTTCGCCCCTGGAGGTGAGCTCTGCTCTCAGTTAACTTTCTCTGTACCATGGCTTTTGTTATACTTTTAATACATAGGCATGTATTCCCCCCAATACAGGGTTTTCTTTTGCATATTCAAGTTACGCATTGACAGTATTCTCCTATATGTGTTCTTTGGTAAGTTGATTTTTTTTTTGTTTAACATTGGTAAAATTTATCCATGTGAATACAGGTGGCTGTAGTTTATTCATTTTTCCATGTGAACATTTTAAAGTGCTAAGTGTTAATTTAAGGCAAGCTTTTTACGCGTGAATTTAAAGCCCAGCAGCATTCTGTAGTCCCATACACTGAAAACGTAGGGTGGATTTGAAACTATCAGTCTTGGTCCTGTCTTCATAATGTGTTCATTTGCCAGTGGTTTTTTTGTTTTTGTTGTTGCTATTTATTTGTTTGTTTTGTGGGTAAAGGGAAACATTTTAAAGGCAAACATTACCAGAGAATTTGATTTAAAAAAAATTATGTATCAAGTGGCTGATCTCTTGTATGTGAGTAGGGGGAGAGGGGAAAAGCAGATGAAGGAGAGCCATTTTCTCCTCCTTATTTTAAAGACTTGGCTTAGAACTTCACAGTTACATACGCAGGGTAGCAAGTTAAAAAGTGGTGTTTAATTAACAGCTACTTTATACTTCTGTATCCTTGTTATGTATGATATAGGCACCTTGTTCTTCAGTGTAGAGAGTGATTTCTGCATATTTTCAAGGACTGGCATCTTTAATGGTATGAAAGCCACACAAATAAAGATATACTCAGATGAAAATTGGAACATGTTTTTAAAATAGTGTGTGTCTTCTTTCAGCTCTGTTATCAAACTTGCTGCCTAAGCCGGAGCTGGTTCTCTGTGATTATGCTAATGACCAAAAGAATCGATGATGTGGAACTAGATGAAATCAGTGGTATAATCAGAGAGAGTTATCAGGTTTTTTTGTCATTAAATATTAGTGATAAATAATATACTGTTCAGTTTGAGCAGAGAGAACATATTTAATTTTGATGTGTACAGAGTATCGATTTAGTTAGGTTCATGGCTGAGTAAAATGATGATCTTTTGTAATTTCAGAGGAAAGATAAAAGGCGTTTGTGTTAGTGTGGCTGACTGACTCAGGCCATAGAAATGTTTACCTTGACCAGCCAGGGAAGGGTGGAAAACTTTTTTTTTTCCTCCTAGGCAACTGGGATATTTGTACTGACATTTTATTAGGAATATCAGATACTCAGTAAATAGCATAAATGACTGGGGATGTTAAACAAAATGAGTGTAAAGGTAGATAGTGTTTCCCTCAGGAATGGAGAAAAATATAACAAAGGGGGAATGTTTGGACAACGCTCTTTTTAAAAGACGGGTGTGTGTTATACGGGGCCCATTAGAGCCAGTGTTGTCCATTAAACAATGGCTTTAATTTAATTTAATTTTTTTTTTTTTTTAGTTTCTCATGACAAATAACGTTATACTTGGTAACGGTTTATTTAAGGAGAAGTCATCCTTATAACTTAGCATCTTTTTCCAGGTTCCTGAAATCTTAGGGAAAAACCTAGGCGCTGCTTCCTTTGTTGGAAGTTTCTAACGCACTTATGCCTAAAACACACGATTCTCTGGATAGAGTCAGCAGTCCTTTTACTACTGTATCGCAGTACCAAGTGATAAGAGAGAAAATGAAAGAGTAGTTAGCTATGTTTTATAGGATGTAAGGAAAGGGGGATGGAAGTCTATAAAAGAAGGCAATCAGATCAAAGGCTAACCATAATGTTATTTTTTTTAAATTGCAGTGTAAAAATGGATCTCTTGATAGCAGAGACCTGCCCCCCCGCCCCCACCCCACTCTGTCTTGGCCAGCTGTGTTCTGCCATTTTTCTCTCTGCCGGCCTGTCCATCCATGGTTGGTTCTCACCAGCTATACCATCTGCTTTTCCAGCGGTGGCCTTGGTGGAAAACCAGGCCAATTGGGTCAACTTTTGTGATCTGGCAGAAATCCACTGGGAGTGTAGATCAGGCCAGGCTCTTTTTTATTTGTGTCCAAAGCCAAGATTTCAACTTGGTGAAAGGCTGTGGAATTTATTTCTCAAAGCGCTGCTCAGACTCTTCTTTTTTCCCTTCAACTGCCTCCTTGGGCTGAGATGATTGCTTAATGCTCTTAATTATGCTGGATCCCTTTTCTATTTTTGAACACCTGTGCATAATTCAGATCATGGGTGGTCACAGAGCCTGGCTCACTGCACAGCTTTGCCTTCAGAATGGGGAAATCCAAGAAGTCTGACCAAGGACTCTGTGTTAGAGGGCTGAGTAGAGGCTTAAAAGGATGGAATGTTTCTCTTGAACTTCCATTGTGCCATGTGAAAGAACCTGAGTCATTGGGTTGGGGAGAGTCTTAGGATGAATACCTCAGAAACCGTGTTTTTAGAAATAAACTCTTTCATTGCTTGTGGGAATGCAAAATAGTACAGTCACTTTGGAACACAATTTGTTGGATTCTTATAAAACTAAACTTACTCTATGATCCAGCAGTCACAGTCCTTAATATTTTCTTGGAGCAATTTAAAAACTTAAAAATCTGTGGGCAAATCTTTGTAGCAGTTTTGTTCATAATTGCCAAAACTTGGAAGCCACCAAGATGTCCTTCAGTACGTGAATGGATAAATAATAACTATAGTATATTCAGACAATGGAATATTATTCAGCACTAAAAAGAAATGAACTGGTAAGCCACAAAAAGATGTGAAAGAATCTTAAATGTATATTACTAAGTGAAATATATGTGTGTGTGAGTGCTCAGTTGCTTCAGTCTTTTCTGACTCTCTGTGACCCTGTGGACTGTAGTCTGTCAGGCTGTTCTCTCCTTGGAATTCTCCAGGCAAGAATACTGGAGTGGGTTGCCATGCTCTCCTCTAGGGGATCTTCCCGACTCAGGGATTGAACCCGTGTCTCGTGCATTGCAGGCAGATTTTTACCCACTGAGCCACCTGGGATAAGCCAGTTTGAAAAGGCTGTATACCATGTGATAGCAGCTACATGACATTCTGAAAAAGGCAAAGCTGCGGAGATAATACAGCTATCAGTGGTCGTTGGGAGAGGGAGAGATGAATAGTCAGAGGACTTTAGGATGGCAAAAATACTTTGTATGATACCATGATAGTGGGTACATGTCATTGTTCATTTGTTCAGATTCACACCAGGAGTGCTGTTGCACACTAGACTACGGTCTAGTGTAGATATCCCACTGATATGCACTGGGAGACTGAAAAATTTATGTGACTTGCTTTATGTAGTACTCGCTTTATTTCAGTAGTCTGAAACTGATCCTGAAATGCCTTTTAGGTATGCCTGCACTTGGTCTTCCAGTGTATGCATCTATATTTTCTTCCTCCGCGAAGAAACCGCATTTGAGAACAGCACCATCACAGCGAGCCTGTGTGTCTGATGTTTGTAGCATCTATGAGACCAAGGATACTTTACTTAACAAGCCTCTGGAGCTACAAGATTTTTCTCTGAACACTTGTGTTGGGCCATGTGTGTATATACATTTGTGTGTGTGCATGTTTTCGAGGTGTATATTGTGAATGAAGTAGTGTTAGGTTGAGGATCTGAAACTGATTTTCAATCAATGGCTCAGATTTTCTCAAGCCTGCAAGGTCAAAAATGTACAAGTCTCATCATTTCTTTTTTTTTTTTTTTCATCATTTCTTTTTGAAACCCACTAGTGATATCTTTTCTTTTTCATGGACTCTGATGGTTGTACTGAGCACATTTTGGTTTGCAGTTTGGAGCATAAATTAGGGGTGTGGTGAATACATGCTTGCTCTGTGTATTAAATGTCTACTTTTGGGAATCTGTGACAACCAACCCGGGTTACCTGAAGTATAAATGGCCCAGGAAACGTAATCTACAAAAAAGTACAAGTAAAATTGAAGTCTCACTAGACCTTTGAAAATTCACAGAACAAACAAAAAGTGAGAATAGACCAGCTGCATGATTTGTGGTGCCCAGTGCAAACTTAAAATGCGGAGTTCCTTGTGAAATATTAAGAATTTCAAGATGGTAACAGCAAAGCTTTCACCAAAGTTTGGGCCCTTTGGAGCAAGGGGCTTTGTTTGGTACTCATACACTGTCCTGAAGGGCTTTGCTTTTTTGCACCAAGTCTTCCTCTCCTGCAACATAGGAGGCAGATGTGGCAGGCTGAGCCCCTCTTGTGGCACTCAATCAGCAGTCTTAGCTTTCTCTATATTAGTGAACCCAGATTGGGCTGGGAATCCCTGTTAAAACCCATTACTCTTCCTGGGTTTTAAGATCCATTGAGTGTAAAATATTGGTGATCCTGTGGACTAGGTGTTCTGTGTGGGCATTTTGCAAGTTCCTGTGAGGGAAGCCCGTCCTGTTCCTGCTGGCCTTTTCTTTTCCTTCTTTCTGTCTTCTCTAGCCCTTCTAGAGTCTTGCCATTTTGACTGTATCTTGGGTCCCTGTCACTTTCATTGCTGTTCATTATCATCTGTCCTTGGCTTCATCCTGGGAGAGCCTGCTGTACTTAAAAATCTGAAAGCAGCCTCACAAAAGAGTATTTTTGCTCTTTTTCCGTTTTTATCCCCAAAATGTTAATTATTAAACAAGCAGATTCTGTCTGGAAGGGCATTGGTTGACTAACTGTCTTCAGGAATTGCAGCAAACCAGGCTCCATGTCACAGAGAGGAGATGTGGTTGGTTCACACCATACAAAATGCAAAATTCATTTTGTGGCCTGTAGAACTTCTGTGTCGGTTGGGACATCCTTACTGATGAAGATTAAATGAACTTCTTTAAGGTGGTTCAGGTTCAACAGGGTTGGGGAAAACATTTTTTTTTTCTCTTGTACTAAGTTGTAGAATTTCAACATAATTGGGTGAATCTGGAATGTCTTACCTTGGGTTGAATGGTTTTTGTTCTCTACCGAAATACGCATAGGTCCTCTGCCCCTTGGTAGCTTCAGCATACTGAGTGAGTAACTGAGTCTTTGGGAATCAGTATATCTTAGCAGTGATGGTGGTGCTGGGGTTTGGATTGATAGGAGGTATAAATCAGCAAACATATGCAAAGCACTTAACAGAGCTTTTGGCTTGTCATAAACACTTGATTTTTGGTTAATGATTTATTATTAATAAGAGTGATTCCTCGTATCTGAATTTGTGCTTTATTAGAACTTGGTCTTGGCAGTTCACTCCTTCCTTTAAAAGCTAAGATAAATAAAAGCTGGGGAGATTTAAAACCTACCTCCCATGCTTTCCTGCTTCTTCCAGTTTGCCACGTGTTTCTGTTCCCACCAGCTTCTGTTGTCCTTCCCTCTTTCTTTGGGCACAATAGCTTGGTGGTTTGAGGGGGCTGCGAATGCTGAGAGGATGTTGTTGGAGCCAACACAGAGGCTGTCTCTGGGAGCCCAGGGAGATGATGCACACGTGTTTTTCTGGGGAAGGTTTGATGTGTGTTAGGAGAACCTGGGGAAGCAGGCTGGGGTGTCGCTGCAGCCTTCTTAGAAAGTCAAGGGTTGCCAGTGTTTGTCCACCGCCTTTGAGAGGATGCTCATTCAGAAGCAATTGCTGGCTCAGGGATTTTTTCCATAAAGATGAGCATCGGCTTGCCCACCTGCAGGTGTGGTATGGAATGAGGCAAGGAAGGGGAAATTAAGTTCCCGTGAGTGCTCCCCTGTTGGGCTCCTGCCCCCTCTTGATAGTCCAAGGCTGTGGGTGTCACAGCCTTCCTACGTGGCTTTTTCTCAGACTGCCTGTTGAATTGCCTTTTCCCACAACCTTAATTTTCACACTACAGGTGCTGGAAGTGGTACTTCATTTGGGTCAAACATTAGACTACACAAGGGTTTTTATAGTCAGTTTTGGGCTTTGAATGTGTTTACGTAGTCTGTCTCTATAATTTTTCCCCGGCAAGGTGTCTGATGTTTAGTTCCCAGGGGAACCACAGAGGGTTCCCACAGGGGTTCACTCATGGTGAGGGACAGGGAAGTCTGGCGTGCTGCAGTCCACGGGGTCGCGAAGAGTCAGACACGACTTGGGGACTGAGCTACAACAGTCCATGCACCCTGGTCCATGTCGTGTTTCCCCGCCTCTGCCAGTGAGGTTGGAGAATGAGCTGGCTGTGCGCTCAACAAGTTGGGAAGATGGGCTGCACATTTGCCAACTCATTGCCCAGAGTGGTTGTGAACCATGTTCGCAGAGCTGTTTCACCTCTGTTCAGCCACACCTGTATGCAGACTAGCTTGGTCGGAATTTTTCATGATCTCTATCATGGTTGATGGGGGATGTGGGTGGGTGTTTGTGTCCTTATGTATTTCTTAATGACTATGTAGAATAGAGAACTTTTTTCACTGACCATCATGGAATTAACTCATGGGTTCATCTGTTTACTCATTCACTTATTCACTTGTTTATTATCCTTCCTCTGTTCCTTTGTTGACCCAGCATGACTACTTGGCAGAAAAGCATTGCTTCCTGATCCCCTGTTCCCCTAGCTTACCTGTGCACATTCTCAGGTAGATGTTCTGATACAACATCTTTTAGGTTTCTGAGAGTTATTATTCACAGAGGTCTTTATGGGATTTTTAAGCTTATGGGATTCATCTAGTTCCACCTTCTATTTACTAAATATATAGCTGCCCAGAAGCAAATGGGTCATCTATAGTCATAGTTACCATTCCTGCCACAAATAGGGCTTTCAGTCGCATTTTGACTATCAACACTCCTCTAGGTAGGATACCAAGTGTATAAGCAGTGTCCTCTTCTTTCTAGCCCGAACACTTAATTAAAACCTGACAGATTGATTTTTCCATTAGGCCAGAAGGCAGGTGTCATCTTGAACAATTCTTGATTTGAATTTCTTATTGAGTCTGTTTAGCTTCTTATGGCCACACAGCCTCCCTTCACCCCAAATATGTGTATTTGGTGAAGGCTCAAACAATGAATTTTATACGATGAATTGGTAAAAACAAAACAAAATATCTTAGTAGTAAGTTCCTGTTAAAAAGGTGCAGATAGGAAATCGTTTTAATGCCTGCTGTATTCTTAGCATCTCTAGGGAATGCTTCCCTTTGAGTGATTTTGAATGGCAGTCTGAAGTCTAGGAAGCTGTTATTTCTTTCCTTTTTTTTTTAAACCCCTAAATGCTCCATCAGGGACAGAGTGACAAAGACATGGGTGTCCACAGCCCCTAGCCCCTTGTTGGATGATTTTATTTCTTTCTTTTCCTGTTATCAATGTTTGTCCTCCCAAAATGACACAGAACGAACTGTCCAGAAGCATTGTTAGTCTGTTCACTGAAATATAAATCCCCACTTAAAATACTAAACAAACAAACAAACAAACAAACAAACCACCTCTGCAGAAGTCATTTAACTCTAGTGATAAGAGTGTCATTAATTCTAAGAATACCGACTAGATGTGTGGTGCTGACTAAATTTGTATCCAAATCCCTTATGGGTGTCAGTCTCACTGTGGCTTGGTGGTTAAGGGCACGGACTCTAGAGTTCAGCAGACTTGGGTTTAAAGAGGTTTTTTAACACTTGTTGGGTGACTTAGAGCCTATTAACCTTTCTAATTCATAAACATGTGTGTGAGTGTGTGTGTGTGTATGAGAGGATGTAATAATAGAAATTACTTCATTTATTTGTTCTGTAGATGAATGAGATAATCCACATAGAATATGATACATGGTGTCTGACAAGTACAGGAAGGTGCTGTATACATGTTAGCTTTTATGATTGTGATTATTCTATTTATTGGTTAAAAGTCACATTGGATAGCTAAGATGGATAAAAGATGTGGAACTTCGCAGAGATCACAAAAACCAGAAGGAGGCATACTTTGCCTGTGTGGAGTGAGTCTGAACCTCAGGTTAATTACCTTGTTGTGTTTTAGGGTTTGTGTTGATTGCATTGGTTTGGTAGCTTCGCTTTTGAATAAGCTCCTAAAATATGGTTTTGTCTGATGTTTTTATTTGCTTCAGAAATTGGTGCAGGTGCAGAAAACAGGAAGCAAAACCTTAGGCGGCCCGAGGGAGCCTCATTCAAATCGTGCCAGGCAGGTATAATATACAAGTGTTATCACCTTACTGATAATCTGGCATGCTGTGGGTATTCCACGTGCCATGTGGATTACAGAGAATGAAATCATAGGGCAGTTTGGCACCAACTTGCCCAGCTCCTTAGGAAGGGTGAGAGAGAGAGTAAAGCCTTATTCTCATTCTCAGAGATGATGTTCAGCCCGTGCTGCTGGTCCAGAGGCACAGGTTTGCAGTTGCCATTCTGTCCTTCGGCACTTAACATTATCTCTGAGGCTATCTATGCCTCTTGAGAGCAAGGAGGGTATCTTTCATAAATGAACTGGCACCATGTCCCTGGAGTTAAAAAGCCCACTCTGGGTTTGAGAGTATGTTACATATTACCCTCTATTCTGACATGGAGAAAAATTTCAAAGTTGAAGACCCATGGCTAGATTACCAAGCTTTCCGAATGTTTAAGTATTCAGATAGCCCAATGGTTGTTTCTAAAGAAAGTGTTGCCTTTAAGGCTTAATTTGATTCTTTGTCCTGGAGAGTTTAGACAGAGACCATAGCTGCCATGCCTGTGTGCAAGGAAAGGTCTCTCTCTTTGTCTTTGGCCAAATGCTCATCTTACAGGTAATGAGCCCTTGGATGTGCGTGAAATTGAATGCAATTTGCCCAGCATGGCCCACTGTTCTGGAGGAGCCACATTATAAATATTTCTTTATTGAACCCAGAAGCGGGTCACCATGTACTCTGTTAAGATATCCATCCATTTCCTGTTTTTGGTAAGAGGGCATCTCAGATAATTTCTCTAGTCCCATGAAACAGCCAGAACATTTAGAACTCTTCCCCTATCCTCCACTTGGCTACAACTTTGTTTCTTCTTGTTTAACTTGATTCTTTATACCCACTCTATTAAACCACACACACACACACACACACACACACACACCCATCCCCCTCTAATTTGTCCCTACTTCATCTTACATGGCCAGCCTGTCTGCCTCACTCTGGTCACATCCCATATTTTTCAGAAAAAGGTATCTGCCAGAGGCACAAATTTTCTCTTCTCTTTGTTCCTAAAGAAATGGATGGGGCTGGGGCAGGGAGACTATTTGGCTGGGCAGAAATACCAAATAAAAGGAGAATTAAAGATATCTCCTGTATATCGTATCTGTGGGGCCCTAAGTCATTGTTCAGCTTCCTGTTGAGGAAGACCCAACTCCACCAACAGGAAAACCAAATTATATCATTACTTACATGCTGGGTCTCTAAACCAGGCAGAACAAGATTGGTCTCAGTGTGGTCTCTTAGTGTTTCGTGATTTGGGTTAGGTTTCTTACCTTCAGTTTGCACTATTGTAAAATGGTTCGGTGGTGATAATATGAACCACTTAGGGATGTTGTGATGATAATTCACATCACATCAATGTCCAGCACATCCTAAACTTTCAATAAAGATACATAATACTAGCCCCTACTATTCTAATGCTTGGAGGCAGCAGTTTCATTGTGCCTAGTTGAGATTCTAACTCAACATCAGTCTGGTTCATATCCCTAGCCGTGGCACTTATGAGCCATGTGACCTTGGACAAGTTAGTAAGCATTTCTGTGGTTCAGTTTTCTTACCCACAAACGGTATGATAGTACCTACCACATAAGGCTGGTGTTGAAAATTAGTAAGTTAATGCATACAATTCACTTGGAACAGACAGAGAGTCTAGAAGATGGGGAGTCCTCAATAAATCATAGTAGTGACTGTGGTTGTCTTGTTATGCCCGTGATGATTATTATTACTCCTCCTTCCAGGGAGAAACAACCATTGAGAGGACTCATCTAGAACTCTTATAGATTCTTCCGTCTCTTGACAGCCTGGGGGCAGCCACCCAAAACAGACTTGGTTGAAGAGTCTTGGTTTTAAACCCAAACTCCTATCATCAGTCCTGAACATTTGGCCCTTTTTCCTTTTCACCTCAGACAGAGACACATGGAAATAGTTTGTAGCAGTTGGGTATCAGGCATTGGCTTTGCCAATGGAGGATGAAAAAAAATGCTTACTTACTCCTTGATATAATTTATTTGCATTTTCCTTCATTCTTTCTCCACCCTCCGGGAGAAAGAAAAAGTGAAACTGATGTGGGAATACATCCTTGTGATTCCCTAAGTTAGCAGGGTAGTGAATGAAAATACTTTACGAGGCACATACTGGTGCTTGATAATGATGACTTAAATGGAATAGAATTTGATTTGTGTTGTGCGTGTCTGGGACCATGTGTCAGGGGCTAGGCAGCAATTGCCAGAGCATGCAAAATGCTTAGTATGTGCAGGTACATTTGTAATGCTTTTATATATACTCAGGCTATTCTGATAATCACTGTACCAGTAGGGCACTTTAATCCCATGTAATAAATGAGAAACTTGAGTTACAGAGAGATTGAGAGCTTGCTCAGAGTCACATAGCTAGATCTTTCCTATTTCACCTAAAATTCTATAGCAAGTTATAGTGGCAAGGACCTTTGGCTACCATCTGGTTAAGCTGACTTTTTTTGGTAACAGGTTTATTGAGATATAATTCAGAAATTCACCAATTTACAGTGTACTGGCTTGTGGTTTTTAGTATAGTCACACAATTATGTAACCATTACCACAGTCAATTTTTCACCTCCTGCAAAAGAAATCCCATACCCTTTAGCATTCACACACCTTCCCCCCATTTCCTCCTCACCCCTTCAGCATGGGCAACAACTAATCTATTTTTTGTCTGTATAGATTCAGCTGTTCTGGATATTTCATATAGATGAAATTATACAATATGTGGTCTTTTTTATCTGACTTCTTTCACTCAGCAGATTTCTCAAGATTTATCTGTGCTGTAGTGTATTCGGTAAGTTGGTCTTTTTCATGGCAGAGTAATATTCTACCATGTAGGTACACCGTTCATCTGCTGATGAGCACTTGTTTCACTTTTGGCTCTTGTGATTTAAGGATACTATGAGCACTCATATACAAATTTTTGTGTTGACATATATTTGTAATTTGCTTGGGGATAAACTTAGGTGTGGAATTCCTGCATTCTGTGTTACCGTTATTTGCTTAACTTTTTGGAGAACTGCCAAACTGTTTCTAAAAACAGCTGTGCCACTTTACATTCCCATTGGCAATGTATGGGGCTTTCAATTTCTTCACATTCTCTCCAACATTAAAAAAAAAATCTTTGTGATTAACCATCTTGTTTTTGAATATAGGACTAAGGCTGGATGTATTTAGTGACTTGCTTCAGCTACCATACCTGGTAGTACATTATGGGGCAGGTTCTTTTCTAGGTATGAAAGATAAAGGATAAAAAACCTGGTCCTTATTGTAGAAGCTCGCTATATATGGGGGAATCAATCAGACTCATAGTCACAGGGCATGGAGATGCCTGTGATACTTTATTTGGTGATAAAGTATCATGGGGGGATTTGGAGCACCTTTTCTTAGAGTTTAAGAAATAGAGGATTATTTAGTTGCTTACAGAAATGAAAAGTCTGATGTTGGTAAGCTTCAGGTAAGAATGGATCCAGGTGCTGAAACAGTGTTGTCTCTCTTGCCCTTGCTCTCCCATTGACTTCTTCATTCTTAGCCATCTCATTTCTCTTTTGGGAAAGATTTCTACTTAGTAGACCTAGGCTTTTGGTCTACCATGTATGCATCTCCAACAAAAAAGGAGTTTTTGTTTCCCCATAATTCTAGCAAGATCCTTACATAGGTTCCTAATTGGCCCAGTATGTTAATGTAACAGCCTTCCAGTCAGTTAGACCCAGTGTTCTGACTAGCCATATTTACTTCATTGCCTTACCTGGACCTTAAAGTGGGGAGAGGGTCAGTCGCACATAGACCATGGGACCTGAAAGTGGGTAAGGTGTAATTTCCAAAGGGAAAACCAAGGCTCTGTTTATAGGAGAATAAGAAATGATATTTGCTTGGTAAAAAAAAAAAAAAAAAAAAGCAGTTGTCCATTCTACCAGTTAGGAAGTATTCATTCACACATGACAGAAATCCTTAGTTCTTCTGGCTCAAGTAGTAAGGGGAAGCATTAACTCATTTCATTGAAAATTCAGAGGTAAGTTAGCCTTTAGGCCTATCTGAATCCAGTGATTTAATTCTCAGTGATTACCTCTTATTATCTTGGAGACAAAGTGGTTGTACCAAGTTCTGACTGCCATAATACCCAGAGGAAGAGAGAGTTTGTCTGGTCCAGGAGCCATCTTTTATGAATGAGAAACTGCCTTCTCAGCCAACCTCCCAGCAAAATTCCTTACTGCTGTCTTTGCTGGAATTGCCCATTTCCATAACCAGACAGATGCCATTCTGTGATTGGCTTTAACCTGGGCTTCTAAACCAATCATGGTCATCATTCACACTACCTCTGGGGGTAGAGATGGGGCCAGCTTTCCCTGAGGCTCATGGGTCTTGTGGAAGAAGGGTGCATGCCTGCATCAGATGACCCCCTTCAGGAGGAAGATGGAAATGGAGAGTGGAAATCTAGTTGGCGACGTCAAGCCTGCTTGCCTGAAAGAATATAGGTTCCTAAGGAGATCCTGTGGGCGTGGAAAGCAGACATTTCAAACTAAAGGAGTAGCATAGGCAGAGCCATTCTTTCCTAACTTCATATACAAAATTACAGGTGTCTTGGCTATCTATACCTTTTATTGTATGAACACAGAACTTGAAGAGCAGAAAGTGAGACACAGGATTGGCACACAGCCTTGTCATCTCTTCTCTTTTTTCCGTGAGGGTGGGATAGGCAGTTGGATGTGAGTGGACAGCCTCACAGCTTTCTCCCTGTTGTTTATTTCCCAGCAGAATAAACTAATAAGCAGGAGGATTTCTTCTTTATTTTATCCCTCGGCTTTTGGTTCACAGCTTTTTTTTCATAGCTTTAAGAACCATGAGTGTGGGGTTGATATTTTGTGCTGTACACAATAATTTGGGGACATAATGGACTTTTTACTTTGCTTAATAGTCAGATTTTTTAAAGGGAAAGTCATAAGTTTACCGTTTGAGATCTGGAAGATAATATGGAGGCATGCCAGCTTTTAATTATTTTTTTAGGCATACATTTTACTAATTCCATACACTCTCTTGCACTCTCTCATCTATATAGTAAGCTAGTCATTTTCCAGTTACTTGTTCAGAAAGATACCCTTGTGATATACCCAGTTTTGAGGATTGCGATTTTCTGAAACTTCCTGGTATATCCCCCACCCATAAAGAGTTTAAATAGCCAAGATATACAAACAATGTAAGTACCCCTCAGTGGCTGAATGGATAAAAAAGATGCGGCATGTGTGTATGTGTGTGTGTGCACACACACATATGGAATACTACTTAGCCGTAAAAAGATGAAATCTTGCATTTGTCACAACATGGGTGGACCTTGAGCATATTACGCTACATGAAATAAATCAGATGGAGAAAGACAAATACTGTATGATTTCCCACATATAAAAAATGTAAAAAAAAAATAGTCAAATGAAACAAAAAACAAATACGTAAATACAGAGAATAGAGCAGTGGTTATCAGAGGATATCTCAGTTGGTAAAGAATCCGCCTGCCATGCAGGAGACCCTGGTTCGGTTTCTGGGTCAGGAAGACCCACTGGAGAAGGGAATAGGCTACCCACTCCAGTATTCTTGGGGCTTCCCTGGTGGCTCAGCTGGTGAAGAATCTGCCTGCAGTGTGGGAGACCTGGGTTTGATCCTTGGGTTGGGAAGATCCCCCTGGAGAAGGGAAAGGCGACCCACTCCAGTATTCTGGCCTGGAAAATTGCACAGACTGTATATAGTCCATGGGGTCACAAAGAATTGGATACCACTGAGTGACTTTCACTTCACTACCAGAGGATAGGAAGGGAGGGGCAGGTGGGAAGATGAAATGAGTAAAGAGGATCAACTGTGTGATGAGGGATGGAAACTAAATTTTTGATGGTGAGCTTGCATTAGGGTATACAAAGTAGAAATATAATTTTGTACATGTGAAACTTACATATAATGTTATAAGCCGGTGATACCTCAATAGAAAATCTCAAAAAGTACGTAGGATATAAACAAGTTATATACATATATAATTATATAAAATGGCATATAAAAATATTCTAGATCGACATCTAGTGATAAATGTTTCTGAAAAAAGTTCATATTAACATTTTCAGTACTTTTAAACCTAATCTTTTTTCCATTTGTGTGAACAAATACATGCAGGTGAGATTGAACAGTTTGATTTCTTGCTTATTTTCTTTTAACATATCATGAGTGTTTTTTGGTATCATTAAATATTCTCCAGAAATATGACTTCTAAAGATTGCTGTAATTCCATTCTATTTATAGTGTACCATAATTTACTTAACCTTTATCTTTTTGTTGGATGTGTACATTGTTTCCAGTTTGGTACTATAAATAGTATTGCAATTAACATTCTAGTCCATAAATTTATTTGCATCTCATTATTTCCTTTGGATCAATTCTGTAAGTGGGTTTACTGGATTAAAGGATGGTGAACGTTGACATCCTCTTGGCTGTGTCACCAATTTTTTTGACATGAAAAGTTATGACAGTTTCTACTTACTAGCAGCAGGGACAAAGCTGAATAAACTAGCCCTCTACCCTTTTTATATTGACAGTTGGTGTTCTAGGTGAAAGATGGTATAGAATTTTGGTAATATGCTGTTCTTTCAAAACTAATAAAATGGTACTTTCTATATCCTTTCAGTTTGACTGTCTGTAGCACTTTTGTGGTTTACCTCTTGGTTTTGTGTACTGAGTTAACAATATGATGTTTGTATTAATTTTATTGATTTATAAGATACCTTTTTACATTAAGGCTTTTAATATCTTTACATATTTTTCTTTTCCTTTTAAATATTCTATATAAAATATTTTGGGGTAATTAATCCCATTTTGTTCTTTATCATTTCATTTATGTTTTCCAACTTTCTCTGAAACTTAGATTTTTTTCACCCAACACATTATATTTTTTTCCTTATTGTTACTTTATGGTTTCTTCCATTTCTTTCTTCTCTCTTTTCTTTTTCTCTTCTCTCTCTCTTTTTTAAATACTTAACTCTATTTGTCTTAGTTTAATTTCAGTATATGATGTGCGACAGGGTTTTGATTTGTTAAAAATGAACATACAATTCCAGAATTATTTATTGACTAATACTTACACATTATTGATTTATAATGCTTTAGTGTATGCTAAAGTTTCATCTAAAAATTTTGTTTCTATGCTTCCTATTCTGTTTGCAGATGAACAGTACTATATAGTAGTTAAATGTTTAGAGTCTGGTTACTGGGTTCCACCAGTAATAAGGTTCATGGCCTTGGACAAGTTACTATACAGCTCTAAGCATGATTTTCTTATCTGAAAATGGAGAGAACCATGGAAGTATCTAATGGAGATGCTCTAAGGGATAAATAGAATAATTGGATAAAGTGGGTAACCATTTATGTCAGTTTGTTAGGGATATTTCTCATTTTATATCCATCACTCAAGAATTCTGTCTCGCTTTTAACATTTGTCTCAAATTTCATTTTTTAATAAAGCATAATTATAAGTAGACCTTTACTTCATAGGCTTTTTCTCCGTGTGCATGGTCTTACCTAGTAATGTGTGAGATGCCTGTGTAATGACCTCTGAAAGATGAACAGCGATAATCCCTCTTCTTTTCTCCTAACCCTTTCTGGGTGCATCATCATATTAACATCTCTGTTTCAAGGAATGTGTGCTCTGGGATGAGTGGCTAGGGACCTGTAACTCCATCTGGTTGGGGTCAGGGGAAACATAGGAAATTTCAGGTTAGTTTACATGAAATATACGGGAAACAGAGTCTGAGGAGTCACATTGCAGACTATATGGAAGTAGTCTGTTCCTGTTTGCAACAGTAATTTTTATGGGTTTTTCATTTATTGAATGGCATAAATCTACAGTTATTTATTTTAATGGTTGTCAAATTAAAAATTTTTTTTTGGTAATAAGCATTATTAGCAACAAAGTGAAAGTGAAGTCGCTCAGTTGTGCCCGACTCTTTGCGACCCCATGGATACTAGCCTGCACCAAGCTCCTCCGTCCATGGGATTTTCAAGGCAAGAGTACTGGAGTGGGTTGCCATTTCCTTCTCCAGGGAATCTTCCCAACCCAGGGATTGAACCCAGGTCTCTCACATTGTAGACAGACGCTTTACCATCTGAGCCACCAGGTAAGTCCATTAGCAACAAAGAGAGTTACAAAAACTAGAACTTATTTAATGAAATCATTTCTGATTTTCTGTTTTCAACAAAGTTGACTATGAGCATTTACTTCCACAAAATGCTATTGATATTTATCATCCACTGAGTGTCATAGTAAAATCATTGAACTTAGAAACATCAGGAGATCTGGTTTTTTGTTTGAAAAATATTGCACATTTTTCAAAGATAGTACTTGAGTAGACTGTGGCCTCAGACAGTTGCAGAATGTGCATTTGTACTTAACAGTGTGAAGCATGACTTTTCATTTAGATCGAATGACTCTCTTTCTACATTAATTTCACTCATGTTGGAGTCCACATTTTTTTTTAGCATACACAAAAAGTGAAATTATATTTGTTAATGTTGTAGTATGTGCACAAATACTTAAACAGTAAATAAGAGCAGTCTCATGTAAATGTCATTGTATGCTTCAGATAGAAAATCAAGGTAATTTTCACAGTGATTATATTTTTTCATCCAATTTATGGAATCAAAGTCAGGCTCTTGAATTTTCATTCTGCTGAAGGTAAAGACCTCTAACATTATTAGGGATGATATTATATATTCTGTTAAGGAGTTTAACATTGAAGGTAAAATGATTTTTTGTGTGTATGTGGGGATGATTATCAATTTTTGTAAAGAACACATGGTTGTAAAACTGTTTTTACTAGATAAACCAGTGGAACAGATACATGCTTGAAGGTGATTGTGCTGAACCTGTATTTCATAATCATGTTCAATTTGAAATACATGTCATTTGAATAGAAGATATAGATAGCAACATTCAGAAATATATATATATATATACACACACACACACACACACACACACACACACATACATACATATACAGATAATCAAAACATTTTCTGCTGCTGCTGCTGCTGCGTCGCTTCAGTCGTGTCTGACTCTGTGCGACCTCATAGACGGCAGCCAACCAGGCTTCCCGTCCCTGGGATTCTCCAGGCAAGAACACTGGAGTGCGTTGTCATTTCCTTCTCCAATGCATGAAAGTGAAAAGGGAAAGTGAAGTCGCTCGGTTGTGTCCGACTCTAGTGACCCCATGAACTGCAGCCTACCAGGCTCCTCCGTCCATGGGATTTTCTAGGCAAAAGTACTGGAGTGGGGTGCCATTGCCTTCTCCGAAACATTTTCTAGTAGAGGCTAATACTGGATACAAATACTTTAGCTATCAGTTAGATTTAAGAATTTTTAAAATTTTGAGAACCTATTTTGTAAATCAGTATAAGTGTTCCAAGATGGTATTAAACTTCTATAAATGAGTACTCTTAAGTTTTGGTTGTATTTTGTTTAAAATCACTTGCATATGTGAATAACTCAAAAGGTGGATGGTACACACACACACACACACACACACACACACACCTTTTTAGGAAATTTTAGCAAATTACAGTTGTTGGTGAAAAATATTACAAATGAAACATTGTAATTCTTACCCTACAAATGCAAGGGAATAACTGAAAAAGTTAGATAATGAGATCTCAAAAAACAAACAAGTTTTAATTTAAAAATTCTGTAACTTTGGAATATTTCACCAGTGGGAAATAGTGCTTCTACTTTAAATTAGATAATGTGAATTCTATACAGAAAGTAAATGAAATTTGTAAGGCTTGTAATTTTACAGTATCTGTTGTTGCTCACACATTCCAGGAGTCATAAACCAAATTTATTTATTTAATGAGTTTTGTTATGTAAAAATATTTGTCAAAGGAAAGTACTCAGAATGGAACTAATAAAATGTACTTGTAAGATATGTGGGCTAAAATATTTCCACATTGCAATACAAAATACTAATATTGAGAATATCCTCCATTTAACGGAATTTACTGTAGCTAAGGACAGAGGAGCCTGATGGGTCAAGAAAGAGTCGGACACAGTGACTATACAGCAACAACAACAGGTACGTTAGTGCCTGTGGAGAGTCTGTTTTCTCAGTTAATTCTGGACCAGAGATACTGACATTCGAAAGATCAGAAATTCATGTTTATCGATCATAAAATACAGCTTTGAAGGAAATTGCAGGCAATATTATGAAATAAGTAAAAAATATTAGAACCAACAGGCTTCCCAGGTGGCTCCGTGGTAAAGAATCCACCTGCTAGTGCGGGAGACACAAAAGACATGGGTTCGATCCCTGGGTCAGGAAAGTCCCTTGGAATAGGAAATGGCAACCCACTCCAGTATTCTTGCCTGGGAAATCCTATGGACAGAGGAGCCCGGCAGGCTACAGCCCATGTCATCACAAAGAGTTGAACATGACTGAGCATACTCACATTAGGACCAGCATTTTTCCTAATTTATTGGTGATGTGGTAAAAGAGAGTTAAAAACAAGAAACTGATGAAGGTATAGGAATATCTGTTAAGAAAGTTATTCTGCTTATGTCGTTGTTAATTATAAATGAATCAATTTGAATGATAAATTAGTTAATTCTAAATATAAAACACTTGGCATATAGTGGCTATCATTAGAACTATTATCAATGTTATTATATTTTTATTGATTTTTTTCTACTTCTGTCTTGATCCCATGCTGTTTTGTTTTTTTATTATATGCACACCGTAAAGCTTGAGTTGTTGTCGTTTTAGTTGCTAAGTCATGTGCAGCTCTTTTGCAACCCCATGACTGCCGCCCAGCAGGCTCTGTCCATGGGTTAAGACAAGGGTTGAGAGTTATTTGGTGGAAATGTTTAGTTCCCCCCGCCCTCAAGTTTGGGAGGCAGCATCTCAAGTAACCCTGAGAGAACTGCTCCCTATGCTTTTTCAGTTATATGGCTTTATGTTTAGTATTAAATGTTTCATAATCCTTATTACACTTTAAAGTTTTATTTTTGCTTTTTTGTTTTTTATAAACTATCTTTTGAAATTTTTAGCAATAATTTTCTTATGTATTTTGATTGAAATACAGAATAAGTTGTCTCAAAAGAATTAACATCTTTTCTGTCCAGTAGGAAAATAGTTTTTTAAATTTAATTATCTTTTTATCCATGTATTCCTTTTTGTTTCTTATGAAGATTTTGCAGCTACATATCTGTACCTGGAAAGGTAGAACATAGTTTTTCATATAATATTACTGATTATTGTTGGTATATAAATAGTTCTGTATTTATATTGGACTCTCATTACAGTTTGTTTTTATTGTTGTATTTCAAAAAATTGAACATTAAACAATTCATAGATAATAGTGTTACTTTCTTTTTCAGTATTTGTTTTTCCTGATTTTTTACACTGGTTTTGCTGTACAGAACAGTGATCAATAATAGTGGTGGTAATAGTTGATTTTGATTTTTTTTTTTATATGATTCTCTTTTGGGGTAGATTTAAGTCTCTCCAGGGCAGGACTTTGTCTTATTTCTCTATCATCATGGCTTCTTCACAGAGAGATAGGTATTCAGTAAAGGGTGAATACATGTACTATAGAATACTGTTTCTGAGTTAGAATAAAATAAAGGTACTAAATGCTGAGTATTTAAACCCTTCTGAGATGGAATGGTTTAGAGGTGATGCTTTTGAAAGGATTAAATAATATGGAAAATAATAATATCCCCCTTTAGGGGATGTGCATTAATAGTATATTCTATCCTTTGAATTCTTACCGTCTGAATTGTACTAGAAGCCATGTGATTGATGGTAGAGATCAAAAGATTTAAAGGTTTTATGTCAGAGGCAGTTTCATTGCATCACAGTTTATAATCAGCTACAAATATGTGGCAATGATTCCTTCTCTATTTTTGCATATTCCCTGCCCCCCCTGCAAAAACAAAACAAAACAAAAACGCAAAACAGTTATAATTGATTTTTGAATGAAACAACTAACTAAAGATAGAATATTTGTTTCTTATGTCAGGAATATATATGTTGAATCTAAACTTATAACTAGAGGATCCTGGGAATATTATGCATAAGAATTGTGGCTGTAATCTTTTTGTTCAGGTCACTGCCATGGTTATTACTTTGGTTTCTATTCAGCTTCTGAAGTTTTCTTTTGACCAGGAAAACATCACTCAACAAAGAGGAAAATAATTCTTTATGTCCTACCCTTGAATTTGAGTAATCCCAGTAGTATTTTTGGGGAAAGATAGTTATACGTTGTTGTATTCAGAATCAACAAATAAAAATATACTATAATTTATGTCATTTTGTTTTATAGCACACTTTACTCTTATAAATGACTTGATGTTTTATAGAATGTTGTTATGGATAGAGCCTGATTGTTTTATGCTGTAGCAGTTGTTTCCTTTGGAAAAATTTATATTTACTCCTTTGAGAGTTTAAGCTAGAACACGTATGCCAAACTCAACACTGAAACTATCCATTTCAGGCATTATTCTTCTCAGAATCTCATTCTGAAGCACATGCATATTAGAGAAAACAGCTTTCTCAATGTTTGTTGGTAATGTTTTTGAAGTGAACGTGAGTTTTTGTGTCTTTAGTTCTATCATTTGTCTCTTGAGAAAAATCCAAGGATCTAAAGTCTGAGAGGAAACACATCAGCAATGGCAGTTCCTCTTGTCTCTTGTAAGGAGAGTACATTCTGTATGAAGGGGTATGTAGAGTCTCTAGTTGCATAGCAGGCCTGCTGCTTTTATCTCACCTGCATGCTAAGGGATGATAACTATACAGTGGGTACAGAAAGCTAGGAGAATGCATTTCTTTACCTAGTCTTCAAATGTATAAGCTGACCTGGGACTAATCTTTGTAATTCGAATCTAAAATCCAATATGGAAACTAATAAAGATGGACCCTATCTACCCATCTGTGGGAAACTTGTAGATCTATAGAAGCAGAATCTATTTTCCTCTCTTCCTAATAGTTTTCTTATTTTCATAAATTTAGTTGCCTGAACCCTTTTAGGCACATGTTTCTGTGGAGTTTTGTTTTTTGTTTTTTTTTGCTTTTTATTCACCAAATATTAATTTATTTAAAAAATACATGTTAAAAACACCAGATAGAACTTCTGTGCCTGCCGTTATTCCAGTTGTTTTATAAGTATTAGTTCAGGTAATTTACTTACCTGTCTACCACGACTTAGTGAGGTAAGTGCCGCTGATGTCCTCACTTCACAGATGTGGAGACTGAGACACAGAGAGGTTATGTAACCTTAGGTCAAGGTCCAGCAGCCAGTAAGTGGACTGAGAGGATTCCAACCCAGATGGTCTTGCTCAAGGCTTTTTGTTCTTTACCAGCTTGTGTGATACATAATAATTTTACTTTGGGAGGCATAGGGGGTTGGGGGTAAGTCATGAGGATTAGAGAGAGCTAAGGTTGTGCAATCCCCCTCCCCACTTTGTGGCACTAAGGATGTGAATATTTATGAGAAAAAACTATGTTAAGAGTTGGCAGAGAGAAGGGGAGGGAGGGACACTCTTGCTTTTGATTTATTTATGCTCTGTTATTTGAAACGGTGTTATAAAACGAACTTACATGAGGAAGTATATTACATTGGTAATGTAGTTTTTAAAATAAAAGTTGTCTTTGAAAAATATTTATACTTTTAGCAGTTACACATGTCCTGTGGACATGCAGACTTTTATTTTCAAACATTTATTTTGTTGAAGTATAGTTGACTTACAATGTTGTGTTAATTCCTGCTGTTCAGCAAAATGATTCAGTGATAGATATATGTATATATGTTCTTTTTCATATTCTTTTTCATTATGTTTTATCACAGGATATTGAATAGAGTTCCCTGTGCTATTAAGTAGGACCTTGTTTATCCATTCTGTATATAATAATTTGCATTTGCTAATATCAAATTCCAAATCCATCCTTGCTCCTACCACTCCCGAAAATCTTTTTATATACAATTAACTTCTAACTTTTGAAAGGTGTGTTCCAAATACAAAGAAGCACAAAATATTCAGAAGTTTACCAGAGAGCATGGGGATGCAAGGGTGCAAATTTGGAACTGAAGTATTCTTTAATATAATTTACCATTTCTTTCATCTTAAAGAGCTCTTAGTAAGGTTCAGTTCATCTGCAGATTAAAAGAGTCAAACCTGAGAAGCAATTTCATTCCCATTATTGTATCTCATCTGTGAAATAAAATATTCTGGATATAGATGATTAAAACATAGGTGTTTTAGTATCTAAAAAATCCATATTCAGTTCGTACAGAAGTCAAAGATGAGACAAAAGACTAGTGCTGAGGGGTTGCCATGGAAGAAACAATAGCTGGGAGAGAAGGATACTTAATTTGTCATTTTTTCCCTTATTAACTGTAAGTGGTGGAGGCTTAGTATGTTACTATGAGTGGCATTGTATCATATATAAAGTCAGTGCATAAAGCTAACTAAGTTAACATTAACCTTGGAAATCCAATACATAACCAACTTGTGGACCCTTAGCAGCTCAAAAGTCAAAAATTAACTTCTTTGGTTAATACATTTTTGAGGCAGTATAGTGCAGTGCATAACTTGCTTGGGTTTGAATTCCAGCCCTGATACTTACTAGCTGTGTGACCTTGGATAAGTTACTTAAACATTGTGCTTTAGTTTCTAAATCTGTAAAATGGGATGGTTCATCTCATTGTGTTCTTGTACTGATGAATGAGTCACTGTAATACAAATTAAACACTAGTATTAATATTTTTACATAGCAAGTGCTGGTTAAATATGAGTAATTATTATTAGTACTCACTTTATCTTTTTGTTTTGATTGTCTTTTGTCTCATTTCTTATGGACCAGTAGAGGCCAGGTCTAGTTTGAGGGGAGTAGGGAATATAGAGGCAGAAATAAATGAAAAAGAGAACTGGAGGAGAGGAGCAGTACCTTTGTTGATTTACTATAGCCTGTTAACTTTTGTGATGCTCTTGGGGAGGAAAATAATTTTATGTCTTAAAAGGAAAACTTCCGGTGTGTAGGGAGTGTGTGTGTGTACGTGCATGTATTAGTTTTAAACTAGAGGTGAGATCTTGCCCTCATTGCTTACTTAACCTGCACTCACATGAGCCTTTAACTTAATAGGGCTAATTTTCTTTTTAAACGTGCACACTTGTGGTGATCAGTGGTCCAAAATAATCTGCGTGTCACTCACATTTTCCAGTGTGTGTTTACCCACGGGTGTGCCCTCCGTGCTGGAATTCAGATCTCTTCCAAACAAAGGCTGGAGCTGCACTGAGAGGCCCCAGCAGAAAAGGAACTTAGGGGTTGCCTCATCTTCTGTCCCTGTTCACTTTTCCAAACCACCCCTTGGCCTCTTACGAAATTGGCTATTTGTGCTAGCCCCTCACTGGGGACTGGATAAGTCGATTAGGTTGAAGAGGCCTTTTCTGATTTGAGGAGGAAACCTTAGATCTTTTCTTCCAGCTAATAAAGATATCTGCAACAGGGTCTCAAATGTGTGTTGCCAAAAGAGCTTGTAAATATGGGAGGTGATGATGACCAGCCAAGGATTGAAATGTCCAGCAGCTGACCATTGTCTCTCTCTGGACCTTGCTGGAATGTGCTGGAATACTTCATGTGCTACTGATAAGCAGCCAGCCAGGTGTTTGGTTGAAGAAGGTGTTGGGTAATTGTGTCAGAAATAATGATTCTCCACAAGAACTTACTGTGTTTTAATATTTAATCTGTATTCATCTGCCTCATGCCGTAAGAGCAGCAGCTTGGCTTTTGACATGACATAAAGGAAGAAAATATATCTGTTGCCCCTTAATGGTGTCTCTGAGTGGCCCTTGCTGGGTAACTGGACTTCCTCTGTGGCTTTCAGAGCCATTTAAAGAAAAGGATGTTGATCTGGGTGCACAGGAACACAGGCCCCCGGGCCTCACCCCCACCCCACCTCAGCCATACACCTGAATAAAGCCTGAAATGTTTGTCTACCTGCCAGGCTCTTCTTTCCTCAAATAAAGAGCATTTTCTTTGGGTTACCACAAGCCTGCTCTCCAGCCCTGAGCCTTGTGTGCTTTGAGCTGGCCATTGGTGGCTGCTCTGGTTCCATTCTGAAATCTTAACAGTGTCAGAATGCAGGGGGATGGGGGTAGAAACCTAGACTGCTTTAGAGAGGAGCATTGAGTAATCCAAATGGTTGTAGCAATTTGTGATTTTTAGTTTATGTGAAGCCGAAATATATTCAATTCCCCTTGAACTTTTTGCCTTTGATAAGAGTTTATTTCCTCACATTGAACCAGTTGGGTTGGAATTTAGCCACGAGTATTTATTTCTACATTTTGCAAATTGTTTTGTTTTCCTGGCGAGAGATTTCCTTCCTCCCCGCCCCATCTCTCCCCAAGACAGAGCCATGCTCTCTCTGTCTCTCTCTGCATCTTTCCATGTCTTCCTTCTTTTCTTCTTCCCTTTCTTCCTTCTTTCCTTGAGTTCCTAATGAAGATGGATCCTGAAGCTTTTGAATTAGCTGAAGCGTAAGGGGGAAGCACCCTGCTGGCCCCTCTGGTACCTGAGTCCCTGTCAGTCTCCTGAAGAGCGGGCCACAGACTCCGGGCTCTTCCTGGTGCTGTCCAGGAGCCTCTTCGCAGTAAGCAGAGGAGCCTGTCTGCCCGGTGAGAGCAGGGAGTGGCCTTGGCACTGGTGCCTTCATTCCATGAGGCCTTGGGGGTGCACTTCACTGCCTTGAGGTTTCTCAGCCATAGCAGGTGGATGTCAGGTAACTTACACCTAGGTTGGAAGGATACCTTTCCTTTTTCTGGATAGACTCAGTGTTGAGGGCTTATATCATGGAAGTGGGGTGTGTGTGTGAGAGAGAGATGTGGCAGAAGGCTCACTGTCCAACCTCAAAAGTCTCTTTAAAGAGACGTTGTGAAGGACCACATGGAATTTGTAACTGGATCGCAAAATTAGTACCATTAAGGACCTGAAAATAGCTCTTCAGGTTTGTAGGTCACACCTTTCTAAGCTGAGTTAATGAGCAAATCTTTATTCTTTACAAGATTAGCCAGGTGTATTTGGCTAATGTTAACTTTAGTCTTGGCGGCCGAGTCCTCTTGCTAATGAGGCCAAAGAGGGAATTCCTGTGTCTCATGGACCAGTTACCTTCACTCTCTTTCCTGGCCACTGACTGCTAACTCTCGCCAGCTGGCTTGTGAGCCTTGTGAGCGGCTGCACTTGGATGTCTGAAGGGGGGAAGTTGTTATGCAAGGTCCCTTGTGGATTAGCACCAGTCCATAACTGCTCCTGGGGAAATGCTCACACACAGCAGGCCACCGCCCAGAGGTCAGTTTCATTGTCTCCACTTCTCAAAGACAATAGAGTTGATTAGGGTTAACTGGAAAGTGCTGATGTTGCCTGGGATTTTGGACTTTTGCCAAGACATATGCACCCTTTAAAGCGTTTTAGGGAAAACTGTGCCATGGTTCATTGGTAGAAGAGCCTAGGAGAAGTACGATAGTGGAAATCAACAAAAAGAGAATGGTTACATTTAAATATGCTGCATTGACAGTGGACTTGTCAGTAGCTTAAAAATAAGTTTCCTGGGCAGGCACTATTTTATAAAAATCTTACCTTGGACCAAACCGTGGTTGTATTGTAAGTTCTTTAGATTTTTAACTCTTGATTCCTACCTATTTCCAGAATGATGTGCTGGGTAAGTTAACTTTGTATTATATTTAATTTATTAAGAAATTGCATATTAAATAGAAATCTTCCTGTTACTGGAAACATTTTGGATTTTAAACAAACGCTGAGGAATATATAATGTTTTGGAAGATAAATATTTGTTTAAGGCAGTTCAGTCCTTCAACATGTGGATTTTTAAAAACAAACAAAAACCCCAGCAACATTTACCCTAAGTGTAATTTGCAAAGTAAAATGAGAGTAATTTTGAAATCCTGTAGAACTTGGATTCATTTATTTTCATAGGAAGGATTCACATTTTGTAATGATGAATATGCAATGAAGAGCTGTTAGGAAAATCATTATTTGGCCTAGATTTAGGGAATTCTAACCTGTCCTTGTTACACATCAGCACTTTCTAAGAAAATTAGGTCCAGAGAGATGGGGACCTGCCCAAGGTCACATAGCTAGAAAGTGACAGAGCTTTGGTGAAAACCAGTTCTCCTGACTTTCAGGTCAGTGATATCTCCATGACTGCTTGCTGATTTTGACTGGGGCAAGGAGATGTGTATATTCCTGTGTGCACCTGTGCATGTGTGTGAATAAAATGACTATTTTGCTTCTTTTTAGCAAACTGATTATAAGCTCAGTGACTTGGAAATAATCATTTTCTTTCTCATCCTTTCAAGGAGCAAATTTAGCCTATGGCTTTGTAATCCTAACATCTTTGATATCTTTAGATATACAAGTGACTTAGTCTTTGCTTTGTAAGGTGTTTAGAGCAAGTAAGGTTACAACAGTAAACTGAATCTGGGAGGAAAAAACTATTACCTTTCTTGTCTATCGTCATTCCCTTGAAAATAACTATGACTCAAGTTTCACTTAAACATGTGGTGACTTACAAATGTTGTGGTTTATAAAATACCTAACAATTTAGTCCTGCCTTCCTTTTCTCTCCCCCGCCTTGGTGATCATATTCTGCCTGTTTTAATGTACAAATAGCCGACTGTGTTATTTTCACAAGGACCACCCCACTTATAAAATCAAGTGGTCTTTAATTTGTTTGGGGCTTTGAAAGATTGTTTAGCATTTTCCTTTCAAACGCAGGAGTAAGGAAAGCTTCGGGTTTGGATTTTGTAAACATGTATTTTTGCCATTAACATCAGGGCAAAGGCTTTCCTTTTTCTTTTTTTATTTGATTGGACAAACTGTTCACTTGTACTACTTCACTTCCTTATCTTTTCTTTCCTGCTTTATTCTCTTTTTTGATCCAGTTTTCCCATTTGTTTCTGTTTCCTTCCTCTCATTTTCTGTGTCTTTGAGGAAAATCAAGGCTGAAATATGTGTAAGTGACCAATGCTATAGAAATTTTTAAAAGCAATAGATGTATTTTTTATTTCTTTTAGTTATTTGTATCTTTTCCTTTTTGAAGTCTTTGAGGAAAATTAAGGCTTAACTATGTGTAAGTGACCAATGCCATAGCCGTTAATAAAGATACAAATAATAAAAGATATGAATTTTAAAATAAAGTTTAAAAAAATGCCATAGCGTTAGTCTTTTTGGCATATTTCAGTCCTGATTTTTCTAAAAGACTTTTAAAAAGTAATATGTATGTGTGTGTATGTATATATGTATGTGTGAATATATATGCACACACATGCACACACAGTATGTAGTAAATAAGATTTCATATCTTCACAAATACATTCAAAAGAGAACCATTTCAGACACATGGACTTTTCCTGAAGATGACATCTACCTTTATGCTGCTGTCTAAGGGGGTTCTGGCATTTTCTTTGTTAGTCAGATTGGAAGCAGTTGAGTAAACCAGAAAGAAACATGCCGCCTGACTGCTCCAGGCATGGAGTTAGGGGACCTGGGCAGGTAGCACTCAGGCTTCCCGTGAGCCTGCTCTCCCACTTAGTTCTGAGGCAGAGACTAGGGGATGTCTGTCCAGACAAGACTTGCTCAGCCGCATCTGCGGCATGTAGCTGTCAATTGTCACACACGCCCTGAGTCTGCGCCTCTTAGGGGCACTGTTGCACATCACAGCCGGGTTCTGTGGCTCAGCGTGGCTGGTGGCTGACCAGGGCTTGGTGTTGACCATGTTTAGGGTGACGAGGACACTTGAAGGGCATAGAGATACCATGTACCCGGAGTCACTGCTGTTCACAACCAGAGCGAGGTGCCCATTTCGCCCTGATCCTCCTCAATCCCTTTTCAAGTGGAAATTTTGCAAGTCGACTTCTGCAAGCATGCGTAGTACGATTTGGCTGACGGCAGTTTCTGGCAAAAGAAATAACCAAATTATTATTCAGTCATGGGTTTTTAACAGCCGCAAAGCAAGTGGATGTTAACTAAATGATGCAATTTATTCCCTTCCCTCTTATTGCCAGCTTGCCTATTACAGAACGACTGCCAGTTTTCAATAAGTGGTACCCAGATGGTATTCGCATGCCGCCCACTTGGTTACAGAGCCGAAGCGGGGAATAACTCGGCAGACACTACAAGCTGTGGGTCAATTGAGGGGGAATGCCTGTTGCTTCACAGTTTTGCATATGTAAATCTGTTAATGTTATGTCAGTATTGTGCGGGCTAAACACAAGCATTGCCTTTCTCTGGGGGCCCAGCTGAACTTGGACCACAGCCCAGTCCTACCGAGGCTCGGAGAGCGAAGCTGCAGTTTGAGGATGCTGCACAGCCTGCTTCCCTCCACTCCCGCCTCGCCGCTCTCGCGGTATCCACCGCCTGACTTGGACGCAGGAAGTGTCTGCCATAGGCTGACTCCATAATAGGACAGGCGGGCCGGTTTTATGAGGTTGGATGCGGAGGGTGGAGGAGTGTGAGCGTGTGTCTATTTTTAGGCCAGTCTTCAAGACAGTTCCTCGGGCCCAGCCTGCGCCTGCCTGCCTCGCTCACACTCTCCTCTGTGTGTCTGCCACACTTCTGCTCTCCATTTCATCAACTGCAGATGTGGCACACAGCCGTCTTAGAAGAGTCATGAACTGTGTCGTCTGCGCAGCTTAACAGCCAACATCTGTTGCAGCAGGCTGAAGGGAGAGGCAGGGAAATCATTTTCGGGAAGGCATTCAAGTGCCTCAACTTAGCCTCTTCTTTGGCCTGTGCAGACAATTATTTTACACTAATTGCATCAAGATAGCAGCTATAAAAACTAGGTTTGAAGCCCTCTCTTCCCCCATCCCCACCCCCTCATGAAAGTTGCAGCTACAAAGGGCAGTCCTTTTTTTCCCCCCTTTTTATTGTGGTTTGTGTCTTGTTCTCAAAAGCTTATTACATTGGGTGCAAACAACAACAAAAATGCTATAAAAAGGCAAGAATCGTAATATGCTTAAGAGCTAAAAAGACCCATGGTGTTGGTGTAACCTATGAAAATATTCCTGCAGGTATTGTAAAATTTATGTGCCATATGAAAAACATTAAGGGTGTTGTTTTTTCGTGGAGGAAAATGTTCATCGTTGAGCCATTTTGTAAATTATTTTAATGCTACATTTCTGCTAAAACCTCATGATTTTGATATATAAACCAGTTTAATGTTTTCTGCACAGACCCTGGCTTTTCTTAAATTTTATATATTGGAAACCTCGTGTTTGTATTGGACCTTCTGGTTTGTTTCATATTGAAAATCCGTCTTGCGTGGCCCTGTGCCATGTGGCTTAGGAATAGTTTGACACGAGTCAAGCCTTGAATGTTGACTTTTGAGTCCTAAAAACTAGGCAAGACTGTGTTAATAAACAGAGAAGTTTGGTAGTTTTTTTTTTTAAAGGAGTTATTTGATGACAATAAGAATCGCGCGTCCACAGGATAGGTTTTCTAATACGTTGGTCTGTTCTCAACTTTCATCCAGTTGTAAAAGAGGCAACATTGTGTTTTGTACCCAGGTCTTACTTTTTTTTTTTAATGCTCTCAGTAAATTTTAGTTAATTACACATTCCAGCATCTCTGATTCTCTTGAAAGATTTGTTTCCGTGACATTTTGCCGTATCTGCTGTGCAGCTAGAGAAGCATGCTTCTCTCCTCACATTTCAAGTCTCTAGACTTTGTTCTGAAGAGCCAGATGGAAGTATGCAGATTGTTTTTATCTTTCGTCCTTCACACTGTAACCTGATCTCCAGCATATCTAGACATCTAGCAGAAAATTTACTATGTGAAAGCAAGGAAATGATTTAGAATATGGACCAGCCAGGGGAGGAAGGGCTTATGATGCACTTTATCAAAGCAAATCTCCCCACCCACCCAACCCCTGCACCCATTTTTTCTTTTCTTAAGAAATGGTTTTCTGATCAAGGGTACTTTTAAGTGTGCCCAAATAAACTTCTTCCCACTTACCCTGGGCTGAGAACTGTAATTGCCCAGTGGGTTTGATAAACATGTAAATATGCATGCAATGAAAGTTGATTACCTAATGATTAAAAGCTTAGAAGAAGCGTGAATTGGTAGAATGATAGGCTGGGCAATGGCCTTGCCGATGAGACAGGGCAGTTTACTAAGACAAAGGGCATTTCCAGAGTTACATACCTGGCCTGAGACATATCCAGGACTCAAACCCAGCATTCCCCCAATGGCTGCAGGAAACAGCATAATCTCAGGCTTCATAATATGTGTGGTTTTCATGGTAAAATATTTGCGAGCTTTTTGTTATGTGATTCATATGCCTTGTTGGCCTAAAATGATTAAGGACGGTTGTCTCCTTCTGAACTTTGATTTCTGTTTGGAATCAAATTCATAACTATTAATAGTATGAGGATCTTCAAGTTAATAACTGTATTAGGGTATCACATATTTGCTACACTCTTGAGTAAGTATGTACAATATCTGTTTACACACCTTGCATAATGTTTACATTTTGTATTCACGTGACTTAGGTTTAAAAACTAGCTATGGCCTTTGTAAAATATGAAGCCTTGGGTAAGTTACCCTAACATCTCTGGGTCTCTGTTTTCTCTTGTCTGTAACAATGATAATAATAGTACTTGCCTCAGAATCGTCCCAAGAAGTTAATGAGATGACATACATATACTTAGCATTGCCAGCACAGCACATAGTATGCTTTCCTTAGTGAAATTTTATTATTTAAATCGATTATCCACTGTTATAGTCAGGATATTTTCATTACTCTAGGAGGGGAGTCAAAAAAGGATCTTGCTGTGATTTATGTCCAAGAGTATTCTGCCTATGTTTTTCTCTTAAGAGTTTGATAGTGTCTGGCCTTACAGTCAAGTCTTTAATCCATTTTGAATTTATTTTTTTGTATGGTGTTAGCAAGTGTTCTGATTTCATTCTTTTACTTATAGCTGTCCAGTTTTCCAAGCACCATTTTTTTGAAGAGACTGCCTTTTCTCCATTGTCAAAGATAATCTTGCCTCCTTTGTCAAAGATAAGGTGCCCATAGGTGCATGGGTTTCTCTCTGGGATTTCTGTCCTGTTCCATTGATCTATAATTGTGTTTTTCTGCCAGTGCCATCCTGTCTTGATTACTGTAGCTTTGTAATACAGTCTGAAGTTAGGGAGCCTGATTCCTCCAGCTCCATTTTTCGTTTTCAAGATTGCTTTGGCTCTTCGAGGTTATTTTGTGTACCCATGTAAATTATAATTTTTTTTTTTGTTTTGGTTAAATACCATTTTTAGCCTCAAGTTTCTCCTGCTTCTTGCCTTCCCTTTCTCCCTCTCTCGCACTCTCTTTCACGCCTCCGGCACCCTGATTTATTTTGCCTTTGGGCGTCATTATACATCCTTTACATCATTGTCCAGAGGACCGGTGCTCAGTGCTTCCTCTACTTTTTACCCTATTCTCATCCTTGTTTAGTGATATTTTCTTCAACTTCTTAGCTGAAAAAAACTAAAGGGGAGTTTGCTCAATGGCTGGGAGGAGGGGAGTTTTCCCCAAACTTGTTCTCTTCTCTGTGAATATGTTTCTCAGGATAGTAACAGCTGTAATCCATACCATTCGAATCTATGGCTTGAATAAGCTAGTATTTAAGGGCATATTTCGGAGAAGGCAATGGCACCCCACTCCACTACTCTTGCCTGGAAAATCCATGGACAGAGGAGCCTGGTGGGCTGCAGTCCGGGGGTCGCTAAGAGTCGGACACGACTGAGCGACTTCACTTTCACTTTTCACTTTCATGCGTTGGAGAAGGAAATGGCAACCCACTCCAGTATTCTTGCCTGGAGAATCCCAGGGATGGGGGAGCCTGGTGGGCTGCCGTCTATGGGGTCACACAGAGTCGGACACTACTGAAGTGACTTAACATAACATAAGGGCATATTTATTGTCTAAAATAGAAAATAGAGTAGATGCTTTCCATTAGTGTTAAGAACTTCATTCAGGTGTTTCTTGAGTGCCAACTATGTGCTCAGTGTACATGGCGAGCAAGACAGAGTGTGTCTACGCTCAAGGATCTTGGAGGCTGGCATGAATCCTAACACATTGTATCTCCTTGAAGTCCAGCTTCAGTTTTATTTTTCTTACTCTTAAGCTTTTGTTGTTGTTTCTTGTGCACTTACCTATGAATTTTCTACAGCTCCAAGTTAAATTTTATACTAAATCAAAAAATTTCAAATAATTCTGTTTACTTTAGTATCAAAAAACTTACTTAGTAATAGAGGCAGACTTTAGAGATAACACAGGTTTGGTGCCAGACCACAGCAACAAAGTAACTCTTGCAGTAAAATGATCCTCAGGAGTATTTCACTTTCCAAATGGGTATAGAAGTTACATTTACACTGTACTATAGTTTGTTAAGTGTACCTTGGCATTATGTGTAAAAAAAAAAAATATATCTTTATTTTAAAATGTATTATTGATAAAAAAAAATGCTAACCATCATCTGAGTCTTCACTGAGTTACAATCTTTTTGTTAGTGGAGGGTCTTGTCTCATTGTTCATGGCTGCTGACTGATTAGGGTGGTCGTGTAATGTTAGGGTGGCTGTGGCAATTTCTTAAATAAGGCAACAATGAAGTTTGCAGCATTGATTCACTCTTCTCAATTGAACACGAAGAGGCTATTGTCAGGTTATTAATTGGCCTCATTTCAATATTGTTGTGTCTCAGGCTATAGGGAGGCCAGAGGAGAGGGAGAGTCAGGGGAACAGTGGGTCATTGGAGTTGTCACAGCACACACACCATTTATCAGTGAAGTTCATGTCTTACGTGGAAGTGGTTTGTGGTGCCCTGAAACAATTGTATTAGTAGCATCAAAGGTTGCTGATTGCAGATCACCGTAACAAACATACCAATAAGGAAAAAGTTTGAAATACTGTGAAAATGACCAGAAAGTGAGCAAATGCTATTAGGAAAGTGGTGTTGATCAGTTTGCTTAATGCAGGGTTGCCACAGACCTTTAATTTGTAAAAGACACAATAAAGCAAAGCAAGATAAACTGAGGGATGCCTATAAACTTCATTGAAGAGGTACAGAATTTATACTCTGAAACTGCAAAACATTGTTGAAAGAAAGGGAAAAAGACCCAACTAAATAAATGGAAAGATATCCTGTGTTCACAGACTGGAATACTTAAATATTGTTATAACTGTGGCTCTCCCTCAGTCACTCTACACATTCTGAGCAGTCCTTGTCCAACTTCTAGGTGTCTTTTTATTTTTTGGCAAAAATTGGCAGTTTGATCCTACTTGTCATATGGATATGCATATTATCCAGAATAGCCAAGACCCTTTGGCAAAAGAGCAAAGTTTGAAGCCTCATACTTCTTATTTTCAAAACCCACTACAAAACTACACTAGGGCTTCCCAGGTGGCTCATGGTAAAGAATGCAAGAGATGTAGGAGACACTGGTTTGATCCCTGGGTTGGGAAGATCCACTGGAGTAGGAAATGACAACTTAACTCCAGTATTCTTACCTGGAAAATTCCATGGACAGAGGTGCCTGGAAGGCTACAGTCCATGGGGTCACAAAGAGCTGAACACAACTGAGGGACTGAGCACACAAATACACACACATACACAAAGCTATACTAATTAAGGAAGTGTGGTACTAGAATAAAGTTAGACATCCAGATCAGTGGAATAGAATTGGGAGTTCAGAAATCAACCCTTAAGCTTATAGTCTTGATTTTCAACAGGGTGCCAAACCAGTTCAGTGGGGACAGGGTGAGAATAGTCTTTCCAACAAATGGTACAGGGATAACAGGATAGCTCTGAGCAGAAGATTGAAGGTGAATCTTTGTATCACAGCATATGTATCAAAAACTTAATGTGAAAGCTCAATGTATAAGACTCTTTGCAGAACTCATAGATCTTTATGATCTTGGATTAGGCAGTCATTTTTTAGATATTACACCAGAGCATAAGCAACAAAAGAAAAAAATAGATAAATTGGACTTCATTAAAATTAAAAGCTTTTGTGCTTCAAAGTATACTGTCAAGGCTGTAAAAAGATAGCCCAGAGCATGAGAGACAGTATTTACAAATCATATACCTGGTACAAGTGTAGTGTTCAGTATATATAAAGAACTCTTACAGCTCAACACTAAAAAGACAACTCAATTAAAAAATGTGCAAAAGATCTATACAGACATTTCTCCAAAGGGAATAAACAAATGGTGCAGGCACATGAAAAGATATTTAACATCATTAGTCCCTGGTGGTTGTTATTCAGTCACCCAAGTCATCCGACTCTTTGCGACCCCATGTATTGCAGCACACTAGGCTTCCCCTGTTCCTCACCATCTCCTGGAGTTTTCCCAAGCTCATGTCCACTGAATCGGTGATGCTATCCAACCATCTCATCCTCTGTTGCCCTCTTCTCCTTCTGTCTTCAGTCTTTCCCATTATCAGAGTCTTTTCCAATGAGTCACCTCCTCAGGTAGTCATAGTATTGGAGCTTCAGATTCATCATCAGTCCTTCCAAAGAATATTCAGGGTTGATGTCCTTTAGGATTGACTTGGTTTGATCTCCTTGCAGTCCAAGGGACTCTCAAGAGTCTTCTCCAACACCACAATTGAAAAGCATCAATTCTTCAGTGCTCTGCCTTATTTATTGTCCAGCTCTCATGTCCATACATGACTACTGGAAAGACCATAGCCTTGAGTATATGGACCTTTGTTGGTGAAGTAAGGTCTTTGTTTTTTAACACACTGTTTAGGTTTGTCATAGCTTTCCTGCTAAGAAGCAGTTGTTTTCTAATTTCATGGCTACAGTCACCATCTGCAGTGATTTTAGAGCCTAAGAAGAGGACATCTGTCACTGCTTCCACTTTTTCCCCTTCTATTTGCTGTTAAGTGATGGGACTGGATGCCATGATCTTTGTTTTGTTAATATTGTGTTTTAAGCCAGCCTTTTAACTCTCCTCCTTCACCCTCATCAAGAAGCTCTTTAGTTCTTCTTTACTTTCTGCCATTAGAGTGGTATTATCTGCATATCTAGAGTTATTGATATTTCCCTCGGCAGTTTTGATTCCAGCTTGTAACTTGTCCAGCCCAGTGTTTCGCATGATGTGCTCTGTGTATAAGTTAAACAGGGTGATAATCAACAGCCTTGTCTTACTCCTCATCCTGAACCAGTCAGTTGTTCCGTACACATTCTGTTACTTCCTGACGCGCATACAGGTTTCTCAGGAGACAGGTAATATGGTCTGATATTCCCATCTCTTTAAGAGTTTGCTATAGTTTATTATGATCCACACAGTCGAAGGCTTAAGTGTAGTCAATAAACAGAGGTAGATGCTTTAATGGATTTCCCTTGCTTTCTCGTTAATCCATCAAATGTTGGCAGTTTGATCTTTGGTTCCTCTGCCTTTTGTAAACCCAGCTTGAACATCTTGAAATTCTTGGTTCACGTAATGCTGAAGCCTGTCTTGGAGGATTTTGAGCATAACCTTACTAGCATGGGGTATTAATGCAATTGTCCAGTGGTTTGAACATTCTTCAGTGCTACCCTTCTTGGAAATTGGGATGAGGAGTGACATTTTCCAGTCCTGTGGCTACTGCTGGGTTTTCCCAGTTTGCTGATATATTGAGTGCAGCACTTTGATAGCGTCAAGTTTTAGGATTTCAAACAGCTTTGCTGGAATTCCATCACCTCCACTGGCTTTATTGGCAGCAGTGCATCATAAGGCTCACTTGATTTTACACTTCAGAATGTCTGACTCTGAGTGGGAGACTACACCATTGTGGTTATCCAAGTCATTAAGATCTTTTTGTATAGTTCTTATGTGTATTCTTTCCATCTCTTCTTGATCTCCTTTGCTTCTATTAGGTCTTTACTATTTCTGTCCTTTATTGTGTCCGTCTTTGGATGAAATAAATGTTCCTTTGATATTTCCAAATTTCTTGAAGAGCTCTCCAGTCTTACCCTTTCTGTTGTTTTCCTCCATTTCTTTGGTTGTTCATTAAAGAAGGCTTTCTTGTGTCTCCTTGCTGTTCTCTGGAACTCTGCATTCAGTTGGGGATGCCTTTCCCCTTCTCCCTTGCTTATTGCTTCTCTTCTTTCCTCAGCTATGTGCAAAACCTCCTCAGACAACCAGTTTGCCTTCTTGCATTTCTTTTTCCATTGGGATGATTTCGTATGCTGCCTTCTGTGCAATATTATGGAACTCTCTCCACTCTGTTTACTAGATCTAATCTCTTGACTCTATTCTTTGCCTCCACTGTATATTCATAGGGGATTTGATTTAAGTTGTACCTGACTGGCCTAGTGGTTTCCCCCAGTTTTCTTTAGTTTTAAGCCTGAATTTTGTTATGAGGAGCTGATAACCTGAAGCATGGTCAGTTCTAGGTCTTGGCTTTGCTCACTGTGTACAGCTTCTCCATCTTTGGCTACAAAGTATGCAATGAATCTAATTTTGGTGTTGACCATTTGATAATGCCCATGTGTAAAGTTGTCTTGTGTTGTTGAAATAGGGTGTTTGCTATGACCAGTGTGTTCTCTTGGCAGAATTCTGTTAGCCTTTGCCCTGCTTCATTTTGTACTCCAAGGCCAAACTTGCCTGTTACTCCAGGTATGTCTTGATTTCCTGCTTTGGCATGCCAAGTCCTAGTGATGAGTAAGACAACCTTTTTTTTTTGGTGTTAGTTCTAGTAAGTCTTCTAGGTCTTAAAAGAACTGGTCAGCTTTAGCTTCTTCAACATCGGTGGTTGGGCAAAGACTTGGATTACTGTGATGTTGAATGAGTTGCCTTGGAAACAAACTGAGATCATTCTGTCGTTTTTAAGGTTGCACCCAAGTACTGCATTTTGGACTCTTCTGTAGATTATAAGGGCTACTCCGTTTCTTTTATCCGTTTCTTTTATGGGTTTCTTGCCCACAGTAGTAGATAATAATGGTCATCTGCATTAAATTTACCCATTCCCATCCATATTAATTCACTGATTCCAAGATGTTGATGTTTACTCTTGGGATCTCCTGCTTGACCACATCCAATTTAACTTGATTCATGGACTTAACATTCCAGGTTCCTATGCAATACTGTTCTTTACAGCGTCGTATTTTAATTTCATCACCAGACACATCTACAACTGGGCATCATTTCTGCTCTGGCCCAGCTGCTTCATTCTTTCTGGAGCTATTAGTAGTTGTCCTCCACTTTTCCCCAGGGGGGCTCATCTTTTGTTGTCATATCTTTTTGCCTTTTTATACATGGAGTTCTCATGGCTAGTGTACTGGAGTGGTTTGCCATTCCCTCTTCCAGTGGATCACATTTTGTCAGAACTCACCACTATGACCTGTCCATCTTGGGTGGCCTTCCACAGCATGCCTCATAGCTTCATTGAGTTCTGCAAGCCCTTTCGCCATGACAGGGCAGTGATCCATGAAGGGGAATTAGTTGCTAGGCAAACAAAATCAAAACCACAATGAGATACTACTTTGCACCCACTGGGATGGCTATACTCCAAAAGATGGATAATAGCAAGTGTTGTTGAAAATGTAGAGAAAATGAAACCCTTGTATGTTGCTGGTATGTGTGTAAAATGGTTCACTTTGGGAAACAGTTTGGAAGTTTCTTAAAACATTAAACAGTTACCATCCAACCCAACAGTTCTACTCCTTGGTGGGTAACCAAGAGAAATGAAATTGTGACTGTACAAAAATATGTATACAGGTGTTGATAGGAGAATTACTCATAATAGCCAAAAAAGTGAAACAACCCAAATGTCTATGAACTGATGAGAAAAACAAAATGTGCCAGTCTGAAGATGTACCATAGAATAATATAGAATAATATTGAGCCAAAAAACGATTGAAGTACTGATACATGAACAGTCTATGGGAACCCTGAGACAGTTGTGCTAACAGAAAGAAGCCAGACACAAAAAGTCACGTATTAAATAATTCTGTTTATGTGAAATGTCCAGAATTGGCAGATCCATAGAGACTGAGAGCAGATTAGTGGCTACTGGGTGCTTTGGAGAAGGGAAAATAGGGAATGACAGCTACATTGAATGATGGCTACAGGTTTTCTTTTTGGGGTGGTAAGAATAATTTCACAGCTCTGAATATGCTAGAAGCTATTCGGTTGTTAACATTTAAAAGGGTGAATACTATGGTATGTGAATTATATCTCAATAAAAAGATTTCAATGTCTCTGCCTGGGTTTCCTTATTCATAATGGGAGGCAGAGCCAACAGTTATTGAACGTTTCCTGTCAGCTGATGCAAGCGTCTTCAGATGTTGCTGTAGAGGGCCAGATGGTAAATACTTTAGACTTTGCCAAGTACAGTCTCTCCAGGCTCTCACTCCTGCCCTTGTGGTGTGAGAGTGGCTGTAGACAATACGTAACTGCACGAGTGTGTGACTGTGTCCTGATAAAGCTTTATTTAGACACTGAAATGTCAGTTTCAGTGTAACTAAATGTTGTTATTTTCATTTTTCCCAAACACATAGCGATGTAGAAGTCATTCCTAGCTTGCAGGCTGTGAAAAGCACATGGTCAGAGGAATTTGACCATTGGGCTGGTACTTGGCTGACCCCTGGGCTAAAAATGAGCTTTAAATGAGTGTCAGTAGCCTCATGAGGCAGGGGTGATTCTTTACCCTATTTCACAGATGAAGCAATCGAGAGTTTCAGAGGCTGAAGCCAGTCTCACAAGGCTGGGCCAAAACCCCATTGCGTTCCAGAGCCTGTCCTCTTTAACCACTGTGCCCCATCCTCCTGCCTGCACCGCCCCCCACCCCCTGACCCAGCCTAGTACCTCCTAACAGTGCTGATCCCCTCCTGCTTCTTTGCTGCCTCTGTCACTGCCTGCTGCCCTCCAGTATCTTGAATCCTCCACTTACTCTGGCATGGCCATTTCCTTTCTTCTCTTCTAATGCTCTTTTCCATATTGTGAAGCCAACACCCACATTGGGCCTTGGGAAAAATAAATCCGCCACCTTGCCTCCCTTTCAGACTTTCCTCGTGACTCACTTCTTCTGGGAAGACCATGCCTCAGCCACCTTTTGACCCTAAATCCAGCTGGAACTGAGTCCGCCTTCCTGGCTGCGGCGCTCTCCCCTTATCATCCGTCTTTCGGCAGGCTGGTTGGCTGAGTACTATTGAAACCCTCTGCAGTGACTTTTTTTTAGAGCCTCTTTGTTTAATTTAGTGCCCAGAACTTGGTTAGGACCTTCAGGGAAGTTGAAACGCTAAGGATACTTTTCATTGAGAGGTCTTTCTCTGGCTCAGTCTCCGTGCTGTCCTAGCCTTTCCTGCTCTCTCTCTTCCATCCTTGGATCCAAGCCAGACCATCCCTTCATGGCGCAGGTGAGCGAGAGGCAGAGGCCTCGGGGAGGTAAGTCCCTTTTATATCTGCATGACCGGTATACTTCCTGTTCACATGTGCTGCTCTTAGGGAAAATGGGACAGTATATGTGGGGCCTCTCCTCTTGTTTCATCCTCTGTCCCTCCCTTAGATGTTCCGTCATCACCCTTTACATGGTGACACATCAAGAACGTGTTACATGGGACCATAAGACCTATTCCGCAGGGGGCAGAAATCTTTTCTTGTGCCTCTGCTAGGATTCGTTTCATTTGTCAGACACCCATACTTTACACATAGCCCTTCCTCTGGAAGCATTGTTTTCTATGCTCTTCTAAGACAGCAATCTCCCCCCGACCCCCAATTTTTAAAATTAATCAATAAAAGTAGAAAGAAAAGAAATAATTTAGAAGTGCTTAAGTGATTAATGTAAGCTGTTTGTTTATGACTGATTATATGGTTGAGAAAAGAGTCCTTCTGACTTCAGCACTATTTCCATTCCAAGTAGCTTGGACTTTGTTAAGTACGAAAAATCAGTGTCTCCAGAGAAGTCTCTGCCGGTAGCTGACCAGGGTGACTGGACGCACTGATCAGCAGTTGGGTAAGGGATGATAAAGATGGGTGAATTACATTCTTTTGCAATTCCTCGGCTGCATCTGAATTATTCAGAGGCCAAAAACTTTCCTTCTTTGGCCTAAAATATTTTAAAAATAATACTTGGAAGGCTCATTTGGTTTTAAGGAACAGAGGGAAATTTGTTGGAATGATTTCGAGTTGTGTCATGGAATCTATGGGGAGAATGGGGGAGCTGGAGTCCTCAGAAAACAAGGCATCTTTCTCTGCGTCTGCCACTCCTCTTGTGTCTCCGTGTATCTCGGCTGTGTCTTTTCTCACTCTCCGTGCGGACTGCTTGACAGTTAGTCTGCAGATGGCCCATTTTGACTGCCCCCAAGGGTCACCCTTGGTTTCCAAGGCTCGGAGGATGTGGATTCTGTCTTATTTATGTCTGTCTGCTTCGTGTTCTTGCTAGGAGTCCTGGTGTTGGAGATAGCTAGCAGACACGCCAGGAGGAGGTGGGAAATATGGTGGTTATTGGAAAGATCCTGGAGTTAGGAGGTAGCCATCTCTCTGAAGGAAGCCAAACCTAGAAGTAGGATTATCAGGAACTCAGGGCGTGTCTTCTGTTTTTATCATCTCTGTTTCTTGCTGTGTATCTACTTTGCCTTGTTCTCCCTGAAGACTCCCTCTCTGCTTCTCAGGCCACAGCCTGCTGGCCCTGATTTCTCAGTGGGCCTGCTGTGTTCTTACCTAGTGAAATTGCACTTTACCTGGAGGTAAGGTTCTGAAGTCAACACGTCAGGTGAAAATTGCTTATGGTTAAAATTTCCTTTGAAAGTCCTGGAAATCCCTGGTGAATAAGGAGAGGTGCTTGGAGTCTGTGGGCATGTGGGAACAGAGGCCTGCTAAGGGAACATCAGCTTTTGAGCTCCTGTTGCTTCAAAGCATTTGTTCATAATTTGCACTATTAATAAAAGTGCTTCCTCTTCCCCCTGTTCCTCCTCCAAGCACTGATAGTTGCCTATGTATTAGTTAAGCCTGAACGTGACGTGATTTCGCTGTATCTTAGTCCTGGGGGAAGAATTTAATGCACCTGATTGGTCCTGTGTGTGGGCTATGTGTGTGTCCCTAACCCATCAGTTCTGGCTCATTTGTGTCAGCTCCATTCAGGAAGTAGTCACACTTTTATTTTAGGCTTGCCAAAAAAAGAAGAGCAGAAAGATGTGGAGTGAGTGATGGGAATGAGACAAATGAAACCACAGCCTAGAAGAGTGACAGCTGGAGTCTGAATCGCCGGCTCTGGTAGGACACAGCATATTCCGCAGTCTCTCAGAATCACTTATATGCCATTGTTCAAATGGAGCTCCCCTGGTCCTATCCCATTTCTCTTGAAATGGTACCTAGAATTTGCAGTTTAATTTAGGCTCCCCAGATGATGAATCTTATCCACACCAAATTTTGAGAATTGCTGCCTTCAAGACAAAGCTATTGGGCTATTTCAGCTACCTTTGGAATAAAGTGTTGTAATCCTGTAGATATATGTTATCATTTTAGAACATCTTAAGCTTTCACATGGCATTGAGAGTTAGGGTTTTTTTTTTTTTTTTTTCTGTTCATTATGGGTTGCAACTACTGTTTTGAGCAAGGTGAGTTTTAAATAAATTTAGGCTTCTGTTTTTATTTCTCGTATGTCTTGAATCTTTGGAGGATACCTTCATATTAACTAAGACTCTGTATGTGTGTTTGTGCATGTGGTCTCAATTGTGTCTGACTCTTTGCCAGGCTCCTCTGTCCATGGGGTTTCCCAGACAAGAATACTGGAGTGGGTTGCCACTTCCTACTCCAGGGGATGTCTCCTGTATTGGCAGGGGGATATTAACTGAAGACTTCGATTCATTAAAAAAAAAAAAAAAAAAAAAAGGAGACCTTTACATTTACTTGAAAGGTGTTTTACATACCTTCTCAGCCCATGGTATTAATATATAAAAATTATTCTATAGAATTAAAGAGTTGGGTAAGGGAGTGGATTTAAAAGTGCTTGTAGAGTGTATATACCTTTGGAACACATCTTGACCAATTAAGAATTGTGAAATATCGACACAATGTTGTATCTTTATTTCATATTATGAAAACCAAAAGTTTGTTTGTTGCAGTTGAGTTCTCACTGGCTGCTGTTAAAGTGTTTTTGAAAACTGGTATGGTAACCTTAACTTCTGGTAGATTCTAAACTCCTCTGGTTGTTAAGACAAGTAGAATGTATCTCCAGGGTCCTATGCTTTGATTGAAATTGTTTAGATATGACTCATTTTTGTTTCCTCCAAGGGTGAAGAATGTACATTTCAGAACATCTCACTCTCTCCCCCCAAAATTTATGCTTAGAAAACATCGCAAAGTTATTGCTAGGAACGTGGTTGGAGTGGCCAGTGTAAACTTAGTTGTTGCTTAAGGCACTTTCTGTTCTCTTTCTGGGTGGAAGAGAAGGGCGGGGCAGGTGGGGAGCTGGGAGAAGTAGCTTCCCCTTACTTTTCCTGCCAAAGTCAGTTTAAAAAAAAGGTGCCGCGCCTTTTTTTTTTTTTCCTCCTTTTTCATCCTCCCAGCACAGTGGGATATGAATTGGGAGGAGATTTTGGCACCAATGAGAGTTTTAATAAGAAGTTATTTTTGTAGATGTGCTTTTTTTTTGACCACACTGTGTGGCACTCAGGATCTTAGTTCCTGGATCAAGGATGGAATTTGTGCCTCCTGAAGTGGACATGTGGAGTCCTAACCACTGGACTGCCAGACAATTCCTGTAGATGTCCTTTTAGAGTTCCTCCCCTAAAAACTCAGGCCCTTTAAAAAATCATTCAGTTAGGACCTGTCTTGCCGCAACACCAGCTGGTATAAAGAAGAATGTGAGACGCCAGGCATCCAGTGAGTGGATTTGGTTGCAGAACCAACCACTTGGTGTTTGTGCGTCTGCATTAATAGTTTCTCTACTGTGCAGGTGGGGAGTTGGGGAGGAAATTTTACAGGAGAGGGAAAAAGAAAAACTCTGCCTATAAATTCTGTGAAATCCTGCAGGACTTGAGACTTCATCAAAGTAAAGAAATAGAAGACAAGGTAGATTTGAGCACGTGGAAATCACATAAATGACCATCTCTGGGTATAGTGTTCTGAAACGCCCAAGTATACAGAGCATGGAGTCGGGCTGTAAATTTCACGTGTCCTCCATTAACCTGCATAATCAGGTAGTCATAGAAAATACTGTGTGTACGGGAGGCATCTGTCCTCCTCCACACACATCCATTACCAGTGAAGCCCTTTCCGTGTGGGGTCCAACTTGTTGACCCATCCTGATACTTATGGCTTGGGATTATTACCTTTACCTCTTCAGAACTGGTAAATCATTTTTCTGCTAAATGACTGTGCTGGAGATAACCCCTGCAGTTAGGACAGCAAAAGAAAATGGATTGTTCTGAGGACATTGTGTGTAATTAATTTCCCTTTTTTTCCTAACAAGACAGTGTCTTCTCCCTCTTTTGTCCTTCCTTCCTTTTTCGCTTTTCTTTCTTCCTTCTTTTCCTTTGTTCATTCCTCTTTAGATTTTTTCCTCTGCCCCTCCTTCCCTCCCTCCCTCCCTCCCTCTCTCCTATTTGTCTTTCTTCTCTTTTTCCTTTTGATTGTCCCCTCACTCTTTCTGGCCAAGTTGTTCCTCAAGCAGAGCACCCCTGTTGACACTGGAGTGGACTGGAAATGTGTTGCTCTAAGCGCTTTTCCTGTTGAGGGTTCCAGTGTCTTCCCCTTGGCACACTAACGGTCCACAACTGTAGCTGAGTGGCTGGCGAGGCAGCTGCCTGGGGCGGTGGAGAAGCAGCAGGCCCTTCCCAGGTGACCTTGCTAAGTGATCTCTTTGTAAATCCCACCTCATCAGAGTTCAAGAAATGAATCCTAAGCCTCAATTTGAACTGCTGTCTCCTGCTTTGCCTGAGTGTTGCTTTGAGCCCTGGGCTGGGAAGAAATTCTGTTTATATGTGTGTGTCCCTCCACAAAGGTGGAAATAGTGGTGCCAAAGAAAAAGGGTTTTTTACTCACATCTGAACTCAAGAGTTAAACATAAGGAAGTGAAGGACAAGTTTCAGTGGTGCTGTGTAAATTGCACTGTAGGAAGATCTGGATCAAAAAGTTACAATCTGTTTTTATGTGTTTGCTGGGGGGTGGGTCCAGTTTGGGGACAATTACAAAAGTCAGCTAAGTTATTAGCTCTGCTCTTTTTCCTTCTCCTTTCCTGCATGGTGGGCTTTTCTTGAGTGTTTGATCCACCTTACACACATCCTGGAGTCACTTGGCCCTGGGTTCAAATCCCAGTCCTGCTAACGTACTACAGCACCTTTTAGCTGAGTTGCTTCGTCTTACTTTTCCCGTTGTCAGACTGGAGTAATCGACACGCCTGCTTTGTTTGGTGGTCCTGATAGTTGAGTGAGGTAACGTTTAGAAAGGGCTTCTCATAGTGTGTACAGTGTGTAATAGTAAGTACTGCTCTCATGAGAAAGTACCGCGTAACAACCTCTGGTCTGTCCGTTCCCTTTCAGATAGGGAGTTTGATGAAGTTTTTCAGAGGGCAGAAGAGACTTGGGCAAGATAATATCCACATGTGTTCTTTCTTTCAGTCTTAGAGGTACTTTCAATCTAAATGTGAAGAGAATATTCTTTCAGCTAGTATGTCCATGAAGTATTGATGCATAATAACAGGCTCTAGTAAATTAAAGATGAAAACTGTAATTTGATTATTAAACTAAAAGCTGAAAGTCACTTCAGCCTAATCATTAGGCTCAGATCATTAGGCTGAGAGGGAGGAGGACTCATTTCCAACTTATGGAGTCTGATGTTGGGAGCTTTGGTTTTTTGTTTCCTTCATATCAGTCACAGAAAAAAACCTCCTGCATTCAAATCTAAGTTATGTCTTATAATTACACCTGGGACAAAGTCTCGCCTTATATGGTATTCTCTTTTAAAACCAGGAATGTTTCTTAGCTCAACCCTGCTTGGTTACTCATTTCACAATCACCATTTGTTGGAGATACTTAGGACTGGAAGACTTTCTTAGAAAACAGCTTATAAAGAGAACTGTCTCATCTGTCTTTTGCACCTCAGCCTCCCACCTTCAGATCAAAATTTTCTTTTTAAATGCTGTAAAATTATCCATTCCTTTTTCTTTGGGGTAAGCTATCATAGATACTACACATGCTTTTGTAGGTCTGCTTACCCTCTTCCTCTTTTTTTCTTAATCAGGTAGTCAACCCCCATATAATTTTGTTTGTCCAATTTAAGTGTTTCTTCAAATTGTACCCTTTCCATAAATCAGGGTAAATGAGTCTGAGTCACTAACTTCAAATTAATCTGTGACCTCTGTGTTCCCTGACAATATTGGAATGGAATGCCAGCGGTCCACATACTTCGATATTGTGAATAATTTTTGAGGACGTTAGGAGGTCAAACATTATTTATGATTTCTCTGGGTTTGCTTGATGGCAATCACGGCTCTGTAGAAGTCAATCAAGTCTCTTGATAATTCTGTTTAGGCAGTATATAATTAGGTGTTTAAAATTAGTTAGTGTCTGTTTTGCTATGCGTTTCACGTTCTCTTCGGGAAAGCATGTTTACCAGATGACTTTGGGGACATCTTTTACTTCAGCTTTTGCTTTTCCCTTAAGCAGAGAGTTTGAAAGTTAGGGAATTCTTTCTACTTGTATTACCTGTTTGTCAGCAATTTACCAGAGTTGTTTTTATTTAACACTGAACAAGTGCCGGGAGGTGTAAGCACAAACATGTTTTTATAAAGAGAACAAAAAAGAAACCACAACAGTGCCTACATTGTTGGGGATCTGCATTTTTAGGTGTGTGATAATTTTTTTAAAAAGCTACACACAAAGTCCTTTTGCTTTTTTCCCTGGCATCTCAATGTCCTGAAAACACCATAATCTTTCTCTTTGAATGACCCACACTTTGTATCATTTTGGCAGAAGTGCCATCGGCAAATTAAGAAAAGCTGGGACATTGAGCCAGTGAGGATGGCAAGCTATAATTTAAAAGGAAAGGAGTTTATTTGAAATCAAAGTGTAGGCAGTGCAGGATGAACTTGTTTAAAAGTCAGGATAATTTTTGAGTTTTAAACAGCAAGCTTCCCCTGGCCTGCTATGATGGATTCTTTGTCAAAGGATGGACCTCACGTATACAACAGTGTATTTTTTCCCCCTGTTGTGTTTCCTCCCCTGTTGCACGGATTGTCCTCTCATTGGAGAAAACAAACAAAAAATAACCTAATTGTACTGTGGTAAGGCCTTTTTCTCCGTAACCTCAAAGAAAAGGAGCAGAGTGACCTGGAAAGTGGTTACTCTCCACCACTTTCCTATTATTCAGGCATGGCAATTGATGGGGTTGGACTTGAAGCCAGGTCTGTATAGAGCTTGAGCTCTTGTGCTTTGTTGATGGCTTTGAGCATCATATGTGCTTTTGAGTGAGCTCATCTCGTTGAATCTCCAGCTTGGATGTGGACATTAAGGGTCTACGCTGGTTAAGGATATAATGATGAGGGTCCGTCAGCTTGGGAGGAAATCATCAGAACAGGATTCTTTCTGATCTGCTGGGTGAGAGTGAGCTTCTAGAAGGCAAAGACTGTCTTAATTTTCAACCAGCTGGTCTTCCTCGTGATCCTGGAAAGAATCATTAGCCATTGTTAATTTAATAAATCTTTGCTGGTGTGAAGTTGTCTAGTATCATAAATTGCCTGTTCTGTTCCAATGGGCTGCCCTGGTGTGAAACTGGGATTGTTCACTGTGTAAATGTGCCCAAGGGCTGAAAGCCTGCCTTTGCTCTTGTCGGGCCCTGGCCCCTGTCAACATCAGCCTGGAGAAAGAGGTGCCTTTTAAAAAATTGAACATATTGATCTGCTCATCGGGCCTTGTAGGACTACCTCCCTCCAGAGGGAACTCTTGTGATCCACACAGATGCATGAGTGGGGTGGCTGAGACATAGTGGACGAGGCAGGATACTACCATGGTGTCACATTCAGGGTTTTAAAATAAATATTGATTGAAATATAAGACTCGAAAATGATTCATTTGCATCTTTCTGCTTTGGATGGAATTCTCTTACTGTATTAATTTATTCTCAATTTTTATACCTCTATATGGCATGTCATTTGTATTTAGACTGTTAATAACTGCACATTTTAGCAAGGGTCATTTGTATCTCTTGACCTAGTTTTCAAGATTTCCTTGGCAGAGAATGTCTACTTTGTCAGCTAAGGGACGGATTTGGGCCTAAATTCTGGATTCTTACTTTGTGTGCATTTTTATGGGTCCTGTTAGTGACCCAAAAGGAAAGGACTGGTCCTGTAGTTAACTCATCATGTGTCATTATCACCCTATATTCAGTACTTGTGTTGACTGACATCAAATACTATCAGTTCTCTCATTGTTTAAAGTAATAGTTTCTTTTAGTACCTGACTTTTTTTTTTGTAATATTGAGGTATAGTTAATTTACAATGTTGTGTTAGTTTTGAATGTACAGCAGTGTGATTTAGTTACACATATGTGTGTGTATACACACACACACACACACATGTTATTGTTGTTGTTTAGTCAGTAAGTCATATCCAACTCTTGTGACCCCATGGACTATAGCCCACTAGGCTCCTCTGTCCATAGGATTTTCCAGGCAATAATACTGGAGTGGGTTGCCATTTATATATTTATATTCCTTTTCAGATTCTTGCCAATTATAGGTTATTCCAAGATACTGAATATAGTTCCCTGTGCTATACAGTAGGTCTTTGTTTATCTGTTTATCAGTGGTATGTATCTGTTAATCCCAGACTTCTCATTTATCTCTTCCCCTCTCATCCCCTTTGGTAATGATGTTTGTTTTTTACTTCTGTATTTCTGTTTTGTAAATAAGTTCATTTGTATCATTTTTTTCCTGAGATTGCTTGTATAATTGATGTCATATATTTGTCTTTGTCTGACTTAATATGATCATCTCTGGGTCCATTCGTGTTGCTGTAAATGGCGTTATTCCATTCTTTTTTATAGCTAAATAATATTTCATTTTGTGTGTGTGTGTATGTGTGTGTGTGTATATATATATAAAATCCCATATTCTTTTTTTAAAGTAAATCATTTTATATTGAAAGGAAGCTGCATTTATTATTGTAATGAGAAAATCATCACTTGCCATAAGTAGAAGGTGCTGATAGAAATAGAAGGGCCTCAGCAGGATGAAGTGGTTGGAGATGGAAGGAGGATGATGGTGACACCCTCATGTTCCCATCATTTTGTGAAGTGAGACTTTGTCCCGCTTATGTGCCAGGATTTTCAAAAGTGATGGTATGTGAGAATCATGTGGAAGTTTTATAGTAATATGATTTCCTAGGACCACAGAATAAGGACCTGAAATCTTTAATGTTTTTAAAATTTTCTGTGTCACTGGAAGGTTTTTTTTTTCCCTTGCATTAACAAAAGTTAGGATTTTTCTTAAATAGGTTACCCCTGTTTCATACTGGTCGATATTTTCCATTGCTGTTTCTAGCCATGGCAGGATAAGGTGTTTCATTGAACACTGATGTTTCTTTTTATTCCTAAAGCTATTTTTTTCCGCCCCAGTTTTGGCGAAATTATGTATCACTTGTGATAATTCATTTTAAAAATTCCTGAGCTGTGTGGCATACTTTCATGAAAATTCATTTAGATAAAATTAGATATTATTGTTTAATGAGGTGGCATTTCAATTTAGACCTTGCATCAGGCATATACCAAGAGTTTTTTATGGAAGAGTTAGGTTCATTTGAGTAATAAAGGCTGAATCATGGGGGCTTTAATTCTTAATCGCTGTGAGGATTGTTATCCGTGGGATGTGAGCTGTCTTAGTGGTATTCAATCAAGTGTCCACTTAGCCATGACTGGAAGTAATTGCTCCCAAGTGGGCCGCACGGTGACCTGTTAATACTCGTTCTGACCCTGTGACCTTGTCTGCCCCATTGTTTAGGATTTTATAGCAGGCGAGTCTGCATTTCTGTGGGGTCAAGTAGATATCTCGAGGTCAAACATTTTCTGATTACTGCCTCGTCCACACTGTAAGTCAGCCAGAGGCTGTTGGCGTTGCTAATAGTCATTGCTTTGTAGCGGGACATGAACAGTTTGAAAATTGTCTTCCCAGTCTGCATGTAAACAGTTTAATATTTTACGGAAAGAAGTTCATCTTGTAAATTAGGTATGAATAATACATTTGTAATTACTCCTTGTGTCTTTAAACACTTGTGTCTTAATTGGCTTGCCTTTTTTTTTTTTTTTAATGTATTTGCATTTGCTAGCAAGTTAAAATTAACTCTTGTTAGAGACCCAGTGAAGTTACGACAGTGCACACCAGGCCTTCTCTGGTCCAATCAAGACTTAAAACTTGAGGGAGTTTTTTCATGCACCTGTGAGGCCATTCATTCTGTTTTTGAACCATTTGTTTTTGTTTGAACTGCTGCTGCTGCTGCTAAGTTGCTTCAGTCGTGTCCGACTCTGTGCGACCCCATAGACGGCGGCCCACCAGGCTCCCCTGTCCCTGGGATTCTCCAGGCAAGAACACTGGAGTGGGTTGCCCTTTCCTTCTCCAGTGCATAAAAGTGAAAAGCGAAAGTGAAGTCGCTCAATTGTGTCCGACTTCTAGCGACCCCATGGACTGCAACCTACCAGGCTCCTCCGTCCATGGGATTTTCCAGGCTAGAATACTGGAGTGGGTTGCCATTGCCTTCGTCACTTGAAATTGCTTTGTGTTTTTTTTCCCTTTGTTGTTTTATGACACAATGTTATTTTGTGCTGCTGTTTGTTGATTGGCAACATAATTAAATTTTTCCCAAAAGTTACATGACACTTCTTCTATGTCTATGATGAGTTAAGGAATCTAAGCTACCAGTCTCTCAGTTTTGTGGCTGATGCTTGCTGTTGTGCCCGCCCTCCAGATTGGCAGAATCTTTAGGGGTGAGAGAAGGAGTTAAGCTTGAAAGGTAATCTGGTCCAACTTGACTCACAGTTCAGTCACATCTGAGTCATTTCAGGGCCTGCTATTAGTGTTATCTTTACCTTATTTCTTTAGCTTGTTGTTGAACCATTCATGTTGTAGAATTTCTACAAATGTTTATGTGGAAAAGTATAACCAGGAAAAACAGAGGAAAACATACAATCAGAAAAGTTGGCAGGTCGTGAATTTAGAATGTCACCTAATGTGACTCTGGATATCACCTCAAAATAAAATACTCATCTTAAGAAGGATTAAGTGATACTTCCTATTGTATTGAATGTATGAAAGTGACAATGAAGTCACTCAGTCGTGTCCGACTCTTTGGGACCCCATGGACTGTAGTCTATCAGGCTCCTCTGTCCATGGGATTTTCCAGGCAATAGTTCTTGCCTGGAGAATCCCAGGGACGGGAAGCCTGGTGGGCTGCCATCTATGGGGTCGCACAGAGTCAGACACGACTGAAGCGACTTAGCAGCAGCAGCAGCAGTACTGGAGTAGCTTGCCATTTCCTTCTCCAGGGTATCTTCCCGACCCAGGAATTGAGCCCGGATCTCCCTCATTGTAGACAGACGCTTTACCGTCTGAGCCACCAGGGAAGTCCCAGTGGAATGTATAACTGAAAGTGATTTCTTAGCATTGTGGCTGCTGCTTATTAATCTCAAGTTAAGATATTTGCCTATAGCTTGGGTTAAGAGAGCAGTCTTACATTGCAAAAAAATTTCAGGACTATTGTTTCTCTTAGATGTATATAAATTGGTTCTCTCTGCATTGCAGCTATCTGTGCTATTGTGTTTAAACTTTCTTTTTGGGCCGGTTTGTGAATTAAAGACATTGTCATTAAACACCAGATGAAAAGGATGGCTCCTTTGTCCAAAAAATGTGTACCCTCCTTGGCTTAATATGAAAACATTTATTTTGCTAGTTTGGAAAAGGTTAGTAAATTCCCAAAGATACATGTACAGAGGACTGGGTGAATACACTGAGAAGCAGTCCCCGAAACTCCGTGCTGCAGTACCCTGGGCTGCAGACTTTCAGGGGCTGCTGAAGGGAAGCACAGGGGAGCGCAGCATCGTGGGACGCTGTGCAGACCCCTTGGTTATTTCCAGTTTCGTTGTTAGATTGTCTTATGTTCCCTTTGATAGTACGTATTTTTGCATAGCCGAGTTTTTGACACTTGCCATGATAAGGAGCAGTGAACCATTCGAAAAACCCACATGGAACAGAAAACGATGGTGGCAGCGTCCAAGCTGATTTCAAGGTTTGAGGAACTGTGCAGTGTGCAATGGGTGCTTGTATCCCATTAGTAAGTATCGTATTGTTTAAGAATGAAATAAAAATACTTTTCCTTTTGATTTTTTCCCCCGAATAGGTACTGAGTTGTTAAGTCTAATAATAACTTCTTGGACCTAACTACTTAATAAATGGAACTGTTAGGTGTTTCCTTGCCCTGGGTTGGGGAGGTGGGGAGAAGAGGAATACCATGAAAAACTTCCTAAACACTGAGTGCCATTAAGTCAGAACATATGAGAACTCTGGCATTGACACAAGAAATATATCTGTCTTAAAAATGAAAAAGTAGATGTGGTAGGCAGTTTGGAAAATGTAAATTAGCTAAACAGAGAAAATAAAAACTGGCCTTGATTTGCTGCCTAGAGATATAGACTCAATTATTTTGGTGAAAAATTTTTTTTCTTGGCTTGCAAGTATCAGAACCCAGAACCAGTTAATTTAAGATAAAAGAACATTTATTTGAGTGATAAAAAGGTATCCCATGCAACCCAAATGCACAAATGGTTGAGAACTAAGATCTAGAATGCTTGTCCACTATAATTCCTCTAGTCCTGTGTTTTTTTCCTGCAAAAATTATTTTATATTTTTAAATGAAACTTTGTTTTGGCAGAAAGTAGAATCCAGTTTGGAACAATTTCCTAAGTTCCTCTCTCACACCTACTCAATTTGAAGTGCCCAGATTTCAGCTATTTTGGGTCTCTCCTCCGTATTCCCCACACCACTCCAGCCGGGTATTGGATTAGTAGAAATACCTGTGGTAGATACACTTTGTCTCCTTCATTGTCCGCTGGCTCTGGTCTTAATCACTCAAGGTAGAGAATGAAGGATGCTAGTCATTCTCCTTTGTTACGTCCCTTCCGTACCTGGTGGGAAAAAGGAAGGGGTGTGGTCAATGGTGGAATCATCCCAAAGTGGCCTGCATAAGTAAGCGTAGCTCTTGGTGTGGTGTGGTGGCCATTCTGAAGTCACTGCTCAAAGGATCACTCTTTGCCCAGCATTCCCGCTTTCCTTTCTCCTTCACAGTGGAACAGTGGAAATGTATTGTCTCACAGTCCTGCAGGCCCGAAGGGTGAGATGAAGTGTTGGTTTAGTTGGTTTCTTCTGAGGACTGTGACTCTGTGGGAGACCTGGGTTCGATCCCTGGTTCGGGAAGATCCTCTGGAGAAGGAAATGGCACCCCACTCCAGTACTCTTGCCTGAAAAATCCCATGGACGGAGGAGCCTGGTAGGCTACAGTCCATAGGGTTGCATAGAGTCGGACACGACTGAGCGACTGCTCTCTCTCGTGTGGCTTCTGGTGGTTTGTTGGCAGTGATTGCCATTAGTTGGCTTGTAGAAGCATCACCTGGTGTCCTCCTGCATCTTCACGTGGTGCTCTTACTATGTGCGTGTGTGTGCTCACATGTCCTCTTCTTAAAAGGGCACCCGTCCTATTGGATTAGGAACCCCCTCCACTCTAGTATGACCTCATGTTGGCTAATTACATCTGCAGTGACCCTGCTGCCATGTAAGGTCACATTCTGAGCCACCTTCTCTTTCTGTATAACACATATAGTTGAATATAGGAAAATTAAATATGCAAGCACTGTGACCCTTTAGAATATTCTGGAGAAGAATGCAAAACCCATGGGAATTTGAAAGGAAAACCATGCCAGCATCTCTCTTGCTTTACGGAAGGCCTCATCCTGCATGCCACCGTCGTATCCTCCCTTTGTGCAAATGTCAGATAGGAACATGTACAGTGGATGAGCCCGTCATGGGTCATATTTTTTTCTTTCTATATGACATCAATGCACAGCATTTTGATGAATTTATACCAGGACATGGAATGATTGACAGGGGGTGGTGCTAGCCCAGAAGGATTCTGGGTCATGATAGCCATCTTGCTACTGCCACCTGCTCTCTTTAAGACACTGTATATAACCTGTATTTAACCTTGACAACCAATCTGGGCCATGCCCAGTGCCTTTTCCATCTTGGGGATGAGGGTGCTGAGGATCAGGCCAGTCGTTTGCCTTGCTCAGGGTCATGTAGCAAATTTAGGATTGAAACTCAAGCTTTTCAGATCTAGAGTCTGTTTTCTTTCTGTCTCTTTGTCTCTGGCTTATTAAGTACCCCAGTTTCTTAGCCTCTCTTGGAAAACAGCATCACAGGAAAAGTAGTCTGGTGGTGTTTCCTGTCTTTCAGGTCTGTCTGTCTTTCTTTAAACAGAGTAGAGTTTACCCTGAGAAATACGAATATTCTGAAAAAAGAAGTTTCTCTGGATTGGATGGATGTGCCAGCATGGACAGACGAGCCTGGGCACCTTTGCCCCCCCTTGTTGGACAGCTGCCCACCGGGAGCTCAGCGTTTCTGGTGCCAGTGTCTCTCTTGGATTTCTTGCCAGGCCCAAGGGTTTGCTTTTGCAATTGCTGGTGCATGGTGTTTGGGATGTTTGTGGGTGGCTGTTTTTTATTTGTGTTTTGTTATCTGCCCTTTGTAGTAGTACCTCTGGCATCATTTCTTGCTGCTCAGATGTTCTGTGGCTTTCAAGCAGGGAGACTTGAAAAATGTACCACGTCAGAGGGCTTTATAAGAAGTTTGGAGTCTTGGAACCAAGGCCAAGCTTATTAGGGGCCATGAGTGACATGTTACTGTAGCCTCTGGGCCTGTGTGAGTGTAATTCTCTCTGCCTAGAAGGGGGTTAGAGACTTGGCAGTGGATGGTGCAAGCAGACAGGTGAAAGGGCTCTGTTGAGGTGTTCAACCTCTCACCACTTTGTTGCTGTAAGAGAAATGTTAGCTGGATTCAAGTGGTCAGATTGCATTTCCTTGTATCTTCTAAAGAAACAAGTTGAATAGACAGTGTCTAGTCTTGATTATTAAAAGTTGGAATAAAACAGAGCTGATCTAGTCTGCCCAAGGCAAGCACGTCTTTGGCCCACCTTGGGCTCTCAGGTCATTGATTCACACTTCCAGGCCCCTGGCCCCTAACCACCGTTTTTGTTTGTTTGTTCCACATGACAGTTTGAGGGAAGTAACTGTCTCTGATGTGGTCTGTCCATTACTTCCCATTTCAGTTAGGAGCCTTAGTATGCTGCTGCCCACCTCCACCCACCCTGACCTTGCATTTATTTCCCTGCATTTCCATTGTTTTTGTCCTTCTGTGTCATCCTCCTCGTCCTGTGACTCTTCCTTATGATATCCACCTGTTGGCCTGGACACATGCATGGACACTGAGTGATCACTGGGGATCTTTGATGCAAGTTGGGGGGATGCGGGCAGGGTGGGAAATGGTCCTCATTTCTCCCTTGGCATGTTTCTCTCTCTGTTCTCATTTGCATGCATTCTGCTTGGTGTGGGTGGCAGAGTCAGGTCATCTCTTTGCTCTCAGATGGCAACTGTCATTGTTGATTATGCCTTGCAACTTTACCTGAGTTGCTTTAGAGAAAAAAATAATAAATGTCACAGAAATTTCAATTGACTTGTCAGTGCTAACCTGTTTTGATTCATGGAAGCTAAGTAGAGACACAAGACAGACAGGTTTCTGATACACACTGTTCTCAGCATTCGGGGGATGCCTGGCTTACTCATCCCTGTGCTAGAACATTTTAGATTTGAAGCCATTTTCTCAAGGGCAGTCTCACGCTGACATTTTTAGACCACATGGAATAGCATTTTGTTGCCGTACTGGGAAATGTGGGGGGAAGGCCCCTTTATATCCATGTAAAAATGTCCTCAAATCTAACCTTAGTGACAGACGGGGACGATTTTTAATGAGCCGCCAAGAGGTTTGCCTCTGATATAATCCTGCAAGGATTCCTGTGGAGTTACATAAGATGGGCTTTCCCTCCTATTTGGAATGAGAACATTTAAAGGGGTCAGCCAGTTTCATGCTGGGAAGTCAGTCTGCACATATGCTAAGAAATGGATATATGTTTTTCAAAAATGTGAACTCTTTTCCGTCATTGAAAAGGAATGTAAAATGATCTATTTTTCAAAAAGGTGTAGAAATTGATGAGGCAAACAGAAGTCTATGAGTGGTTCCTTTATGGGTTAGCAGAGAATATGTTCTGTGTTTCAGACACTCGTAATAAGATGAAGAAATGTCCCAAGGTGACTGGGGAGGCGTATGGAGTTAATCGGGAATGGTGTGTGTGTTGGGGGAGGCTTGCACATGTGCTTCTCCCCTTCTTTCTTCCTGTCTGTCTGTCTGCATTTTTCTCTTTCTGCTCTGTTTTGCTTTTCCTGTATTGGTTGGAGATGTTTATCTGGTTTTAATGTTACACTGGAAGGCGGTCTGGTTACCTACCTGGCTCTTAGAAAACTGAATCTTAGAAATATTTTGACATGTGTTTGTTGCATCTAATACAGACTCCTTCATGGAAAACATTGTATTCAGCAGGGCCTGGCTACTGCACTTGTGGGAAAGTATTTTGGACCCTAGAGAGGATAGAACATTTGCTTATATTTCACAGCAGAGCTGGTCAGCACCCTTATAGGAATTTAGCAGCAAATGCACATTTTGTGATGTATTTATCCCACTGTGTCATTCTTGATTTTATGAGTTGTGGAGGAATTGGGCTTTGGACTGGTTTCTTTGAGGCATCCTAAAGACTGAGTCTTTAATTTTTTAAGCCAAAGACTAGAATTAAAGTTACCCCAAATTAGATAAATATAAGGGTCTATTGCTTGAAATCAGAGAAACTGTGGGAAAATGATAATGAAGAACTCAAGAAGGAGGGCTGAATGAGTAGAGATGGGCTTCTGTTAAAACAAAGTTCACAGCTTCTCAGGAAAATTTGGATTCTAGTTGTCACAAAGTGAGGAGGCTCTTAAGACCTGGCATCAGACATAGGAGGAGATTTAGAAAGTTAGGTTGTTGGTCTGCATGGCAGAGAATAAGGCTGAAATGTGATAGTTAAAGCTGTACGGCTTTTCTGTGGTGCTGCACTGTGGGACACGTGCTGTCTCTCTTGGTGTCCCTGGCCTTCTGCACATGCCCACCTCTCTCTCTGTCTGTCACTCTGTTACCCTGTATCACATCACTACCTTCATAGATGCAGAACCGCTGCCAGTTCTTCCTCCCCAAGTTGTATCCCTCACTGCTTTCCATAGAGCTCAGTGTTGAGTGTAAGCTTGATAAATGTTGGTGGAACTGATAATGAGGTCCTATAGGTATATTAGCTAGTGATGCTAGCTGCTATAACAAATAACCCCACACATGGATAGTGGCTCAAACCCAAAAGATGTTCTTCTGTTCACTGACAGGGCTTCTCTTCCAAGCACTGATTCAGGTACCCTTTCTCCTTCCATCTATGACTCTGCTATCTTCTACCTGTGGTTTAAAAGTTTGGCAGCTTAAAAAAAAAGAAAAAGAAAAGTGGAAAAAAAAGCAAAGAGGATCACTTAAATGAAAATTTTATGCACCGGCCCTGAAAGTAATATACAGTGAGCAAATATTCTATTTAGACAAATGAAAAACATTCAAAAAAGGGGAGAAAAGAGCCCGAGAGGAATCCTTTATAAATCTATGTTCTCTTGTAGAGCTAGTCTATAATTACCTGGAAAGCAGGGATCCTGTTTTCTATACATTCTTTTCTTTCATGGCATTAGCGTATTTCTAAACAAGTAAAGGTGGGGAGATATTTTTCTTGACGACCTTGAGTTTGAGTTTTCCCATGTGTAGAAGAATTCTGTTTGCCTTGCAAGGGTAGAAATCTGGAGTCAGGGAATCACTGCTGCTGGGATCTGATGAGATCATTGAATCCAGCTGGCTGTTTGTATTAATTTCTTAGATGCATGTAGCAATATAAAATGTCCAGCAAGATTTGGTCTTATTTCCCCAAGTATTTGTTGGTTAAAAGAGAGTAAGTTGAGAGTTTTTCAGTGGGGAGAGTTGTTTACTCTAATGTGCCACTGTACCATTTTTAAAATTATGTAAGTTACTGGTGTGCAATATAATATAATGATTTGTAAGTAAATGTCAAAGTTTATACTCCATTTGTAGTTACTGTAAAATATTGGCTGTATTACCCTTGTTGTACAATAGGTGGTTGTCACTTAGTTTATACCTAACAGTTTGCACCTTTTAACCCCCTGCCTGTACTGCCTCTTCCCTCTCTCCATGGGCACCACTGGTTTGTTCCATAGATTTGTGAGTCTGCTGCTTTTTTGTTACATTCACTAATTACTGTATATTTTAGATTCCACGTGTATTATCCTCCCGTATTTGTCTTAGTCTGTCTTACTTTACTTACCATAATGCCCCCCAACTCCTTAGATATTGCTGCAAATGGCAATATTTAATTCTTTTGGAAGACTGAGTAGTATTCTATTATATATTTGTACCATATCTTCTTTATACATTTATCTGTTGCTGGACAGTTAGCTTGCTTCCATATCTTGGCAATTGTAAATAATGCTGTCATGAACATAGAGGTGAGTGTATCTTTTTGAATTAGTTTTCTTTTTATGTATAACTGGGAATGGAATTGCTGGATCATGTGGTAGTTCTATGGAGAAGGCAGTGGCACCCCACTCCAGTACTCTTGCCTGGAAAACTCCATGGACAGAGGAACCTGGAAGGCTGCAGTCCATGGGGTCGCTAAGAGTCAGACATGACTGAGCAACTTCACTTTCACTTTTCACTTTCATGCATTGGAGAAGGAAATGACAACCCACTCCAGTGTTTTTTCCTGGAGAATCCCAGGGGCAGGAGAGCCTGGTGGGCTGCCGTCTCTGGGGTCACAAAGAGTCGGACACGACTGAAGTGACTTAGCAGCAGTAGCAGCAGCAGTGGTAGTTCTATAGGTACATGTGAAAGAATGAAATTAGAATATTCTCTAATATCATATACAAAAATGAATTCAAAGTGAGGTAAAGACTTAAATGTAAGGCCAGATACCATAAATCTTTTAGAGAAAAACATAGGCAAAGAACACTCTTTGACATAATCAAAACAATTTTGTTTTGGATCCATCCCTTGAAAGAAAGCAAAAGCAAAAATAAACAAATAGTACCTAGTTAAACTTAAAAGGTTCTGCACAACAAAAGAAACCATCAACAAACCAAAAAGATAACCCACTGAATGGGAGAAAATATTTGCAAATGATATGACAGATAATGGGTTAATATAAAAAATATATAAACAGCTCATACAACTCAACATCAGAAAAACAAAAAACCCAATTAAAACATGGACAGAATACCTGAATGTACCATTTCTTAAATAGCTAGTTATTGATTGGATTTGAAAATTTGAGGTACCATCCAGTGCACTTAATGTATTTCTAGGAAAAATGTTAGAGAGCTAATATTGTCCCTTATATACCAGAAGATTGTGATAGAAGATGAAACAATCACTCTGTAGTTAATGGTGGCTTCCAACACTTTGCTTAATAGCTCCTTTTTATATTTGCAATAACTCACTACAACTCTCTGCCCATTTTACAGTTGAGGAAACTGAGTCCAAGAGTGGTTAGTTAGCTTATTCAGCATAACTTAGCTAAGTAAGTGGACGATCTTAAAGTAGGAGCAGGCAGCCTGCTAATAAGCCAGTATTTCATCTCTCTGATATGAGCAACATCAAACTTAAGAGAGAAGCAATATTATCAGCTCAATGTTTCTAGAATGCTGGCCATTCTCTGGGAATGATCGGATGAAAAGTCTTGATTCGGATTGGCCAGGTTGCTCTGGCGGTTGTAAAATAAACGTTATTTTGCTGACAATTATTATAATAGACATTTCCCTGACAGTTAATAAAGTGGTATAGATACTACTTGATAATATGATCCCAGTTGCCAATTTGGCTGCTAAACTCAGGAAACCCCTGGGCAATGGTAGACAAATGCATTCTTGCGTTGTTACTTATTTAACTCATGTCACACATGACTAGACAGCATTTCCATCATTTGAAAGCATTTGGTTATTGCCCTCTTGTTGATGCCGTGAGTCTATAAGGACTTGGACTTCAGATGGATTGTGATTGTCAGCTGTGTTTTGCACAGCCAGGTCTATTTTTTTTTTTTTGTACTTCACCTTCAGGGTAGGCTAATATTTTTAGCCAGAGTAAGACACAATATTTTGATCCTCTTTTTTTGACTTCTTAAAGCTCTGTATTGAAAATGGATTATTTTCTAAGTACTAACTAGCGTGGCTGACCTCATTTCCAAATTGGGAAGCCATTTTTTCTCATGCCAATACTGCAGCTATTTGAAATTCACAAGGGGTAAAACAGAAAGCACCTAGTCCATTCTGACATGCAAGCCACACTGGTACGTGCTTTGCAAATGTTTGTTGAATGACTAAATGAAACAAGTATGTGAAGAGAAGAATGCATCTCATTCTGGTTAATTTGTTCTGTAAAAAATAATATATTTCAGGAGTGAGGTTAGGATGCAAGTGTGAGTTCATTTTTCTTTTGATATAATTTCAAACTTCTAAGTTTAAATGAGGAATTTCCATGTACTCTTTAGCTAGATCACCAGTTATTTACACTAAGCTCTATTTGTTTATCATTTTCTTCCTCTTTTTCTCAGATAGACATTCACACACACACATACACTTTGTATGTTTGCACATAATTTTCCTAAATCATTTGAAAGCAAGCTTGAAACCTCAGACACCTTTGCCATAAAATACTTCAGTGAGTATTTCCTAACAAAGATGCTCTCTTACACTGCTATACTTTATCGTATCAGGAGGCTTAACATTGATACAAGACTGTTGTCTAATTTTGTGAGTGTGGCAATAAAGTCTTTGTTAATTATTTTACCCAGTCCAGGATCCTGTCCAAGATCATACATTGCATTTAGTTGTCATGTCTCTTTTATAAATCTGTATTTAATGAAGATTTGATTAGACAAAACCCATGATATTAATAGAATCTCAAATGAACTATACTGGTCATCCTTCTAATCCAGGCTTGGCTGCAGACAGAGTTACTTCTAAATATTGGAGACACAAGGTATTCTGATCCCTTGTTCCTTCCTTTCAAAGATGAGGGTTTTTGTTTTGTTTTTTTGTCGTCATTGTTTTGGCAACTTTCCTTTATAATATATCCATGGATCTCACTACCCTAGTAGGAGAAAATATTTTTCCTTATGTTGAATCAGTACATTATATAGGAATTACATGAAACATGGTTCTCTTCACAGTGTTATATCCTTGTGTTACTGTTTTTCTCTTCTGTAGCCTCCCAGTACAAAAGTCCCCCTTTCTCCACTTTCTTCCTCTTCCTCCTCCTCTCTAGACTTCTTTAATTTCACAGCGGGACGTTGCAGTAATGTTAGATTGGCTCTGGCAAAGGCATTTTGATGACCCCTGTCTCCAGTCATTATAGTAACTAATAAAAGCTTGCGAACGACTGTTACTCTGTAAGCGTGATTCCAGTGACTTGCGGCCAGTTCAGCTGTATAAATATGGAGAGTTTTTTTGCCATGTAACTTTTGATCACAGGAAAATGTATATACCATTCCGTTGAATGTTTCTTTTAAATTTAATCACGTCTGAGTGTAAAATAACAAGCAGAAATAAAATGGCATTGTAAATGTGAGCTTAAGATTCAGAAAGAATGGACCAATTCGTCTGCATAAAAGCATCCTCTACCATGTCCTGCAGAGCATTCTGGGTAAATTCAGAAGGCAGGGGATGGGTGGCATGAAAAGCAAGCCCTTGTTTAAGTATTCAACTGAAAGGCTGAATCACAGGCCTGATATTCTAGAGGGACTAGAGATGCCAACTTGGACCAGAGAATGATGTTTTTCCTAACATTCATGAACTGAACTTACTGAGTTAACATTTGAACCTCCATAGCATGATAATCTTTATGTTATTGAATTAAAATTTTGGCTTCTAGAAAAAAGTCATTTATATATATATATATATTTTTTTTTTTTTTCCTAAGTTGCCTGCTGTGGATCTAATTAATTATCACTGAGTTATAGTTTTACATGTTTGAGCTGCGTTTTTCTTGTCCTTGAGCTGGGCATCTCGTAAGCACTGGAGTGTGGAGCTTTGGAGGAAGGGTGGGAGATGGCTGGCTGTTGGTCTTTCCTGGAGGTGATGTAAGGGAGAGGAATTCCGAAGCTGTGACTAGGCCAGTGGCCAAAGGAGTCAAGTTGCTTACCTGGGTCTGCTCCGCATACAGGAGGCAGTGCTGTGATGTCTGTGCCAGGGCTTGCTGAGTGTGGATGTGTCTGTCTACTTTTCCTCCTCGCCTCTGGGAGACAGAGACACCACACCCTTCCTTTCAGGAGAGCAGATCTTCTCAGGGGGTCCCCGCCCCTGGCTTCTTTCCCCTATTCAGTTACTTGAACAACAAACACTTATGAAGTGCCTGTTTTGTATCTGGCAGTATTATAGGAGTGTGGGAAAAATTAATGAACAAACAAATTCCCACCCCTGTGGATGCTCATATTCTGGAGGGAGACAGGGATGCAGTTGGGGTGGGGACACATGATGTAATAAGCATATTATGTAGTATGTTAGAAGGTGCATGCAGGGGAAGGAAAAGTAGGGTGATGAGGATTGGCGGTGCTAGAGGGTGGGAGTGGGTTGTCCTTTTAGATAGACTGGTTGGGTAGGTCTCTTTAAAGGTTCTGTTTGAGCAAAGACTTGAAGGAGGGAAGGGAGTTAGTCCTGTAAAAGATTCCAGGCAGAGGCAACAGTTAATGCAAAAGCCCTTTGGTGCAGGGCATACCCTGCATGATTGAGGCATATTCAGGAGGTGGACGTGACTGGGGGTGGTGAACCAGGGGAAATGTGGTGGGAAATAAAGGATTTACCTCATACTTGAGTAGCCTGATGCCATTGGAGGTATTGACTTGACTTAAATTTTAAAGGATCCCTGTTGGTGCTGTGTTGAGAATAGATCATGGGCGGGGTGGAGGTGGGGGTAGTGGAAGAGCAAGCAGACATGTTAGGAAGGTGTGTAAGGAATCCAGGGGAGATGTGATGGTGGCCGTGACCAGGAAGTTGGGAGTGAAAGAGAGGAGCAGTGGTTAGATTTGAGATCTGTTTTGAAGGCAGCTTCCACAGAATTACCTAAAGGAATAGATTTGAGATTTGAGACAAACATATGAGTCAGGATTGACAAAAAGACCATTAATTAGCCTGAGTGGGACTGAAGGATGTAATGACCATAAATTGTGAGGGGGAAGGATGTGTGTGGAGCCTGTTTCAGAAGGAATATTAAGTTCTATACTTTTTGAGTCTTAAGCTGTCTAGACATCCCAGAGGACATGCCATGAAGGCAGATAGGTACCCATGTCTGCAGTTGAGGACAGAGATGTGGGCTGGCCTGGGAGCCTGAGAGAGCTGGAAGTGCCTGGTAACTGTTGCCAGGGCTGATTATTTTTACATTGTCCTGAAGCTGACCTACTGATTATTCAGGGATTCTCCAGTGTACTGCTAATCCTATGAGCACATAGGAGATGTTTAGTTTAGCTCTTGAAGCTGATGCTTCCTTGGTGTTAGGTGTTACCTCTTGAGCTTTGCTGTCTACTCTGGAAGGAAGCTCTGAGAATCGCAGAAAGCCTGAGCTGAACACAGACTTGGAGGTTGCCTTTCTCACCCCTCACTCTAGGAAGAGGGGATTGGTACCTGGTTGTGGGGCAAAGTGAAGCTGGAATCCAGGTTCTCTTTCTGCTCCTCTGAACAGTGACCAGCTCCTGTAAGAGGCATTCAGAAAACAGCTAATGCCAGGCTCTTGCTTTTTCCATTTGTTTGTTCACCTTTTATTATCCAGGAAAAGTTGGATTGTGTTCTGGAAAGGAGAAGACTGCCATTGCTCTTCTATCTTAATGATGTGTTCCTTGAGTGTTTCTCAACAGGGGCAAATGAGACTCTTCAGGAACATTCATGTGATAGTTTTGATAGCAAAGCAGTCAAGTAATAGTTGGGGAAGGTTAGGGATCCATTTCAGGTGGGGATTTCTTCCTCTCTGTCCCTCTGGGAGAGGAAGGACGGAGCTCTTTGGGCTTCCTACCTTACTTGGAGGGGACACCTGCTCTTGGACTTTCTTCTGAGATAGGGCTTGAGCTTTGCTGCCTGTCCCTAGCCAATATAAGAGATCATTTAGGGCCAGGTATGTGACCCTACCCTCAGCCAGGCCCTGTATCCTGTCTCTAAGGCACCACTGGGAGGCAATATAGCACAGTTTGAACTAGTTTCAAATCCTGGTTCTTCTGCTTTATTGCTCTGGGACTTTGAGCAGTTTTAACATTTCTGAACCACCATTTCCTTTTTTGTAAAAGGAAAACATCCCACATTAGAATGTTGTCATGAGGAGACAAATGAGAAAAATGTACGTCAAGGACTGGGCAGTGCGCTTGGCACATGTAAGTAGTGAATTCATGGCAGGTGTTATCACCATCATCATCATTGCTGGCGTGTCCTGTGGTTCCTACCTGGCTTAGGCCAGTTTGGTTAAGCTCAATTTAGGTTCCAAAAAAGATGTGCTAATTGGATTATTATATTTTCATGTTTTTATATTTATGTATATATATATGTGCATGGATTTGGAATCTACACATGTATATATTTATCCATTCAAGTTTCTCTTTTACAGATCTGTAAGAATTATATTTTTGTGTCATTGAACCATGAGAAAATTGTTTTTCAAAAGAAGATTTCATTAGGGATCATTATGTAGGCCATCAAAATGGAGAATAATGTACAAATGAAAGTTAGAAGAAAACATAAAAGCAAGAAAGAAGCTTGGTGTATTAACAGGGCCACTAGTAAGAGTACTTACTGTTATAACCTGGATATTTTAGTATCTCGGGACTTGCCTGTCTTATTTTGGTGTTGGATGGCACAGATCAGGCTGTTTCAGGCTTGTGATAAATATTTCTTTTTATTTAATGCTACCACTTGTAGGCTTGTAATCAGGAGCGGCTTATCAGCAGCTTTTCACAATCTGACATTCCACATGGAATGCCCCGATGGAGGAAAGTTAGCACTCTGAATGCTTTTACAGTTGAATTCCACACACATGAATTATGACAAGTGAGGCGACTACTCTGTGGTTTGTTGTGTCTGGTCTGGTTCCTACTTTTAAAGTTGCAGTTGCGTTTGGTCATTTGAAGCTTATTTTCACAGTCTGGCCAAGCCAGCAGGGTCCCGGGGCTCTGTAGGGGACATAAACCGCCAGCCTTTAAGTTTGAGTGCTCAGTAGATAAGCATTTCAAGACTTCATTGCATCATACAAAAGGACTTATGGGCTTACTTAACATACACTATTTGACTTCATTTAGATATTTAATGGAAAGAAAAGCCTTTTATTATCACTGAAGGAAAGAGCTGCCAAACGTAGGGAGGCTGAGTTGAAGTATTATAACGGATATACAGAGCACAAATATATTTCACTGCCTTCCATAATGGGGTATTTAATAATAGTTGTTTCTTTAAATTTAGCACATGTATCTTAGATATTTGCACTTGGTAAATTACAGGCTGTGGTTCAAGAAACTCCATTTTGTTTGTGTTTAAAAATTTGCTTGAATAAGCATGGACTGATTCTTAAAAATGACCATCAGTGGTGATTTATGTTTATTTCTCGAACTCAGATTAGAGCGTCCACGCGAGGAATGAGAACTTTCCCTCCTGTCTTTGAACACACGTAAATGTGAGCAGTAGGTGAGATTGCTGGCCCGCTTGACCACAGAGTTGTTGAGTGTTTTGTTTGATGGGCATTGGTCTCCGGTGTGTATCGGAGTCCCAGAAGGAGAGAGTGGGAACTATTACGCTGTGGGGAAGGCACGCTCCGTTGTCTGGGAGGGAACCCTGCTATCTTGCTGTGCGTGTGGGCCTGTAGAATCCTCAGGAACTGTGCCTGCGCAGATGGCCAGGGCTCAGGGGCAACTGATTCTCAGTTTGAGGTCTACTCCTGTTCTTCCAGAATGCTCCTTGCAGGAGCTGTTGGGAACTGAATTGCATCCCCCTCAGATTCCTGTGTTTAAGTCCCAACCCCTAGCATCTCAGAATGTGACTACATTTGCAGAGTCTTTAAGGAGGCAATTAAGTCAAAGTGGGATCATTAGCATGAGACCAAATCCAGTATGATCTGCCGCCTTAGAAGAGGCGATGAGGACACAGACACTTAGGCAAGGAGAGGACAACCATCCACAAGCCGAGGAGAGAAACCTCAGAGGAAACCAGCCCTAATGACACCTTGATCTCAGACTTCTAGACTCCAGAACTATAAGAAAATTCTGTTGCTAAAGTCTCCTGATCTGGGATACTTAGTTGTGGCAGCCCGAGCTAATTAATAGAGAAGCAAATCGGAATCTACAAGAGAGCATGTCTCATTTGAACAAGTCTTTCATATTATGGAATTTATATCATGGAATATTCATATTCCTATGGAATTCATATTATGGAATATTATGGTGACTCAGATGGTAAAAGAATCCGCCTGCAATGTGGGAGGCCTGGGTTCAATCCCTCGGTTGGGAAGATCTGCTGGAGGAGGGCATGGCAATCCACCCCAGTGTTCTTGCCTGGAGAATTCCCATGGACAGAAGAGCCTGGCCGGCTATAGTTGCAAGAGTCGGACATGACTGAGCGACTAAGCACATTTCATATTATACTACAGTGTTTAAATTTGGAAGATCATGGCAGAAAAACCTCTTAAGCTTGGCCAAATCCACATAAAAAGCTCTAAAGCTTGGCCAAATCCACATGGCAGGTAGCACTCTATTAATGCTTGCTGAAGGACAGGTGGTCAGCTGTTTACACTGATTTGACTTAAGATTTTTCAGCTTTATGATGGTGTAAAAGTAACCCTCATTCAGTAAAACCATAGTTGGAATTTTGAGTTTTGCGCTTTCTCTACGCCAGCAGTAGGTGGTACAGTGCTCTTTGGTGATGCTGGCTTCCTATCAGCCATGTGATCACTAGGGCAGGCAAGCAGTACACTTACAACCATTCTGTTTTTCACTTTCAGTGCAGTCTTCATTCTATGAGATACTCACACTTTATTGTAAAACAGGCTTTGTGTTAGATGATTTTGCACAACCATAGACTATTGTAGGTGTTCTGAGCATCTTCACGGTAGCCAGGGTAAGCTGTGATGTTCCATAGGTTAGGCATATTAAATGCATTTTTATTTGTGAGGTTTTCAGTTTACAGTGGATTTATTGAGATGTGAGCCCATCGTAGGATGGGGGAAATTCGTGCTAACATGTAATACTTATTAAGCAGTCACAGTGAGCTGGACCCAGGGAGAAGAGTCTCGCCTACATTACCTGTTTGAGTCTTCACCACAGTCCTGTGAGGAGGGAGCCATTATTATCTCCATCTTGTAAATGGAGGAAACCGAGACAAAGCAAAGTGACACCTGTGGGGTTCAGAGCCAGGTAGTCCTGCTACAGGCTTGTCCATGTTTCTGCTTCACCAGCCTGGGGAGTTCGAGGGAGGGGTAGTTATCTGATCCACTATCACTGTTGGTTAAGGGATACTGAAGCTTGCTCTTTTACACCACGTTTTGGTCCCACCTCAAGAGAGAAGCTATCAAGTGTGTCTAGTGTAATGAAGATGTTGCCAGTCATAATAATCACTCAGATTACAGAGCACTTAAGTGTGAGCCCAATCTGGGCTTTGAACCTGCCCGTTTGACCCTCACAGCATCCTAAGCCGCTGTGCCAGAGTCTCTCAGTGGCCCACCCCCAGGTGATGGGACTCTGGCACCTCATCACTGAGCAACGCTGCCTTCCCTACAAGTGCAGCATCTGCATTTGTCAGGGGGAAGGGGAAAAAGGTGGCTGACATTCACGTTTTAAAATGGAAAAAACCTTGTTCTTTTCTCCCTTATTACTGAAGCATTTTATGATAAATGTGAAAAAATGTTTAACGCAGAGCAAAAATAAATAAATCTATAGTTCTACCCCCTAGAGAAAATGACTGCTAGTGTTTTTCTCTCTGCTTTTCTAGTCTTTTTCTCATGGAGATATACTTACTCTAACTCTAAATGTACTAATATTTTTATGAGTATCAGTGTTAGAAAAGAGCAAGGACTTGGACTTATACTTGCATTAATATCATAGCTTTCCCTTCCTAGCTACCTGACTTTGGACACATTATTTGATTTCTGTCTATATTTTCTGTTTTTAAAATGGGGATAATACATAAAACTTACTTTGTTGGGGTTTGCAGTAGCGCAGGGTATGTAATGTGTTCTTTTGCAGCATCTGGCACACACTAAATAAACCAGAACTTTAGAAAGACTAGTGGAGGTGATGGAATTCCAGTGGAGCTATTTCAAATCCTGAAAGATGATGCTGTGAAAGTGCTGCACTCAATATGCCAGCAAATTTGGAGAACTCAGCAGTGGCCACAGGACTGCAAAAGGTCAATTTTCATTCCAATCCCAAAGAAAGGCAAAGCCAAAGAATGCTCAAACTACCGCACAATTGCACTCATCTCACACGCTAGTAAAATAATGCTCAAAATTCTCCAAGCCAGGTTTCAGCAATATGTGAACTGTAAACTTCCAGATGTTCAAGCTGGTTTTAGAAAAGACAGAGGAACCAGAGATCAAATTGCCAACATCTGCTGGATCATGGAAAAAGCAAGAGAGTTCCAGAAAAGCATCTATTTCTGCTTTATTTACTATGCCAAGGCCTTTGACTGTGTGGATCACAATAAATTGTGGAAAATTCTAAAAGGGAATACCAGACCACCTGACCTGCCTCTTGAGAAACCTATATGCAGGTCAGGAAGCAACAGTTAGAACTGGACATGGAACAACAGACTGGTTCCAAATAGGAAAAGGAGTACATCAAGGCTGTATACTGTCACCCTGCTCATTTAACTTCTATGCAGAGTACATCATGAGAAACGCTGGGCTGGAAGCAGCACAAGCTGGAGTCAAGATTGCCAGGAGAAATATCAATAACCTCAGATATGCAGATGACACCACCCTTATGGCAGAAAGTGAAGAGCCTCTTGATGAAAGTGAAAGAGGAGAGTGAAAAAGTAGGCTTAAAGCTCAACATTCAGAAGACGAAGATCATGGCATCTGGTCCCATCACTTCATGGGAAATAGATGGGGAAACAGTGGAAACAGGGTCAGATTTTATTTTTCTGGGCTCCAAAATCACTGCAGATAGTGACTGCAGCCATGAAATTAAAAGACGCTTACTCCTTGGAAGGAAAGTTACGACCGACCTAGATAGCATATTGAAAAGCAGAGACATTACTTTGCCAACAAAGGTCCGTCTAGTCAAGGCTATGGTTTTTCCTGTGGTCATGTATGGATGTGAGATTTGGACTGTGAAGAAGGCTGAGCGCCGAAGAATTGATGTTTTTGAAGTGTGGTGTTGGAGAAGACTCTTGAGAGTCCCTTGGACTGCAAGGAGATCCAACCAGTCCAGTCTAAAGGAAATCAGTCCTGGGTGTTCATTGGAAGGACTGATGCTAAAGCTGAAACTCCAGTACTTTGGCCACCTCATGCGAAGAGTTGACTCATTGGAAAAGACTCTGATGCTGGGAGGGATTGGGGGCAGGAGGAGAAGGGGACAATAGAGGATGAGATGGCTGGATGGCATCACTGACTCGATGGACCTGAGTCTCAGTGGACTCCGGGAGTTGGTGATGGACAGGGAGGCCCGGCGTGCTGCGATTCATGGGGTCGCAAAGAGTCGGACACGACTGAGCGACTGAACTTAGGAAAACTCAGTTTTTGTAACACGTCTCTGTTACTTAGCAATATAACCCTCAACATTTGGTGAGCAGGTATGATTTGGGGATCGTGTTTCCTTCTGTGTCTATGTTTATTTTTCCAACCCTTTTAAGTGACTGCATAGTATTTCACCATCAGTATGAATCATAATATATTTAATTTTTATTGGATATTTATTTTTCCCAGTTTTTATATATTATATACAATGCCGTGATATGTTTCCTCACACCATTGTCGCTGATTTCTCCCCCAGTGGTTATTGTTTCATTACAATCAATTCCAAAGAGTAAGGACTTAACAGGATGTGCATGCTTTAAAGGTTGCTAAAGCAGTGCTAAATCCTGCCCACCCCCTGCACCTAAACTCTGTGCCAGCTTACCTTGAACCCAGCCATGGAGGAGAGTGCCCATTTGTTTGTAAAACTTTGCCATAAAATTAAATTGATAAGTTTAAAAGAGAGGCAGAATTATGCTCTGTGGATGACTAACTCAAATCTGTTATCATCAAGGATAAGCAATGACTCCAAACTGAGAAGGGAGAGACCAGTTGGATACTGATGTTCAGTTAATTGTGTGGTTCAAGAAAAGATGACAACAGCTCTCATATCAGATCCCCCCGAGGGTCAGAATTTCTATGCAGAGTTCTCAACCCATAGTGAGATTTAATTAATCTTCACAGCAACCTTTTGAGGTGGGATCTCTCTTTAGCCCCATTTTATGGATGCAGAAAGAGAGGTTTAGAGAAATCACATACTTTGTCCAAAATCACAAATTAGGTTACTGTGTGGCTGACTGGGAAGTTGAATCCAGGCACTCTCTCAGGTTATTCTTCTTGTCCTGAGATATTGGAAATGGAAATATGATTGCCGGAGCCAGCATGGAGACAAAGTGAGACCAAGCAGGGTAGCTGGCTAAGCCTGGGGTGGGGGCAGAGTAGAAGGGCAGCAGGGTTTCTGGCTTGTTGGAATAGAAGGCACAGCTTCAGAGGCAGACATAGGGGGGTGGAGAGAAGGGCCCCATGTAGACCAGGTGTGCAGATTCAGATGTATATACAGGAGTATGGAGTCTGGGACTGGAGATCTGCCAGGAGATACAGTAACACCCGTTGCCCTGTTGTACAGCTTACATGGATCATCCTGCTTAATCCTTTTACCACCCATGACAGGTGACCTGTCCTTACCTTCATGCTATAGTTGCAGAACTGAGGCCCAGAGAGCCTGAGTAACTCAGTCCACCAGTGTCCCAGCCAGAATCAGAGCCCAGGCAGCCAGATCCTGATTTGAGCCAAAGAAGATGGGAAGGAGAGCTTTGTGAGGAGTTTGCACCCTGGGATATGTTGTTGGAAGTGATCGCTCCCTTCTTTTGAACTTTGTAACAGTTATGGTCTGTAGAATTCATCTGGCAGTTAATCACATATTCCCCATGACACAACTCTCCTTGTTTTCCTGAAATGTTATTTCAATCACATATTGTTATTTAGCTTCTTGTGCTGAGAAGACAGCTGAGCCTGGATAGCCACCTGACCCAGCACCCAAACATGCACCACGGTTCCGCAGAGGGGGGCTACATAAATGTGTGACTGAATTTCATTTGAGGGGTCTTATTCTGGAGACTTTTGGACAGACAGCATTCATGGAGAGGCAGGGAGAGGGAAAGGAAGGAGTGTAGACAATGCCTAGGGTTTTGATCAGGTGAACTTCAGAGAACAAGGAGGAGACTGAGGACTAGAAAGCATCCTCCTGCACAGGGAATGAAAGGACGGTGCCTCGGCCGCGGGCATCAGCCCCACTCCTCCTGTCACCTTTCTCTGTGGGGATGTCCCCTGGGACTTCTAGGTGTTACCAGGGCTCACTTGGTTCTGGGCTTCCCTCCTGACCAAAATTTGCCCGAGTGCACGCAAGCAGCTGAGGGATTTCGACTGTGGGAGATAGTGTGGTGCTCCCGATAGAGTTCTAACCCTGTATTTCCAGTGGGGCTTCATCTTGAGAACCTTTCCAGATTTCCCTTTTGAGCTTTCAGAAGAGTAGTAGTCTGTTGTATTGGGTAATGTGAAGGGAGGAGACTTGGATTTCAGATACGAGTGCTGGTATCACTTACTAACCCTGGCCTTGGGTGGAAGACTTGGCTTCTCTGATCTTTCCTCATCTGTCAGATAGCCGTATTTACTTGTGAAGATTATAAGACCTTGGATGGAAATGCTCCGTCAGGACAGAGTGCCAGGTGTGGACAGGGCTCCATGCATGCTGGCTGGTCTTAGAAGTGGATGTCCTTAGGACAATATCCAGAGGCCTCTCACTCTGTTAAACACCAAGGTGAAAGGTCAGTGTGTTCCTTTCTTTTCCTGTATTTATGCTATAGATATTTCACCACTTTGACCCTTTGATAATTCTCCCTGATGATTTGGTCGTAATCATCAGCTCTTCTCCTGCTCTCCCGAGGCATTTCCAAACCACGCCATTCCACCCCGTTTCTCAGAAGGAAATGTGGCCGTCAGTCACCGGGTCCCTCTGAGACTGGTCATCATTCTCGCATCCATTTACCAGGCTGCACTGCTGC